>NC_143048.1:3675000-4275000 GCF_057628025.1 Oncorhynchus mykiss
TGCGTACTCAGTCCCCTCCGTTACTCCCTGTTCACCCACGACTGCATGGCCAGGCACGACTCCAACACCATTAAGTTTGCAGACGACACAACAGTGGTAGGCCTGATCACCGACGGCAACGTGACAGCCTATAGGGAGGAGGTCAGAGACCTGGCCGGGTGGTGCCAGAATAACAACCTATCCCTCAACATAACCAAGACTAAGGAGATGATTGTAGATGACAGGAAAAGGAGAACCGAGCAAGCCCCCATTCTCATCGACGGGGCTGTAGTGGAGCAGGTTGAGAGCTTCAAGTTCCTTGGTGTCCACATCAACAACAAACTAGAATGGTCCAAACACGCCAAGACAGTCGTGAAGGGGGCACGACAAAGCCTATTCCCCCTCAGGAAACTAAAAAGATTTGGCATGGGTCCTGAGATCCTCAAAAGGTTCTACAGCTGCAACATTGAGAGTGGTTACATCACTGCCTGGTACGGCAATTGCTCAGCCTCTGACCGCAAGGCACCACAGAGGGTAGTGCGTATGGCCCAGTACATCACTGGGGATAAACTGCCTGCCATCCAGGACCTCTATACCAGGCGGTGTCAGAGGAAGGCCCTAAAAATTGTCAAAGACCCCAGCCACCCCAGTCATAGACTGTTCTCTCTGCTACCACATGGCAAGTGGTACCGGACTGCCAATTCTTGTACAAAAAGGCTTTTTTTTTATTACCCACAACAGTTTTTACCCACAAGCCATAAGACTCCTGAACAGGTAATCAAATGCCTACCAGGACTATTTTTGTGTGCCTCCCCCAACCCCTCTTTTTACGCTACTGCTACTCTCCCTTCATCATATATGCATAGTCACTTTAACCATATCTACATGTACATACTCCCTCAAATCAGCCTGACTAACTGGGGTCTGTATGTAGCCTCGCTACTTTTATAGCCTCTCTACTGTATATAGCCTGTCTTTTTACTGTTGTTTTATTTCTTTACTTATCTATTGTTCACCTAATACCTTTTTTGCACCGTTGGTTAGAGCCTGGAATTAAGCATTTCACTGTAAGGTCTGCACCTGTTGAATTCGGTGCACATGACAAATAAACTTTGATTTGATATGTGTGTGTATGTGTATATATACATGTGTATTTATGTATGTATATGTATAGTGGGGCAAAAAAGTATTTAGTCAGCCACCAATTGTGCAAGTTCTCCCACTTAAAAAGATGGGAGAGGCCTGTAATTTTCATCATAGGCACACTTCAACTATGACAGACAAAATGAGAAAAAAAATCCAGAAAATCACATTGTATGATTTTTAAGTAATTAATTTGCATGACATAAGTATTTGATCACCTACCAACCAGTAAGAATTCTGGCTCTCACAGACCTGTTAGTTTTTCTTTAAGAAGCCCTCCTGTTCTCCACTCAATACCTGTATTAACTGTACCTGTTTGAACTCGTTACCTGTATAAAAGACACCTGTCCATACACTCAATCAAACAGACTCCAACCTCTCCACAATGGCCAAGACCAGAGGGCTTTGTAAGGACATCAGGGATAAAATTGTAGACCTGCACAAGGCTGGGATGGGCTACAGGACAATAGGCAAGCAGCTTGGTGAGAAGGCAACAACTGTTGGCGCAATTATTAGAAAATTAAAGAAGTTCAAGATGACGGTCAATCACCCTCGGGTCTGGGGCTCCATGCAAGATCTCACCTCGTGGGGCATCAATGATCATGGGGTTGGTGAGGGATCAGCCCAGAACTACACGGCAGGACCTGGTCAATGACCTGAAGAGAGCTGGAACGACAGTCTCAAAGAAAACCATTAGTAACACACTACGCCGTCATGGTTTAAAATCCTGCAGCGCATGCAAGGTCCCCCTGCTCAAGCCATCGCATGTCCAGGCCCGTCTGAAGTTTGCCAATGACCATCTGGATGATCCAGAGGAGGAATGGGAGAAGGTCATGTGGTCTGACAAAAATAGAGCTTTTTGGTCTAAATTCCACTCGCCGTGTTTGGAGGAAGAAGAAGGATGAGTACAACCCCAAGAACACCATCCCAACCGTGAAGCATGGAGGTGGAAACATCATTATTTGGGGATGCTTTCCTGCAAAGGGGACAGGACGACTGCACGGTATTGAGGAGAGGATGGATGGGGCCATGTATCGCGAGATCTTGGCCAACAACCTCCTTCCCTCAGTAAGAGCATTGAAGAAGGGTCGTGGCTGGGTCTTCCAGCATGACAACAACCCGAAACACACAGCCAGGGCAACTAAAGAGTGGCTCCGTAAGAAGCATCTCAAGGTGGCCTAGCCAGTGGCCTAGCCAATCTCCAGACCTGAACCCAATAGAACATCTTTGGAGGGAGCTGAAAGTCCGTATTGCCCAGCGACATCCCCGAAACCTGAATGATCTGGAGTAGGTCTGTATGGAGGAGTGTGCCAAAATCCCTGCTGCAGTGTGTGCAAACCTGGTCAAGAACTACAGGAAACGTATGATCTCTGTAATTGCAAACACAGGTTTCTGTACCAAATATTAAGTTCTGCTTTTCTGATGTATCAAATACTTATGTCATGCAATAAAATGCAAATTAATTACTTAAAAATCATACAATGTGATTTTCAGGATTTTTGTTTTAGATTCTGTTTCTCACAGTTGAAGTGTACCTATGATAAAACTTACAGACCTCTACATGCTTTGTAAGTAGGAAAACCTGCAAAATCGGCAGTGTATCAAATACTTGTTCTCCCCACTGTACATAGAGAAATCTCTCTCTATGGCGATGCACCGCTGCTAAATGCATATAGGGGAAACACTGCCATGTATTAATATAATTTACTAATTAAAGGCATTTTCACACTACAGTAAAGGGAAACTCAAATCTAGCAAACAATCCATATTCTGCAATAATTTATCCTTAAAAATGACCTCTCTCTGATTTCTACCTCCCTCTGTTTCCCTCACTCCTCTGAGTAGTGTGAGCTGACATCTTTGCTGTCCCTCAGTCGTTCCCCAGACGTCCTCTGTGACAGAATTACTCTGTCTTTGTCTGCTGGTTCAAAAAGAAAATAATTGTGCAAGTGTTACATACTGCCTCGTCACATGACGTGTGTTAGTGATTGTGTGTTTGTGTGTGTGTGTTTGAGACGTACGCTCCTCGTACTGCTGACTCCAGCATGGGTGCTCATTGTTCTCGTCCTGCTCTCTGCCTGAACGACCTCTGCATCTCCGCTTGGCCGCTTTTTGTGACGGTTCTTACCTCGACTTGCTCACCAACAATGTCACATATTCAAAACTTGCATAGCTCCCTGTGATGGGCTACCCATGCTCTGTTCTGAGCTGGACAGGAAGAACTGGTCTCATATGGACCTTCATATAAGGACCTGGAGGCCATAAATAGTCTCCTGGGGCCTCATTTATCAAAACTGCGTGCACACAAAAATTACTTTAAACCTTGCATGCGTCAGTTTTCCTGCAAAGGTTGGTGTTTATTCATATTGAACTTGACGGGGAAAGTGTGCGTATCTCCATGCCCAGCTCCGGTCATGCGTACGCAGAACTTCTAGTGGTTGAAGAATTGTATCGCAATCAAATATAGTTGTTTTTGGATAATGGAGGTGTTTGATACACAGGAATTGTAATAATGGTAGGCTAATAAAAACATTAAAACGTCATGATAAAGCAGATGAATTTTCCAGTGGTAAGGAGGTCAGATTACATAGCCTAATATGTTTCTTTGACTTTTCTATCAGCTTAAATCATCACGACTGGTTTATTCCCGCTACCCAACAAATACAGTGAGCTACAAAAGTATTGAGAGGGTGACACATTTTTTAAATAGTTTTTGCTTTGTATTCCAGCACTTTGGATTTGAAACGGTACAATGACTGAGGTTAAAGTACAGACGGTCTGCTTTAATTTGAGGGTATTTGCCATCCATATTGTGTGAACCATTTAGAAATTACAGCACTTTTTTTTTTTTTTACTTTTTTTTTACATAGTCCCCCATTTTAGGGGAGCAAAAGTTTTGGGACTAATTCACTAATGTGTGTATTAAAGTAGTCAAGTTTAGTATTTGGTCCCATATTCCTAGCATGCAATGTTTACATCAAGCTTGTGACTCTACAAACTTGTTGGATGCTTTTGCTATTTGTTTAAATTGTGTTTCAGATTATTTTGTGCCCAACAGAAATGAATGGTAAATAATGTATTGTCATTTTGGAAATAAGAACGTGTTTCTAAACACTTCTACATGAATTGTGATAAATGAGTGAAAGTTAGACTCACTAATATCATACCCCAAGACATGCTAACATCTCACCATTACAATAACAGGGGAGGCTGAATCTCATCAAGGACAACTTAAACATTTGAGCTAATTAGCAACTTTTCACCAACTTACTTCTTTTTAGCTACTTTGCACCAATTAACATGTTAGCTAACCCTTCCCCTATCCTTAACATATAACCCTTTAACCCATCTCCTAAATGTAACATTAACTCCTATCCTAGCTAACGTTAGTCACCTAGCTAGAATTCGTAACATTTAGTAAGTTTTTATAAATTGATTACAAATTTTGCCAATACGTAACAAATAATATGAAATGGTTGATGGACATCCACAAATTAATACACACCATACAAAACGTAACGTATACTAAATGTCTCGGGTTTACGGACATCATCTATGGATTAATAAAGAATTGAACAAGATTGTCGTTTGCATAGAAGTGTGGGCTGTAGCATTTACTTTTAAATTGTTTGAATAGATAATAAATCACTGTAGGCGGCCACGGCATGCAGTTCTTGTTTTGAAAAAGTCACTGCAAAAGATGAACCATTCTGGCCACACCTTTACAGTAATGTGATAAAATTTGCTATTGCGATTTCTTTTAGAAACTGACATGGCCCAATTCCAACATTTCCCAATCATAAAACAAATTAGGGTGTTTTTGTTACCATAAAACTTTGTCAAATCTCAATCCACGGAGGGCTGAGTGTCTGTGGGTTTTTGCTCATCCCTTGTACTTGATTGAATAATTAAGGTCACAAATTAGCAGAGGTGTAAAGTACAAATACTTTAAAGTACTAAAGTTGTTTTGAGGGGTATCTGTACTTTACTATTTATATTTTAGCTGACTTTTACTTCACTACATTCCTAAAGAAAATAATGTACTTTTTACTCCTTACATTTTACCTGAGACCTCAAAAGTACGTGTTACATTTTGAATGCTTATCAGGACAGGAACATGGTCTAATTCACTCACTTATCAAGAGAACATGGTCATTCCTACTGCCTCTGTTCTGGCACTCACTAAAAACAAATGCTTTGTTTGTAAATTGTGTGAATGTTGGAGTGTACCCCTGGATATCTGTCAATTTAAAAAAAAAATTGTGTGGTCTGGTTTGATTAATATAAGAAATGTTGAAATGGTTTGAGCAATTCCATTTACTTTTGATGCTTAAGTGTATATATATATATATATATATATATATATATATATATATATATATATATTTTTTTTTTTAGAAGAACGTGATTGTCAGCCCTAATAACCCATTCTTGCGCCATATTAGACTCTGGAAACGCTAACTTGATGACCTGGTTCTATTCCAGGGCACAGCAGAGGTACTTCATCATCAATGCTCTTTTGCACACCGGTATTTCTACTTGCACATCCTCATCTGCACATACCACTCCAGTGTGAATTGCTAAATTATAATTACTTCGCCACTATTGGCCTATTTATTGCCTTACCTCCTTTCTTCATTTGTATACAGATTGTTCTATTGTGTTATTGACTGTACATTTGTTTATTCCATGTGTAACTCTGTTGTTTTTGTCGCACTGCTTTGCTTTATCTTGGCCAGGTCGCAGTTGTAAATGAGAACTTGTTCTCAACTGGCTTACCTGGTTAAATAAAGGTGAAATAAAAATAAAAAATAAAAAAAATATATAGTATGTTCTGGAACAATTACATGCACCCATCTCATTGTTATTTAATAATTAGAGATATACAAACATTTTTTGCACTCTGTGCGTCATGTCCGCTATGGTCATGTGAGGTGAATGTTTTTTGGGATGTAAACACTGTGCGTTTGACCTGACGAAGATCCGTTTCGGACCAAAACGGTGTCAATAAAGCGGTGAATTGGGAGCTTTAATTAACAGTATATGGCCAATATACCACGGCTTAGGGCTGTTCATACCCACGACGCAACACGGAGGCCTTATTTCTAGTATAAACAGGTTTTATCATACCTGTGTTTGTGGATGCACCGTGGCTCTCGTGTTTAATCTGCCGGGGGGCTTTTTTTAAGGACGGCTCACATCAATACTAGAACCTAGTGCACTATTTTTGACTAGGGCTATGGTCAAAAGTAGGGCACTATGTAGGGTTTAGGGTGCCATTTGGGATGCATGCTACAATGTTCTGCTTTCTCTGCTCTCTAATGACCTAATACTTGATGACTGTCGACCAGTATTTTCCTCTCAAGTCATGTCTGAGTGAATTTATCAAATTTACTGGCATCAAACTAGGACTGATGCAACAAAAATAAATGAGTGTAACGGATGGGGATTTGTAAACTCACTCCTGAGCCTGATGTATCCACTTGTTGCTAATTTGAATCCCTTTTGGTGGCGCAACTGGCTAAGGAAGTTTTAGGAGGTGGTCACGTGTGTTTGGATGAAAAGGTCCCAGGCTCTGTAACATCCGCCACAAGCTAAATGCATCCAACTCTTGATAATTCAACATGTCAATGTTTTAAAATGTATCTGCTCTTATCGACAATACATTTATCTCAATCAATCCCAGGATGCTTTGGAGACGGCAGCAAGGGCAGAGGGCGGTTTGTCCCTGGAGGGTGGCGCTCCCTACATGAAAGAGCTGGAGGAGGAAGCAGTGCGGAGCAAATACCTACACAGCGTCGGCGTCCTCAAACCTATCCGCTCCACCAGCAAGTAAGCAAGCAGCACCACCACTGTTGGTAAGGCCTATAGTTGTTCCTTGTCAGGCCAAGTGGTCAGGAAAGACTGGGTCCTAGTTATAGGTGCTCTCTCACCTCTATTGAAATAGCCCTTTTTAAAATAATATTTGTCACACAGTTCTTTACAGTAACCTGGCCTAAACCACCAAAGAGCAAGCAGCAACATGGTGGCAAGGGATAACTAAGCAGGAAATCTTGAGGGAGACTCCTCTCTCTCTAAATGATCTGTCCCCCACAACTCCACCCCCCCCCCCACAGGCATGAGCACCCAGTGGACAACGCGGGCCTCTTCTCCTTCATGACCTTCAACTGGCTGACCCCGTTGGCCGTGCACGCCCACCGCAAAGGCCAGCTACTGCTGGAGGACGTGTGGTCCGTGTCCCAGTTTGAGAGCTGCGAGGTTAACCATCGCAGGTCAGTACTGATCGCTGTATATACGGGGTCAAAAAGGTCCACCTTCCAAGGACAGTTTATTGAAAAATACCACGATTGTGCTTGGCCTGGGTCTCTGCCTCGGTCTTATTTCTCAACATCATAACCGGTCTTGTTCTCGTTACACCTGAGTTTTGGTCTCAAGGTTTTAGGTCGGAGATCTCGACAGTTCCAGTTTATGAACTGTGATAACCAGAATGTAGAGGAAGACCGAGACAAGGCTGAGACGGGATTTGTATCCATTTGTGGTGCCTTACTCCGGCACGACAGTTCCAGCCAGTGATTGTTGGTCGCCTGTGGTTTGATCGCCTGTGTGTGCGCAGGTTGGCCGGGCTGTGGGAGGAGGAGCGCAGGGTGAAAGGGGACGAGGCCTCCCTGTGCGGTGTGGTCTGGGCCTTCTGTCGGACGCGCCTGCTTCTCTCCATCCTCTGCCTCATGGTCACCCAGCTAGCCGGCTTCAGTGGCCCAGTAAGTAACGCCATCTCACCCTCCCCTGGGGAGGCTTTGTCGTTCAATAGCTCGCTCTTGCTCTCTCTCACTCTCGCTCTCTCAAATGTTATTAGCAGGGTGTGTCAATCCCCTGCCTCTGTCCCCTTCCCTCCATCAAGGCTGAGGCCTACAGGTGAGTGTTACATGTGTTAAGATTCTTCTGTCTCAATGTTAACCCTTTACACTCGTCGTGGGAATTGGCCTATATGGATGGGGCTCAATTGAAATGTTTCTTACAGAAATATGAAAAGCATAAGCATGGTAGCTATTGAAAGGGAAGAGTTTGGACACAATCTTTCACCTGACGACCAGACTGAATCCAAACATTACACTGTTGATTTTATATGCATTTAATATTTACTGTATTTTTCACACATATTTGTTGATATCGAAGTCTGAAAAAACTCATTCGGTAACATTATAAGAGTATTCATGGGAAAGTTGGGGAAGATGCAACATGACAAGGGTTTGAGTGAGGGGTCTAACTAGTGTTTCCAAGGGGCCACACACCTCTCCAAAGTGGGCAGTTCCTAGATGATTTCAATGCACTTTTATGACTCAAAGAATAGTATTTTTGAGCTTTCCTAAATGTGCCATTGAACTAGAGCAAGCACACTTATATGCATTTTGTTTGGAACACAAACCTGCATCCCTGCCATCACACAATTACTGTTGTTTACACAATCCGGGTCAGGTGGGCATCATTTGATAGCTTGTTCTGCTGGCAACGTTAGTTATAAAATAAGATCTTAGTGTTAGGCTTTTGCTAGGCAATTCAGAGAAACAGATGGTCATTTTAGTGTGCGTAGAAAGGAGTCAGGAGTGCATCCAGGTGTGTATTCTGCAGTGAATTTTCTCCACAATAAATAAACTTAGGCTCATTCTGTTCAGAACAACCCATGGTATGATGTCGTGTCACCTTGGAACTGAACGTCAAACATAGTCATCAAAACACTATATATGATATTGAAATGTGAAGCGCACATTTGGACTCACGGGTGTTTGGCTTGACAACAAAACGGTATTTATAATCCTCAAAGTCCTCTTAATTTACAGCATTCCCCTCACTCAGACAACTATTTTATTTGATCAAAAGTTGCGCAATTAGCGGGAGGGGTGGGGGCAACTTCTTGTCGTGAGCGGTGCTCAAGTTCCGAGAGGTTGTCAGTCAAATCCCACACAGCGTTGGGAAGCGCAGAGCTTGAGCTCCAACATCATTTATAAACTGGGAGGTTCGAGGCCTGAATGTGAATGCTGATTGACTGACAGCCATGGTTTACGGTCTGATATACCACGGCTGTCAGCCGGGTTCAGGGCTCGAACCACCCAGTTTATAAATGCCGTAAAGTTTATGACAAAATATTTATTTTTACTGCTCTAATTACATTGGTAACCAGTTAATAATAGCAAAAAGGCACCTCGGGAGTTTGTGGTATATGGCCAATATACCACGGCTAAGGGCTGTGTCCAGTTACTGTACAGCCACTGCGTTCCAATTTAGGTGCTTAACAGTGTCCAACTCTGCTATTTTCAACCCGTATACGGTTATGAGTGTAAAGGGCTACACTGGGCTCTTAAAATTGCCTTACTGACAACTCATTCGAAACAAATGAACTGGATACTGGAGGAGAGTTATTGGGTAGGGTATTGTTTTTGTGTTTTTACCAGTCCCACTCAGTTTATTTTTGATTCAATGGTGGCATCTTGGATCCATTGTGTGGCTTAAGGAGATGTTAAGGAAATGTTCTGGGTTATGGAAATTGTGAATCTTTGTTCTTTAGTTAACAACACCTAGTCAGAAACTGTACTCCTGTCTGTCACCCTCTGTAGGGTCTCTGTGAATAGATGGATGACACTTGTTGCAATTGTCCATCCTACAGCTGTTTTTTAATGTTATTCTGGTGTTTGTAGGACTGTCCTAGATGAGAACAGGTGCTTTAGAGGGAACGGTTGTGTTCATTAGGTACCAAATGGAAGAAAACAGAGAAACAGGGAGGGACTACCTGAACTTGCCCAATAAGAAATGCTAATTTTAGTTTTCTGTTGCAAAGCGCTTTCTGTTGCGTGTCCTAATGAACACGACCCAGGTGTTAGGGTTAATCAGTTCCATTTTTCCTAGGATAGCCTCTGTCATCCTCCTCTCTTCCACAGGGAACACAGTGAGCCGTCTCTACCTCTGTGCTGTGAAGGGTTGCTAAATTCTGAAACTGAATTTTCATAAAAACCTAGGAACTTTGGGAAAGTTTCAGGAATTATGCAACCCAACTACTGTCTCATTTGCTCTTACTATAGCAGCACAGCAACACACCTGTGTCTCTCACCCAGGTTAAATCAACCCAGCTAGCACAGAACGTTCCTGTAACGTTTCCTCGTGGTTCTCCTTTGGTAATTAGAAAAATAATTTGCCTACAACGTTTTGGTAACGTTATGTTGGCTCAGGAACCTTCCCACAACCTCATTTATTTTCCTTCCTAGAACGTAAACCAAAATTTGTTAGCTGGGAAGATAAATGGATGGGCAGTTAGGGGTGGGGTGAGGGCATGGCATACAAGTGTTTGTGCTCACTGCTCCCCCCATGCAAGGTGGCGTGTGACAGAGGCTGTTCTTCAGATTCCACAGGGTGTCCGTTTAAACCCCTCGGCGAGAAATAGAGAATGAAGCGGGCAGAGACCCTGGGGGAAGAAAGCCGGAGAGGTAAGGGCATGTTTCTCATGCAGGGATGGATCAAAGTTATCTTTCTCTGAAACGCTTTTGTCTCTCGCTCTCACTTGCTCGCTCTCTCTCTCTCTTGCTCTCTCTCTCTCTCTTGCTCTCTCTCTCTCTCTCTTGCTCTCTCTCTCTCTCTCTCTCTCTCTCTCTCTCCCCCTCCCTCTTGCTCTCCCTCCCTCCCTCTTGCTATCTCTCTCTCTCTCATATAAAAATGTCTTCATAAAAATAATTGATAGGTTACCACAATGCACTGTAAAATGCTGTTCGATGTTAACGTTGTTTTTATTTTGATGTTTATTTCCAATGTCCAACGCTGTTTTGTTTTATTGCTGATAAAAAATCTACTGTTAACCTGAAACTTTCACCCAAATGATCAGTCAGACTTTCATATTAGTGTCTCAGAGAATCGGACCGGTTTTCCCCTTAAATGCGAGGTGTGAAAAAAGTACTTGACTTGTATCAACAGACTCTACCTCTCACTAAAAGCCTTGTTGGCCTGGTCCGCTGTTGGAACACAATTCCTGTAGGATCAGTGCCAGTGAGGCAGGGCAGAGGGGCTTCGGCCTTCCTCCTCTCTGGATCTTTGGACAATGACCTAAGGGGAGACGCAACTAAATATGAGATGTCACTTATCTCAACCCAGAGGACTAGAAACGTAAATAAATAAAAAAAACTGAGGCTGAACCTTACAAAAGACTGTTGACCTGAACTTGTGCCTCTAATGTGAATTGCGTTTGTTACTCTTTCCTGTTGGATCTGATCAGCTAATTATTATTTTTACCTGAGTGCTGTTTGTGCAATTAAAAAAAATAGTTTACACATGGTTTCACAGTTTCTTTTTGCCTATTTCAATAAAACATGCATTTATCAACAATGTAGGTTTGCTGACACTCCCTGTTTGTGGACTGATTCACTTTACTGTGGAATTGATTGTTGGTCCATCGTATGTGTGTGTGTCAGTATGTGTTTGTGCGAGATTCAACACTTTTTTCCCCCTATTCGTTATGCTTTGTTGCTCTCCGTCTGTATAGTCTGCTGCCGTTAACTTCCAGACCTTTTAAGCATAACTGAATGGCCCCATACCCGCTGTGACTGTAGGTATAATGTCTGAAGGTATCATCTCTGAATGTTTGGATCCGCCTACATGATGATGCAAACAATAGGAAATTATATGTTGGAATGGGATTCTGTGTCTGTGCCAAAAAAACAGCTGTGTCAAAATCTTTCACTGTTTCTCTCGTTCTCTTTTAAAGGATCTTATCAAAATCTTAGTAAAAGGACAACAGAGGTAAAGGGTGAGAGCTGAAACTAAAGGAAAACTGTATTCTATCTCAAATCAGTAGAGCCTGTTCAGTTTCCCTCTTCAGATGATTATCGGTAGTCATGTCATGACGGCTTTAGCTAGTCTTGATTTAGTAGATGTCCATGATAATGACTGCAGTGGTGGTTATGTAGATGTCTCTTGGACATGGTGCTGCTTTCAGTCATGTGGCCTGTGCTCTCATCTTTCCCTCTCCTCATCCCCGTCCTCTCCTGCCCTCTCTTCTCCTGCTAGGCCTTTGTGGTGAAGCGGCTGTTGGAGTACACAGAGCAGGCGGAGCCCGACCTGCCCTACGGCCTGCTGCTGGTCGTGGGGCTGCTATGCACCGAGCTGGTCCGCTCCTGGTCACTGGCGCTCACCTGGGCCCTCAACTACCGCACAGGCACCCGCCTGCGGGGAGCCATCCTCACCATGGCCTTCCACAAGATCCTGCGGCTACGCAGCATCCGTGACAAATCCATGGGACAGGTGAGATCACCAGACAGGGTTCACGCAAATGTTTTTCTTTAAGAGAACTGGGCAGGTGAGATGGGGTGGGGGGGAAATGGGTGAGATAATGGTCAGCCTCACAATAATGCTAGCTCCCATTTAGACTAAGCCGTGTTTCGGGTTTTCAGATGTTGCTTATCGTTAGTGTGACTGAGAAAGTGCCAAGCACTCCTTTTATTGTATTTGAGACACACCTTTAATACAATGCTAGCAAGGGAAAAACAGTCTGCAGTTGTTGACAAAACACATGATTTGCAACTCAGTACATGTGCATGCAGAGTAAGAGATAAAGATGGTGTAGTTCTGTACTGCTGTAAAGTGTCTCTCGCTTTCTCTGTTGCTCTATCTGCAGTTGATCAACATGTGTTCTAACGACGGCCAGCGGATGTTTGAGGCGGCGGCTGTGGGCAGTCTGCTGGCAGGCGGGCCTCTTATTGCTGTGCTGGGGATGGGCTTCAACCTGGCTATCCTGGGGCCCACCTCCTTACTGGGCTCTGCAGTCTTTATCCTCTTCTACCCTGCTATGGTGAGCAGGCAACTTGCATACATACAGTACCAGTCAAACGTTTGGACACACCTACTCATTCAAGGGTTTTTCTTTATTTTTACTATTTTATACATTGTAGAATAATAGTGAAGACATCAAGTAGAAAATAGTAAAAAAATAAAGAAAAACCCTTGAAAGAGTAGGTGTGTCCAAACATTTGACTGGTACTCTACATGCATGCACACTTTGATATTAACAAACACAAAAACACACACAGAACAGTGAAAAGACAACCTTTCTCTACTGCAGATGTTCAGTTCGAGGCTGACTGCCTACTTCAGGAGGAAGGGCGTGGCCGTGACGGACCGTCGGGTCCAGAAGATGAACGAGATCCTCAACTACATCAAGTTCATCAAGATGTATGCCTGGGTCAAGGCCTTCTCCCAGGATGTGCGCAGTAAGTGCCGTGTGTGAGATTTAATTGAACAATTAGCTGGTTGATTAATTACTGACTGAATGACGAGTGGTATTCCATGTAAACTTTTTCGCAGAATATCAGATGTGATCTGGTGTTTTAATCTCGGGTCAATCTTCTTAGATGAAGACTAGTGACTGACGGACTGGCTGACTCATTGGGCGCATTCGAGCTGTTAAGTTTTGTGAAGTCTGTGCCCAACGTTGGTCACCGCCTTGCAAAGTTGTGTTGCATTATGGGGATAAACAATTAGCAAAATGTACCTCTCCTGTCGACTTCCATCTGTAGTCGTATGCATGGGATACAACCATTATTTTACTGACTGACTGATTTATTGTTTGACTGACTGACTGACTAACTGATTCATTGTTTGGCTGGCTGTCTTATTCATTGGCTGGCTGGTTGGATGACTGATGGACTCATTGTTTGACGGCCTGACGGACCCGTTGTTTGACGGACCCGTTGTTTGACGGACCCGTTGTTTGACGGACTGACGGACTCGTTGTTTGACGGACTCGTTGTTTGACGGACGGACTGACGGACTCGTTGTTTGACGGACGGACTGACGGACTCGTTGTTTGACGGACGGACTGACGGACCCGTTGTTTGACGGACTCGTTGTTTGACTGACGGACTGACGGACTCGTTGTTTGACTGACGGACTCGTTGTTTGACGGACGGCCTAAGGAACCCGTTGTTTGACGGACTCGTTGTTTGACTGACGGACTCGTTGTTTGACTGACGGACTGACGGACTCGTTGTTTGACGGACGGCCTGACGGACGGCCTGACGGACTCGTTGTTTGACGGACTCGTTGTTTGACGGACGGGTTGTTTGACGGTCCCGTTGTTTGACGGGCCGGTTGTTTGACGGACCGGTTGTTTGACGTACTCGTTGTTTGACTGACGGACTCGTTGTTTGACGGACGGCCTGACGGACGGCCTGACGGACTCGTTGTTTGACGGACTCGTTGTTTGACGGACTCGTTGTTTGACGGACGGGTTGTTTGACGGTCCCGTTGTTTGACGGGCCGGTTGTTTGACGGACCGGTTGTTTGACGGACCGGTTGTTTGACTGACGGACTCGATGTTTGACGGACTCGTTGTTTGACGGACGGACTGACGGACTCGTTGTTTGACGGACGGCCTGACGGACCCGTTGTTTGACGGACTCGTTGTTTGACGGACTCGTTGTTTGACGGACGGCCTGACGGACTCGTTGTTTGACGGACTCGTTGTTTGACGGACGGCCTGACGGACCCGTTTGACGGACTCGTTGTTTGACTGACGGACTGACGGACTCGTTGGACGGACAGACTCGTTGTTGGACGGATGGACGGACTCGTTGTTGGACGGATGGACGGACTCGTTGTTGGACGGATGGACGGACTCGTTGTTGGACGGATGGACGGACTCGTTGTTGGACGGATGGACGGACTCGTTGTTGGACGGATGGACGGACTCGTTGTTGGACGGATGGACGGACTCGTTGTTGGACGGATGGACGGACTCGTTGTTGGACGGATGGACGGACTCGTTGTTGGACGGATGGACGGACTCGTTGTTGGACGGATGGACGGACTCGTTGTTGGACGGACGGACTCGTTGTTTGACGGACGGACTCATTGTTTGACTGACGGACTGACGGACTCATTGTTTGACTGACGGACTGACGGACTCGTTGTTTGACGGACTCGTTGTTTGACGGACCCGTTTGACGGACCCGTTGTTTGACTGACGGCCTAAGGAACCCGTTGTTTGACGGACTCGTTGTTTGACTGACGGACTGACGGACTCGTTGTTTGACTGACGGACTGACGGACTCGTTGTTTGACGGACGGCCTGACGAACCCGTTGTTTGACGGACTCGTCGTTGTTGGACGGACGGACTGACGGACTCGTTGTTTGACTGACGGACTCGTTGTTTGACGGACTCATTGTTTGACGGACGGCCTGACGAACCCGTTGTTTGACGGACTCGTTGTTTGACTGGCGGACTGACGTACTCGTTGTTTGACTGACGGACTCGTTGTTTGACTGACGGACTCGTTGTTTGACGGACGGCCTGATGGACCCGTTGTTTGACTGACGGACTGACGGACTCGTTGTTTGACGGACTCGTTGTTTGACGGACGGCCTGACGGACTGGTTGTTTGACGGACTCATTGTCTGACTGACTGATATATTTGCCCCTGCAGGGATTCGAGAGGAGGAGCGCATCATCCTAGAGAGGACTGGCTACTTCCAGAGCATCACAGTGGGCGTGGCTCCCATCGTCGTGGTGATCGCCAGCGTTGCCACGTTCTCCACTCACATGTTGCTGGGCTACGACCTCACCGCCGCTCAGGTAGCTTCCAGGTCTCTGGTCCAATCCCAGTGTGCCTCCCAAATGGCATCCTATTCCCTATTTAGTGCACTAGACTTGACCAGGGCTTTACTTTGGTGCACTAAATAGGGAATAAGGTGCCGTTTGATTCTCCCTAGACACTCCAGTAGACCTGAGAGTATTGAAAGCAACAGTCCAACCCTGCCAGTGAGAAGAAAGGCATGTTGAGGCGATGACCATATTGCTTGATACAGCCAACATTTTCACCTCCCAAGTACAGCAACATTATGAACAGGCGGGGTATGTTCTTTGGTAGTTGGGTTGTTGAACCCGTTAAGCCGGGAGGGGGGGGGGAGTGTTCTCCAGGACAGGATTTGATGGATGATATGACTGACAGAAGCTTGTCAACCAGGTCTGCACTACTGAAACAAATCATGGACGGTATTGGATCTTTCTTCCCCTTGCAGGCATTTACAGTGGTGACTGTTTTCAACGCCATGACCTTTGCCTTGAAGGTCACCCCTTTCTCTGTCAAGTCCCTGTCAGAAGCATCAGTAGCCATGGAGAGGTTCAAGGTAAGATCTCTCCCCTTTTCTTTCTTTGTCTGTCGCTGTCTTGTTTGGATGTCGCTGTCTTGTTTATCTGTCGCTGTCTTGTTTGGCTGTCGCTGTCTTGTTTGTCTGTCGCTGTCTATTCGGCTGTCGCTGTATTGTTTGTCTGTCACTGTCTTGTTTGTCTGTCGCTGTCTTGTTTGTCTGTCGCTGTCTATTCGGCTGTCGCTGTCTTGTTTGTCTGTCGCTGTCTATTCGTCTGTCGCTGTCTATTCGTCTGTCGCTGTCTTGTTTGTCTGTCGCTGTCTTGTTTGGCTGTCGCTGTCTTGTTTGGCTGTCGCTGTCTTGTTTGGCTGTCGCTGTCTTGTTTGGCTGTCGCTGTCTAGTTTGGCTGTCGCTGTCTAGTTTGGCTGTCGCTGTCTAGTTTGGCTGTCGCTGTCTAGTTTGGCTGTCGCTGTCTATTCGGCCGTCTTCGGCCGTCTTCGGCCGTCGGTGTCTATTCGGCCGTTGCTGCCTTGTTTGGCTGTCGCTGTATTGTTTGGCTGTCGCTGTATTGTTTGGCTGTCGTTGTCTTGTTTGGCTGTCGCTGTCTATTCGTCTGTCGCTGTCTTGTTTGTCTGTCGCTGTCTTGTTTGTCTGTCGCTGTCTTGTTTGGCTGTCGCTGTCTAGTTTGTCTGTCGCTGTCTAGTTTGGCTGTCGCTGTCTATTCGTCTGTCGCTGTCTATTCAGCCGTCGCTGTCTATTCGGCCGTCGCTGCCTATTCGGCCGTCGCTGCCTTGTTTGGCTGTCGCTGCCTTGTTTGGCTGTCACTGTTTTGTTTGGCTGTCGCTGTCTTGTTTGGCTGTCGCTGTATTGTTTGTCTGTCGCTGTCTATTCGTCTGTCGCTGCCTTGTATGGCTGTCGCTGCCTTGTTTGGCTGTCACTGTTTTGTTTGGCTGTCGCTATCTTGTTTGGCTGTCGCTGTCTTGTTTGGCTGTCGCTGTCTTGTTTGGCTGTCGCTGTCTTGTTTGGCTGTCGCTGTCTTGTTTGGCTGTCGCTGTCTAGTTTGGCTGTCGCTGTCTAGTTTGGCTGTCGCTGTCTATTCGGCTGTCGCTGTCTATTCGGCCTTCGCTGCCTTGTTTGGCTGTCGCTGCCTTGTTTGGCTGTCGCTGCCTTGTTTGGCTGTCGCTGTATTGTTTGGCTGTCGCTGTCTATTCGGCTGCCGCTGTCTTGTTTGTCTGTCGCTGTCTTGTTTGTCTGTCGCTGCCTTGTTTGTCTGTCGCTGCCTTGTTTGTCTGTCGCTGCCTTGTTTGGCTGTCGCTGCCTTGTTTGGCTGTCGCTGCCTTGTTTGGCTGTCGCTGCCTTGTTTGTCTGTCGCTGTCTTGTTTGTCTGTCGCCGTCTTGTTTGTCTGTCGCCGTCTTGTTTGTCTTTCGCCGTCTTGTTTGTCTGTCGCTGTCTTGTTTGGCTGTCGCTGTCTTGTTTGGCTGTCGCTGTCTATTCGGCCGTCGCTGTCTTGTTTGGCTGTCGCTGTCTATTCAGCTGTCGCTGTCTTGTTTGTCTGTCGCTGTCTATTCGGCCGTCGCTGTCTATTTGGCCGTCGCTGCCTTGTTTGGCCGTCGCTGCCTTGTTTGGCCGTCGCTGTATTGTTTGGCTGTCGCTGTATTGTTTGGCTGTCGCTGTCTTGTTTGGCTGTCGCTGTCTTGTTTGGCTGTCGCTGTCTTGTTTGGCTGTCGCTGTCTTGTTTGGCTGTCGCTGTCTTGTTTGGCTGTCGCTGTCTATTCGTCTGTCGCTGTCTATTCGTCTATCGCTGTCTAGTCGTCTGTCGCTGTATTGTTTGGCTGTCGCTGTCTAGTTTGTCTGTCGCTGTCTTGTTTGTCTGTCGCTGTCTTGTTTGGCTGTCGCTGTCTTGTTTGGCTGTCGCTGTCTTGTTTGGCTGTCGCTGCCTTGTTTGGCTGTCGCTGCCTTGTTTGGCTGTCGCTGTCTATTCGGCCGTCGCTGCCTTGTTTGGCCGTCGCTGCCTTGTTTGGATGTCGCTGCCTTGTTTGGATGTCGCTGCCTTGTTTGGCTGTCGCTGCCTTGTTTGGCTGTCGCTGTCTATTCGGCTGTCGCTGTCTTGTTTGTCTGTCACTGTCTTGTTTCTGTCACTGTCTTGTTTGTCTGTTGCTGTCTATTCGGCTGTCGCTGTCTTGTTTCTGTCGCTGTCTTTGTCTGTCGCTGTCTATTCGGCCGTCGCTGTCTTGTTTGGCTGTCGCTGTCTATTCAGCTGTCGCTGTCTTGTTTGTCTGTCGCTGTCTATTCGGCCGTCGCTGTCTATTTGGCCGTCGCTGCCTTGTTTGGCCGTCGCTGCCTTGTTTGGCCGTCGCTGTATTGTTTGGCTGTCGCTGTCTTGTTTGGCTGTCGCTGTCTTGTTTGGCTGTCGCTGTCTTGTTTGGCTGTCGCTGTCTTGTTTGGCTGTCGCTGTCTTGTTTGGCTGTCGCTGTCTATTCGTCTGTCGCTGTCTATTCGTCTATCGCTGTCTAGTCGTCTGTCGCTGTATTGTTTGGCTGTCGCTGTCTTGTTTGTCTGTCGCTGTCTTGTTTGTCTGTCACTGTCTTGTTTGGCTGTCGCTGTCTTGTTTGGCTGTCGCTGTCTTGTTTGGCTGTCGCTGCCTTGTTTGGCTGTCGCTGCCTTGTTTGGCTGTCGCTGTCTATTCGGCCGTCGCTGCCTTGTTTGGCCGTCGCTGCCTTGTTTGGATGTCGCTGCCTTGTTTGGATGTCGCTGCCTTGTTTGGCTGTCGCTGCCTTGTTTGGCTGTCGCTGTCTATTCGGCTGTCGCTGTCTTGTTTGTCTGTCACTGTCTTGTTTCTGTCACTGTCTTGTTTGTCTGTCGCTGTCTATTCGGCTGTCGCTGTCTTGTTTCTGTCGCTGTCTTTGTCTGTCGCTGTCTATTCGGCTGTCGCTGTCTTGTTTGTCTGTCGCTGTCTTGTTTGGCTGTTACTGTCTTGTTTGTCTGTCACTGTCTTGTTTGGCTGCCACTGTCTTGTTTGTCTGTCGCTGTCTATTCGGCTATCACTGTATTGTTTGTCTGTCGCTGTCTATTCGGCTATCACTGTCTTGTTTGTCTGTCGCTGTCTATTCGGCTGTCACTGTATTGTTTGTTTGTCGCTGTCTTGTTTCTGTCACTGTCTTGTTTGTCTTTCGCTGTCTATTCGGCTGTCACTCTCAGTTTGTCTGCCACTGCCTGTTTGTTTGGCTCTGTGTGGTATGTGAGTGGGATGTGTTGGTTCTGCCTGTCTGTTGGTCTGGTTGGCTCTGTGGAATATAAGTGGGGTGTGTTTGAGTCTGGGTATGTTGGCAGGACAGTGTTTGTCCTGGACCAGGAAGGGGCTGTGTTTCTCCTAATCCCCCTCTCGATCCTCTGGGAGGGGGCGATGCGGTTCCAAGCGGCTCTAGATGCAGTGGAAAGAAAGAGTTTTACATAAACCAAATAGATAGGTTTGAACTGCTTGAACCTTTACATCAATGACCTTGACATTGTCATCATGACTAGACTCCTACATGCATGTGAGCCTGTACTGTGTGTTTGTTCTCTGACTCCTCTCTCCCTGGCCTACTAGAGCCTGGACTGTGTGTGCTTGTTCTCTGACACATCACTCCTCTCTCCCTGGCCTACCAGAGCCTGTTCCTGATGGCGGAGGTGGAGATGATCCGGGACAAGCCCCTGAACCCCCAGGTTGCAGTGGAGATGATGGGCGCCAGCTTAGCTTGGGAGACAGCGGGTCACAGTGCCCAGCCCACGCCCCGCGGCACCCCCTCGGTTGGCTCCACCCAGAGGCACGGGCGCCGGAGGCCCGCCCAGGAGGACGAGGCAGGGGAGCAGGCAGGGCGTCTGCTGAAGGTGGGAGAGATCCCTCCCATCCCCTCCGTCAGCCAGCGGCTGCAGAGGACCCTGCACTGTGTGGACCTCACCGTTCGGCAGGTAGCTAACTAGCCGCGGGACGGGAGTGTATGGTTGTGAAAGGACAGGGAACATTTCACGTACAGTAGTACACAGTGCACACATTTAGGGGTTTGAAGCAGGTGGTGGAGGTCAAAGAATATGTGATGCGTCCCATTTGCTACCCTATATAGTGCACTTCTTTTGACCAGGGCCCATACAGTAGGTGGGGAATAGTGTGCCATTTGGGATGCATCCCATGTTCAGCAAAAAGTCAAATAAGACTGTGGTCTTCGTATCTATGTGTGGTTGAAAGGCCAATGGGCTGTACAGTTTGAAGAGTTATTGGGGTTAACTGACCAGGGAAAATTCAGGCCTCTATTTATAGGCTAAAACTAGGGGTAAGAAAACATCATAAACTTGAGTTAGTTTTATTGTGCACTGCGATTCATCTTTTCACTGCCAATGTGTACATTGTGTTAAGTTCATGTTTTAAGTATCCCTATATTTCTGTTAATTCGGGGCTATCACTCTGTCAAGAGTGCGCCTGCGCAGGAAGTTTGGTTGTCAATGGACCTAGCCTTGAGTGGAATGGCTACCTTGTAGTGTGTTCATACGGTATAGTACACTTTGTTAAACTGGAACCTTGTCGTTGTGTCATTTCGAGGTAACACATTGTACAACACAAATATCCACCATACTACCCTGTGTCTCCAGGGGAAGCTGACTGGGATCTGTGGAAGCGTGGGCAGTGGGAAGACCTCTCTGATCTCTGCCATCCTTGGACAGGTAAGATACGTCTAACAGGCCTGCTACACTGGACGTGTCATTTTTGCAGAGCGTTTAGGCGCCCCTATTCATTCAAATGAAACCTGGCTGTAAGCAGGACAGTTCCGTGAGAGGCTCGAGCTGCTCAGCGTAAAATAGCGCTCCGGTTCTATGTTTAAGAATCCGACGGTGCAGCTCACGTCTGAGAGAACTTGATAAAGTGATATGCGCTCTGCTCAAACGGCAAACGATAAACGTACTGTTTTAGCAACGGCCCTCTGTTGTAAGAAATATGGTGTAAACTCTTGTTGGCCCATGAGTACACCAATTTAATAACAAGCACACACTGCAGCCCCTGTGGCCCTCCCTTACTCTATAGACACCCGCTGACGAAGCTGGATGATGCCCTGGGGCCTGTTGGAGAGGGTGCAACTTTACTGAACGTTATATACGTAACTGTGTTATGTAGAGCACAAGATTGCCTTGTCCGGTAGACTTAGGAATTGTTGGCTCTATCGTTCACATTTCTATCTGAACGTTTCACTTCACTCAATTACAAACCCCGGGTGTGAATGGTTTTAGGGTGAAGTTGCCCCTAGATGCTGATCTGGGGTCAGTTTTGCATTTGTCCCACTAATGATTAAGGTTCAAATTAGTGGAGTGGAAGCTGATCCTAGATCTGTACTTAGGGGCAAACTTCACCGCGGAGCAAGTGAGTGATTGGCGGATGACCTGTGACCTTTATGACCTTTAGATGACCCTGCTGGAGGGCAAGGTGGCGGTGAACGGGGACTTTGCCTATGTGGCCCAGCAGGCCTGGATCCTCAATGCCACGCTCAGGGACAACATCCTCTTTGGGAAAGAGTACGAGGAGGAAAGGTAACGGAATGAAACTAGAGCTTTTTTGGGGGGGGGGGGTAGTAGGACAGTGAGGAGGAGACCAGAAAGCTTGGTGAGTTTGCGAGTCAAAAGGGCAGAGGGTCAGATTCAAACCCATGCCTACACTGGTAGCCTAGGCTGCCTGTACATGGGTACTGGGGTCCACAGCACTAACCACTGGTGCACACAGTCCACAGGAATAATACTACTGTGAGAATCGATTGGATTCATGTACATAGTGATTTCTAAGGCGCTCCTCTACTACCCAATGTAGCTCTGAAGTATAATTCCACTGTGTATTTTCCAGGTTCCAGGCTGTTCTGAGTGCATGCTGTCTGAGACCTGACCTGGCTATCCTGCCCAACGCCGATCTGACTGAGGTGAGCATTATGAATTGTTTATCCACCATGGAAATACTACTTTGGGCTTTATTTTGTCTAGATGAGAAAAAATGGCATAGTCCGTACTAAGGCTGTTGTGGCGGTCATGACATTTTGTCAGCCGGTAGGTGTCATGCAAATGACTGTCGGTATCACAGTAATTCATTGTTTAACTAATATCAACACGTTTAGCATCTCCAGGCCTCCACGCATTCAGGCCTCATACAAGCCACTAACGAGGGCCTTTTGGAACATCTATATTTTTAAAAAGTCTAATAAATCCATTTAATATAAACCATCACAATAAATCCATTATTTATTTTAGGCAGATCTAAAGGAACATGATATGAGTACAATGTGTTTTAGAAGAACAGAATATGAGTTGACCTTAATGTATGTTGTCTGGCTATGTGCCATGCTGTAGGCTAGTTAATTTAGCAGATAGGATATACTTATAAGTCCCGTGCCATTATTTTATATTATATGATTTTATAATAAGAAGAATATACTTGAACTCAGCTAAATAAAATAGAAAGGATATTTGTCTCATTCTGGGAGCGAGTATGCATATGAAGTGGCTGTGTTGAGTGTAAAAATGATCATTTTAAACAAGTCCTATATGCTAGATTTAGAGTTATTTGGCAACTTTAGTGAATGATACAAACCTTAGAATGACTTAGACCCATATATATGTTTTGATTTCTTTCTATAAACTAGGACACCATTGAGGATGTCCTACACTGGAACAACTGTTGATAAGTCATTGATAATAATCTGCAAATGTCTTTCATGTCATTACAATAAAATAGGGGGGGAGGTCATAGCTTTGTATATTCAATACAATTCACAAGTTGATTTAAAACCTATGTTTAAGCTTTTATCATGCTTGGTATCCTGATTTATCCAAAGAGGCAACTGGCCTTCTAGGCAGAGTTACTCTGGCCAGTGTCTGTTCTTTTTCCCATTTTTAATATTTTATTTTTATTGGCCAGAGATATGGCTTTTTCTTTGCAACTCTGCCTAGAAGGCCGGTGTAGTGTCTTAGCTCTTATTACTTATTTATATAATAAGAAAGACTCTGAATACAAGAAATTGAACTGGAGCTTCACATTTACTAAAACGAGTTAGTAGCAGAATAACATAGAACAACACTGCGCATGACCACGGGTGCTCCATCCTTAAAGGGGACATCAGTAATTAACAGAACATAACATTCCTTCTCTTATACAACCAGAGTTACTTTTACCAAACCACAACTGAAACATTTAACAGAACTTGTTGTAGTTATTTTGCATCTTTTGATTTGAACTTGAACAGTTCGTTTTTGTTTGTTTGTTTATAAGTCCAGTCTGTCTGGTGGACGGTGCCTTCGTTCTGGGTAGCGCCTAGGAGTGTCTGGAGGCTCCTGAACATCCTCATTGTGTGCTTGTTCCATTATAGCTTCTGCTATAGCAGCACCTTCTTCAACATGTTCCATTCGTTCAGCCTGGGGTCTCTCTACTGCCCCTCCATCCTCTACAGTTCCTTGTGTGTCACTTTCAGGAGCTCTCTGTGCCTGTTCTCTCTAGATTGTTGTGCTGTTTTCCGTGGAATGCATTTGATTAATGTGACGCTGCCACATTATGTCTGGGCTCACTAAGTTCTGGGTCCCGTTTGTGTGTGTACGGTCCCTCTTGTCCATTTCCCTCTTCTGTATTCTCGCAACATCACTTCCTGTTCTGTTTGGAGATGGCGCTCCCGGCCACCGCTCCCGGCCACCCACATCATTAGTCGTGGGGTGTTTCGGTAGGAGGCCAGGAACTTGGCCAGTTTTGTTTGCAAAGTCCCTTCGTCTCGTTTTGCTGCACGGAGTCCTTACTTTAGGGTTTGCACAAAGCGTTCTGCCAACCCATTGGTGGCAGGGTGGTACGGAGCTGAGGTTGAGTGTTTGATTCCATTTACTGACATGAATCTTGTAAACTCGTCACTTAATAAAGCTTGCGCGTTGTCACTTACCAGCTGCAGCGGCAATCTGAAGTGTGCAAACGTTGTTCTGAGACACTCTATCGTCTGAGCTGAGGTGGAGGAGTCAGTGCAAAACACCTCTGGCCATTTGGAATGGGCATCAACTATAACCAGAAACATGTGCTTTTCAAAGGGACCAGCGTAGTCCACATGAATTCTCTGCCATGGCTCTGTGGGCCATTCCCATGGGTGGACTGGGACAGGAGCAGGCATGTGGAGGGTTTCCAAACATCCACTACAGTTCTTCACCATGTTTTCTATCTGTTGATCCAGACCTGGCCACCAGAAGTGGCTCCTCGCGAGCAGCTTCATTTTGACAATTTCAACATGACCTTCATGTAGTTGCTGCAAAACCTGATGTTGGCATTTCTGGGGTATTATGACTCTCATTCCCCACATCAAACATCCTTGGTACGTTGTAATTTTGTTTCTCCGCTGGAAATACGGAGTCAGCTCCTTTCTGCCAGTAGCTGGCCATCCTGACATGGTGTAGATGTACACTTTTGACAAGTGTACAGTTTGATAACTGTGCTTGTGACCGGTAGTGCCTCGAGCTGAGCGGTATGGAAAATGTCCACTGCATCCACACTCCTTTGTCTTTCTCTTGTACACGCCGGTCTGGATAATCCATCTGCATTTCTGTGGAGGGATGACGGCTTAAACTCAATGTCATACATATGACTGGCAAGGAACAAGGCGTATCGCTGTAACCTGGCTGCTGTCAATGCCGGAATGCTTTTCTTTGGACTGAAAATGGAAAGCAACGGCTGGTGATTCGTAACCAGTGTGAAACGCTTGCCATACACAGTGGGGCAAAAAAGTATTTAGTCAGCCACCAATTGTGCAAGTTCTCCCACTTAAAAAGATGAGAGGCCTGTAATTTTCATCATGGGTACACTTCAACTATGACAGACAAAATGAGAAAAAAATCCAGAAAATCACATTGTCGGATTTTTAATTTATTTATTTGCAAATTATGGTGGAAAATAAGTATTTGGTCAATAACAAAAGTTTATCTCAATACTTTGTTATATACCCTTTGTTGGCAATGACAGAGGTCAAACGTTTTCTGTAAGTCTTCGCAAGGTTTTCACACACTGTTGCTGGTATTTTGGCCCATTCCTCCATGCAGATCTCCTCTAGAGCAGTGATGTTTCGGGGCTGTTGCTGGGCAACACAGACTTTCAACTCCCTCCAAAGATTTTCTATGGGGTTGAGATCTGGAGACTGGCTAGGCCACTCCAGGACCTTGAAATGCTTCTTACGAAGCCACTCCTTCGTTGCCCGGGCGGTGGTTTCATCTGACCATATGACATTCTCCCAATCTTCTTCTGGATCATCCAAATGCTCTCTAGCAAACTTCAGACGGGCCTGGACATGTACTGGCTTAAGCAGGGGGACACGTCTGGCACTGCAGGATTTGAGTCCCTGGCGTAGTGTGTTACTGATGGTAGGCTTTGTTACTTTGGTCCCAGCTCTCTGCAGGTCATTCACTAGGTCCCCCCGTGTGGTTATGGGATTTTTGCTCACCGTTCTTGTGATCATTTTGACCCCACGGAGTGAGATCTTGCGTGGAGCCCCAGATCGAGGGAGATTATCAGTGGTCTTGTATGTCTTCCATTTCCTAATAATTGCTCCCACAGTTGATTTCTTCAAACCAAGCTGCTTACCTATTGCAGATTCAGTCTTCCCAGCCTGGTGCAGGTCTACAATTTTGTTTCGGGTGTCCTTTGACAGCTCTTTGGTCTTGGCCATAGTGGAGTTTGGAGTGTGACTGTTTGAGGTTGTGGACAGGTGTCTTTTATACTATAAGTTCAAACAGGTGCCATTAATACAGGTAACGAGTGGAGGACAGAGGAGCCTCTTAAAGAAGAAGTTACAGGTCTGTGAGAGCAAGACATCTTGCTTGTTTGTAGGTGACCAAATACTTATTTTCCACCATAATTTGTAAATAAATTAATTAAAAATCCTACAATGTGATTTTCTGGATTTTTTTTCCCATTTTGTCTGTAATAGTTTAAGTGTACCTATGATGAAAATTACAGGCCTCTCTCATCTTTTTAAGTGGGAGAACTTGCACAATTGGTGGCTGACTAAATACTTTTTTGCCCTACTGTAGGTATGCATGGAATTTCTTGACTCTCCACAATAGCGCCAGTGCCTCTTTGTGAGTAGTTTTTCTCTGCATCATTCAACGTTCGTGACGCAAATGCAACTGGCCTCTGACCCATCTTTCAGTGTGTGTGAAAGGACGGCCCCTAAGCCATAAGGGGATGCATCACAAGCCAACTTCACTGGCAGTTCAGGGTCGTAATGCATCAGGACCTGTTCAGATGTGATGAGCCGTTTTGCCTCAAGAAATGCATTTTCACGCTGTTCTGTCCACCACCATGTCCTATTCTTTTCCAGGAGCTGATTTAGAGGCTGGAGTACTGCTGAAAGGTTTGGGAGGAATCTTCTGTAGTAATTGATCAGTCCTGTGAAAGATCTCACTTCTGTGATATTTTGTGGTTGTGGTGCCTGTACCACTGCATCGATTTTGTCCCGTGTTTTGTGCAATCCATTGCGGTCGATTTCATGTCCACAGAAGACCATCTTGTCTTTGAAGAACTCACACTTCTGTAAGTTCGCCTGTAGACCATTCTCTTTCAGTCTTTTCAGGACCTCTTCTAGGTTAGCCAGGTGCTCTTTGTCGGTGCGTCCTGTTATGATCATGTCATCCAGGATACACTGGGTTCCTGGGATTCCTTGCAAAATCTGGTCAATAGTTCGGTGCCAAATGGCTGGGGTTTATGCAATGCCAAAAACCAGGCGGTTATACCTGTATAGACCTTTGTGTGTGTTTATTGTCAGGTACTGTTTGGAGCTCTCTTCAACCGGTAGCTGCAGGTAAGCCTGTTTCAGATTGATTTTACTGAAGTGTTTCCCACCAGTTAGTGCAGCAAAGATGTCATCCAGACGTGGCAGGGTGTATTGGTCCACATACAAAATTGAATTCACAGTTACCTTGAATTCCCCACACATTCTAACAGACCCGTCTTTCTTCACAATAGGAACTATGGGTGTGGCCCATTCGCTTCTGTCCACTTTCGTCAGGATCCCTGTATCCTGCAAGCGATCGATTTCCGCTTCCACCTTTGGGCTCAGGGAGTATGGAACAGATCTGGCTTTGCAGAATTTTGCTGTGAAGCCTTTTACTGTTCCCATCTGATCACTGAAAACTGTTTCAGTGTTAGGTCTGTGGCTTTCTCTTTGGACTGGAACGTGTGGAGCATTTTCAAGTCACACCAGTGTAGCTTTATTTTTGAAAGCCATTCCCTGCCAAATAATGGGGGGCCAGTTCCAGGCACCACGTACAGCTGTAACTGTTTGCTCCCCATAACTCACTCTGACCTGCAACGCCCCCATTGGGCTCAATCTCTCTCCTGAGTAGGTCTTCAGCAACACATTTGTGTTCTTCAGCTTGATAGCCTTGAAGTGCTCATTGTAGACAGTAGTGAAAATTATAGACACTGCAGATCCTGTGTCCAGCTCCATTTTTGAGGGGTTTGCCTTCGATATCTAGTGTCACCCATATTATGCTACTGCTGGAAGAAGTCACTGTGTTCGCGCAGTATAACTCCATTATACCATATTCATCTTCAACTCTGCTACATATGTACTAACACCCTCCCTGCTTCTTAACACAGCGAGCATCCAACCCGGAAGCCAGCCGCACCAATGTGTCGGAGGAAACACCGTGCACCTGGCGACCTTGGTTAGCGTGCACTGTGCCTGGCCCGCCACAGGAGTCGCTAGTGCGCGATGAGACGAGGATATCCCTACCGGCCAAACCCTCCCTAACCCAGACGACGCTAGGCCAATTGTGCTTCGCCCCACGGACCTCCCGGTCCCGGCCGGCTGCGACAGAGCCTGGGCGCGAACCCAGAGTCTCTGGTGGCACAGCTAGTGCTGCGATGCAGTGCCCTGGACCACTGCGCCACCCGGGAGGCCATTTTCCTCTCTTTCTATGAGCTCCATCTGCATTTGTGATGCACACTGCAGGTAATCATCCTCGTCGCCATTGTAGTGTCTTAGCTCTTATTACTTATTTATATAATAAGAAAGACTCTGAATACAAGAAATTGAACTGGAGCTTCACATTTTCTAGAATGAGTAAGTACCAGAATAACATAGAACAACACTGCGCATGACGAGGTGGTTCTTCCTTAAAGGGGACATCAGTAATTAACAGAACATAACAGCCGGCATCCCAGAGTCGCCTCTTCACTATTGACGTTGATACTGGTGTTTTGTGGGTACTATTTAATGAAGCTGCCAGTTGAGGACTTGTGAGGCATCTGTTTCTCAAACTAGACACTAATGTACTTGTCCTCTTGCTCAGTTGTGCACCGGGGCCTCCCACTCCTCTGTTCTGTTCTGTTCTGTGAAGGGAGTAGTACACAGCGTTGTACGAGAGCTTCAGTTTCTTGGCAATTTCTCGCATGGAATAGCCTTAATTTCTCAGAACAAGAATAGACTACTGAGTTTCAGAAGAAAGGTCTTTGTTTCTGGCCATTCTGAGCATGTAATCGTACCCACAAATGCTGATGCTCCAGATACTCAACTTGTCTAAAGGAGGCCAGTTTTATTGCTTCTTTAATCAGAAGTTTTCAGCTGTGCTAACATAATTGCAAAAGGGTTTTCTAATGATCAATTAGCCTTTTTAAAATGATAAACTTGGATTAGCTTACACAAGGTGCCATTGGAACAGAGGAGTGATGATTGCTGATAATGGGCCTCTGTATGCCTATTTAGATATGGACACGTGGATTTTTACTGCACTCATGTGGCTGGTGTGGAGGTAATACTGTCACCGCAACAGCCCTAGTCCGTACTTAAAAATGTCACAAAGTGTTGTTTTTCACTGCATCAGGATAGCATACACATAAGTTTTGGCTTAACAGTGTTCAGTGTGTAGGTTCAACATTTAAACAGCATTTATATGGAACACAATTGAGCAACAGGTGATTCAATCAAGGTAGTTGCTAGTCAGGGATGTTGGCTGTACTCAATATTGTTTTTAAAGGATGTAATATTATCTTCAACTGGAGCACCTTCATAAGGGCGGAGTGGGACAAGAATCTGGCCCTGGCATTTTATCCACAACAGCCCACATCACTGCACGCGCTGCCAACTCACCCCCCATACACATATAACCTACACTCAGACCCAAGACAACCCTACTTACGCAGGCAGCAAACACAAAACACACACATCTATATTGACTCCACACACATTCACTCTTTCACACTCTTCCCATATGCTGCTGCCACTCTGTTCATTATCTATCCTGATTGCCTAGTCACTTTTACCCCTACCTACATGTACATATTACCTCAACTACCTTGTACACCTGCACATTGACTCGGTACCACAACTCCTTGTATATAGCCTCCTTATTGTTATTTTATTGTGTTACTATTTCCTTTTTTATACTGAACAAAAATATAAATGCAACTTGCAACAATTTCAAAGATTTGACTGAGTTACAGTTCATACAAGAAAATCAACCAATTGAAATTAATGAATTAGGCTCTAAATTATGGATTTCACATGACTGGGAATACAGATATGCATCTGTTGGTCACAGATACCTTTAACAAAAAGGTAGGGGCATGGATCCAGTGGTGAAAAAGTACTCTATTGTCAAAAGTAAAGATACCTTAATAGAAAAATTACTCCAGTAAAAGTGAGTCACCCAGTAAAATACTACCTGAGTAAAAGTCTAAAATAATTTGGTTCTAAATATACTTAAGTATCAAAAGTAAATGAATTGCTAAAATGTACTTAAGAAGTATCAAAAGTACAAATCAAATCAAGTACAAATCAAAAGTATAAATCATTTCAAATTCCTTCTATTAAGCAAAGCAGATGGCCACATTTTCTAGTTAATTATTTATTTATTTATTTATGTACGGATATCCAGGGGCACGCTCCAACTCGGACATAATTTACAAATGAAGAATATGTTTAGTGAGTCTGCTAGAACAGAGGCAGTTGGGATGACCAGGGATGGTCTCTTGATAAGTGTGTGAATTAGACCATTTTCCTGTCCTGATAAGCCATAATTCCATAATTCCTGTCCTGACACTTTTGGGTGTCCGGGGAAAATGTATGGAGTAAAAAGTACATACGTCACCGCATTCCTGAAGAAAATTAAGAGTAAAAGTTGTCAAAAATATTAATAGTTAAGTCAAGTACAGATTACCCCAAAAAACTACGTAAGTAGTGCTTTCAAGTATTTTTACTTAAGTACTTTACACCACTGCATGGATCAGAAAACGAGTTGTCTGGTGTGACCAAGATGTGTCGAGCTCATGACATCGTGACATCTCCTTCACATAGAGTTGATCAGGCTGTTGTTGATTGTGGAATGGTGTACCACTCCTCTTCAATGGTTGTACGAAGTTGCTAGATATTGTCGGGAATTGTAACACGCTGTCATACACTTCGATCCAGAGCATCCCTAACATGCCTAATGGATGACATGTCTTGAGTATGCAGGCCATGGAAGAACTGTGCCGTTTTCACCTTACAGGAATTCTGTACAGATCCTTGCGACATGGACAAATGGCCTCAGTATCTCGTCACCGTATCTCTGTGCATTCAAATTGCTATTGATAAAATGCATTTGTGTTCGTTGTCCATAGCTTATGCTTGCCCATACCATAACCCCACCTCCACCATGGGGCACTCTGATCATAATGTTGACATCAGCAATCCGCTTGACCACAAGACGGTTCTGAGGTCAGTTATACTTACTGCCAAATTCTCTAAGATGGTGTTGAAGGCGGCTTATGGCAGAGAAATTAACATCCAATTCTCTGCCAACAGCTCTGTTGTTCCTGCAGTCAGCATGCCAATTGCACACTCCCTTAAAACATCTATGGCATTTGCACATTTTAGAGTGGCCTTTTATTGTCCCCAGCACAAAGTGCACCTGTGTAATGATCATGCTGTTTAATCGGAGCAGGTCTTTTTGCTGATGCCATGTTTGACTTTGAAATTTACTTTGTGTGAGCTCAGCCTATCAGAAGACCGGAACGGCCCATCTTGGTAGGTGGGCTGGGTGTTGTCTACTGATCAGCCGAAGGCTCATTATAGATTAGTATAACAGAGAAATTGAGCAACAAATTGGAAAACAGATCTTGACACACTGCTTGCTTAACCCGGAAGCCAGCCGCACCAATGTGTCGTAGGAAACACCATACAACTGGCGACTGAGGTCTGTGTGCAAGCGGCCCGGCAGCCACAAGGAGTTGCTAGAGTGCGATGGGACAAGTACATCCCAGCCGGGAAAATCCTCCCCTAACCCAGATGACGCTGGGCTAATTGTGCGCCGCCTCATGGGTATCCCGGTCATGGCCGGCTGCGACACAGCCCGGGATCGAACCCGGATCTGTAGGGATGCTTCTAGTACTGCAATGCAGTGCCTTAGACTGCTGCGCCACTCGTCAGGCGGTGTTTGTCCATTTTTAACCAGCCTACCCAACTGAAAAATGCCCCAGCCCATCTGGCATTTGCCTCAATTGCCAGATGGCCAATCCACCCCTGCACCTTCATATGTATTGTTATTATAGTAACCGATCAATGAGTCCGTTATGTCTCCTCAGATCGGAGAGCGTGGCGCCAACCTTAGTGGCGGGCAACGCCAGCGGATCAGCCTGGCGCGTGCCCTGTACAGTGACCGAGCCATCTACATCCTGGACGACCCGCTCAGTGCACTGGATGCCCACGTGGGCAACCACATCTTCAACAACGCCATCAAGAAGCAGCTCCGCCACAAGACCATCGTCTTCGTCACTCACCAGCTGCAGGTGAATACTTAATACATTTCATATTGTTTGCAAAGCACTACATAAGATATACAGTGGGAAGAACAAGTATTTGATACACTGCCGATTTTGCAGCTTTTCCTACTTACAAAGCATGTAGAGGTCTGTCATTTTTGTCATAGGTACACTTCAATTGTGACAGACGGAATCTAAAACAAAAATCCAGAAAATCACATTGTATGACTTTTAAGTAATTAATTAGCATTTTATTGCATGACATAAGTATTAGATCACCTACCAACCGGTAAGAATTCTGGCTCGCACAAACATGTTAGTTTTTCTTTAAGAATCCCTCATTACCTGTATTAACTGCACCTGTTTGAACTTGTTACCTGTATAAAAGACACCTGTCCACACACTCAATCAAACAGAATCCAACCTCTCCACAATGGCCAAGACCAGAGAGCTGTGTAAGGACATCAGGGATAAAATTGTAGCCCTGCACAAGGCTGAGATGGGCTACAGGACAATAGGCAAGCAGCTTGGTGAGAAGGCAACAACTGTTGGCGCAATTATTAGAAAATGGAAGAAGTTCAAGATGACGGTCAATCACCCTCGGTCTTGGGCTCCATGCAAGTTCACACCTCGTGGGGCATCAATGATCATGAGGAAGGTGAGGGATCAGCCCAGAACTACACAGCAGGACCTGGTCAATGACCTGAAGAGAGCTGGGACCACAGTCTCAAAGAAAACCATTAGTAATGCACTACGCCGTCATGGATTAAAATCCTGCAGCGCACGCAACATCCCCTTGCTCAAGCCAGCGCATGTCCAGACCCATCTGAAGTTTGCCAAACCATCTGGATGAACCAGAGGAGGAATGGGAGAAGGTCATGTGGTCTGATGAGACAAAAATAGAGCTTTTTTTATTCTAAACTCCACTCGCCGTGTTTGGAGGAACAAGAAGGATGAGTACAACCCCAAGAACACCATCCCAACCGTGAAGCATGGAGGTGGAAACATTCTTTGTGGATGTTTTTCTGCAAAGGGGACAGGACGACTGCACCTTATTAAGGGGAGGATGGATGGGGCCATGTATCGCGAGATCTTGACCAACAACCTTCCCACAGTAAGAGCATTGAAGATGTGTCGTGGCTGAGTCTTCCAGCATGACAACGACCCGAAACACACAGCCAGGGTAACTAAGGAGTGGCTCCGTAAGAAGCATCTCAAGGTCCTGGAGTGGCCTAACCAGTCTCCAGACCTGAACCCAATAGAACATCTTTGGAGGGAGCTGAAAGTCCTTATTGCCCAGCGACCGCCCCGAAACTTGAAGGATCTGGAGAACGTCTGTATGGAGGAGTGGGCCAAAATCCCTGCTGCAGTGTGTGCAAAGCTGGTCAAGAACTACAGGAAACATATGATCTCTGTAATTGCAAACAAAAGTTTCTGTACCAAATATTAAGTTCTGCTTTTCTGATGTATCAAATACTAATGTCATGCAATGAAATGCAAATTAATTACTTAAAAATCATACAATGTGATTTTCTGGATTTTTGTTTTAGATTCCGTCTCTCACTGTTGAAGTGTAGCTGTGATAAAAAATTACAGACCTCTACATGCTTTGTAAGTAGGAAAACCTGCAAAATCGGCACTTGTTCTCCCCACTGTATATATATAATTGCTTGTTAGGACTTCTCTCATGGATAGGTTGGGCCCCACCTTCACTTATGACGTTCAGGGTGCGGGAATTAAATCTCCGTCTGTATGTGTAGTACCTGGTGGACTGCGATGATGTCATCTTCATGAGGGAGGGCAGCATCACGGAGCAGGGCAGCCACGAGGATCTGATGCGTCTCAATAGAGACTACGCAGCCATGTTCAACAACCTACAGCTGGGAGAGACGCCCTTCGTGGAGGTGAGAGGGACCGTGTGTGTGTGTGTGTGTGTGTGTGTGTGTGTGTGTGCATAGACTGTTATGCAAAAAAAAAATGTCCACCACAGATGTCTTGTTTAAATTTAGTTTGCATATGTCATGTACACTGCTCAACAAATAAAGGGAACACTTAAACAACACAATGTAACTCCAAGTCAATCACACTTCTGTGAAATCAACTGTCCACTTAGGAAGCAACACTGATTGACAATAAATGTCACATGCTGTTGTGCAAATGGAATAGACAACAGGTGGAAATTATAGGCAATTAGCAAGACACCCCCAATAAAGGAGTGGTTCTGCAGGTGGTGACCACAGACCACGTCTCAGTTCCTATGCTTCCTGGCTGATGTTTTGGACACTTTTGAATGCTGGCGGTGCTTTCACTCTAGTGGTAGCATGAGACGGAGTCTACAACCCACACAAGTGGCTCAGGTAGTGCAGCTCATCCAGGATGGCACATCAATGCGAGCTGTGGCAAGAAGGTTTGCTGTCAGCGTAGTGTCCAGAGCATGGAGGCGCTACCAGGAGACAGGCCAGTACATCAGGAGACGTGGAGGAGGCCGTAGGAGGGCAACAACCCAGCAGCAGGACCGCTACCTCCGCCAAGGAGGAGCACTGCCAGAGCCCTGCAAAATGACCTCCAGCAGGCCACAAATGTGCATGTGTCTGCTCAAACGGTCAGAAACAGACTCCATGAGGGTGGTATGAGGGCCCGACGTCGACACGTGGGGGTTGTGCTTACAGCCCAACACCGTGCAGGACGTTTGACATTTGCCAGAGAACACCAAGATCGGCAAATTCGCCACTGGCGCGCTGTGCTCTTCACAGATGAAAGCAGGTTCACACTGAGCACATGTGACAGAGTCTGGAGACGCCGTGGAGAACGTTCTGCTGCCTGCAACATCCTCCAGCATGACCGGTTTGGCGGTGGGTCAGTCATGGTGTGGGGTGGCATTTCTTTGGGGGGCCGCACAGCCCTCCATGTGCTCGCCAGAGGTAGCCTGACTGCCATTAGGTACCGAGATGAGATCCTCAGACCCCTTGTTAGACCATATGCTGGTGCGATTGGCCCTGGGTTCCTCCTAATGCAAGACAATGCTAGACCTCATGTGGCTGGAGTGTGTCAGCAGTTCCTGCAAGAGGAAGGCATTTATGCTATGGACTGGCCCGCCTTTTCCCCAGACCTGAATCCAATTGAGCACATCTGGGACATCATGTCTCGCTCCATCCACCAACGCCACGTTGCACCACAGACTGTCCAGGAGTTGGCGGATGCTTTAGTCCAGGTCTGGGAGGAAATCCCTCAGGAGACCATCCGTCACCTCATCAGGAGCATGCCCAGGCGTTGTAGGGAGGTCATACAGGCACGTGGATGCCACACACACTACTGAGCCTCATTTTGACTTGTTTTAAGGACATTACATCAAAGTTGGATCAGCCTGTAGTGTGATTTTCCACTTTAATTTTGAGTGTGACTCCAAATCCAAACCTCCATGGGTTGATAAATTTGATTTCCATTGATAATTTTTGTGTGATTTTGTTGTCAGCACATTCAACTGTGTAAAGAAAAAAGTATTTAATAAGAATATTTCATTCATTCAGATCTAGGATGTGTTATTTTAGTGTTCCCTTTATTTTTTTTGAGCAGTGTATATTGAGTGTGGTCTGTATTGTGGTTGAATTGTGGTTCATGTTACTTGTAACATGTCATTGTTCCTCAAAAGGTGCCAACTAACAAGTCTGGGAACTCCTTAAAGAAACCCCCAGAGAACACAAAGTCTGGATCTGTAAAGAAGGACAAGCCTGTTAGCAAAGACAACGGTACGGAACCATTGTACTAGCCACAGAGTGTGTGCGTTCATATGTGTGCATGCATGCAGACTACTGCTGTGTGTGTGCTCGTGCTTCAGGGATGTGTGGGGCTGTATCTCAAATGTTTTAATTGGCTTCCTGTCCTCAGCTTCAATTAGAAAATGTCACCCACCATAACCTCGTCCCCAGCTGCAAGGTGGACGGAAGTGTCTGGGAACGAGATTTCACCCAGCGCAACCTCTTACTCAACCTCCCTCCTTGTCCCCCAGGCCAGCTGATGCAGGTGGAGGAGCGTGGGCGGGGCTCAGTTCCCTGGTCTGTGTACGGCGTCTACATCCAGGCCTCGGGTGGAGCGCTGGCTTTCCTCCTAATCCTGGCCCTCTTCGTCCTCAACGTGGGCAGCACGGCCTTCAGCAACTGGTGGCTCAGCTACTGGATCAAGCAGGGCAGCGGGGTGAGTGGCACAGGTGGCATTGGGTGGCAGGGTTTGCATCGAGTGGCAGGGTTGGGGGAGGGTCAATGTAATTTCAGTGTAGTTGTCGATTCTGGAAGAGAATTCGATTTGAGAGTAGAAAATCTGACTGGAAAGTGAATGGCATTGATTTGAGTTGGAACATTTAAAAAAAACAGAAGTGTTGATTTGGAAAATCAACTTTATTGTTTACAACGGTGTTGCCTTTGATCCGTCCGTTTTAAATCAATATGCAGATATGATAGTGATGTGAAACCCAATGCCGTTGGTTGTGGGTCAATTCCTTTTCTATTCAGTCAACTTAGGAGATTCATTGGAATTCCTTTTTAAGAATTGGAAAGTGCCATTCTCTTTCAAGGTGGATTTGTCAACACAAATTCTATCTTCAAGAGAGAGCCTGATTACTTACCGAGATTAGTTGTTTAGACTTTGTTTAGGCCTAAACGTTTTTGGGGGGTAAGTTGAACATTCTGGAAAACTACCAGAAAAGTACAAACTGAACTTGTCTTTGTTAGAAACTGTAACAACAATAACTCAGAAGTAGTAGTCGTTAAACTCCCCAACACTATTAACTGACAGTTCTCACACACTAGTGTTGGTGTGTGAGTGAGATATGGACATAAGCTGCTCAACTAATCAGTGGTGAGAGCAGGTGTAAGGGGAGCGGTATACTTAAATATTGAATGTGTAAATTTGACCTTGATCATTGACTATGTGTGTGCGCGGTGTTGCTGGGGGGTTAGGTGTAGTATATTCTTATCTGTGTACACCACCAGTCAAAAGTTTGGACACACCTACTCAGTCCAGGGTATTTTTTCATTTTTACTATTTTCTACATTGTAGAATAATAGTGGAGACATCAAAACTATGAAATAACACATATGGAATCATGTAGTAACCAAAAAAGTGTGAAACAAATCAAAATATATTTGAGATTCTTCAAAGTAGCCACCCTTTGCCTTTGACAGCTTTGCACACTCTTGGCATTCTCAACCAGCTTCACCTGGAATGCTTTTCCACATATGAGTTCCCACATATGCTGAGCGGTTGTTGGCTGCTTTTCCTTCACTCTGCGGTCCAACTCATCCCAAACCATCTCATTTGGGTTGACGTCGGGTGATTGTGGAGGCCAGGTCATCTGATGCAGCACTCCATCACTCTCTGAGGAGACAGACTGTTTACCTTGCCCTTTGAACTGAATAACAGCTCGCTGGATGGGCAACTTAAGGGTCAGTAGACAAACTGCTCTTCCAAGGACTTCCCAAGGCCTCTACCAGAGCCGCTCCCCCATGCATTCACCTGCCAGAGAGAGAGGCTGTTAGAACAATTCATTTGTTTCATATAATGCTTTTCCAGATGCTCCTCTAACCATTTGTCATTCAGTGCTTTTAGGGGTTAGGGGCCTTTCATAGGCCCAACAGCAGAAGATACCAGGTTAGGGGAGGGTTTGGCTGGCCGGGGTGTCCTTGTCCCATTGCGCACGAGCAACCCCTGTGCAACCCCTGGGCGCATGCACACTGACATGGTCGCCAGTTGTACAGTGTTTTCTCCGACACATTGGTGCGGCTGTCTTCCGGATTAAGCGAGCAGTGTGTCAAGAAGCAGTGTGGCTTGGCAGGGTCGTGTTTTGGAGGACACATGGCTCTTGACCTTCGCCTCTCCCGAGTCCCGGGAGTTGCAGCGATGGGACAAGACTGCAACTACCAATTGGTTATCACGAAATTGGGGAGAAAAACGGGGTAAAAAGTAACCAAAAAAAGCCTGCTTGTCGCCAGGTCAACTCCCACCTTTATTGATTGACCTGGGATTTGAACCATCAACCACCCCCCAGAATACTCCCTTATCTGAGTATTGAATATGCTGTCCTGTGTGTGTGTGTAGAATACCACAGTGTTGGTGGGGAACAGTTCGGTGGTGAGCGAAAGCATGAGGGACAACCCCCTGATGCAGCACTACGCTGGAGTCTACGCCTCGTCTATGGGTGTCATGCTGCTGCTCAAACTTCTGCGCGGCATCATATTTGTCAAGGTAAAGGATCAGATAATAATTTCACTGTGAGGTGAATGTGACAAATCAAATTTGATTTGGTTTTGTTGTGCTTGTTATGTCTGGTATTGTATTGTGTGTTTGTGTTAACCCCAGAGAGACTATGCCAAAGGACTGATGGATGAATCTTAGTAAACTAAACTACTTCACTAAAATAGATCATGTATAATGTACACTGATCAAAAATATAAATGCAACATGCAACAATTTCAAAGATTTTATTGAGTTACAGTTCATTTAAGGAAATCAGTCAATTTAAATAAATTCATTAGGCCCTTATCACCTATAGATTTCACATGACTGGGCATAATATGCATCTGTTGTTGTTGTTTTTAAAGGTAGGGGCATGGATCAGAAAACCAGTCAGTATCTGGTGTGACCACCATTTGCCTCATGCAGCATATCCTTCACATAGAGTTGATCAGGCTGTTGATGTTGGTCTGTGGAATGTTGTCCCACTCTTCAATGGCTGTGCGAAGTTGCTGGATTTTAACGGGAACTGGAACACACTATTGTACACTTTGATCCAGAGCATCCCAAACATGTTCATTTTGTGACATGTCAGGTCAGTATGCAGGCCAAGAACGGGGATATTTTCAGCTTCCAGGAATTGTGTACAGATTCTTGCGACACAGGGCCGTGTATTATCATGCTGAAACATGTGATGGAGGATGAATGGCACAACAATGGGCCTCAGGATCTCGTCACGGTATCTCTGCATTCAAATTGCCATTGATGAAATGCAATTATGTTAATCGTCTGTAGCTTATGCCAGCCCATGCCATAACCCCATCATTGGCCACTCTGTTCACAACGTTGACATCAGCAAACCACTTGCCTACACGACACCATACACGTGATCTGTGGTTCTGAGGGCGGTTGGACGTACTGCCAAATTCTCTAAAATGACGAAGGCGTCTTATGGTAGAGAAATTAACATTATCTGGCAACAGCTCTGGTGGAAATTCCTGCAGTCAGCATACCAATTGCACACTCCCTCAAAACATGAGACATCTGTGACATTGGGTTGTGTGACAAAACTGCACATTTTAGAGTGGTCTTTTATTGTCCCAAGCACAAGGTACACACCTTTGTAATCAGCTTCTTGATATGCCACACCTGTAAGGTGGATGGATTGTCTTGGCAAATAATACATTCTCACAAACAGGGATATTCATTTTACCTTTATTTAATGTAATGTAAACAATTTTGTGCACAAAATTTGAGAGAAATAAGCTTTTTGTGCGTATGGAACATTTCTAGAATCTTTTATTTCAGCTCGTGAAACATGAGACCAACACTTTACATGCTACGTTTCTATTTCTGTTCAGTGGAGTATGGTCACATCTGTCTAAAACATTTGAGCTATGTGATATAGAAAAAGTGTCGCTTTAAAAATCCCAAAATGGAATGACTACTATTATTGTACCCTCAGGGCACTTTACAAGCTTCGTCCAGGCTGCACGAGGAGCTCTTCAGGAAGATTCTCCGCAGCCCCATGAAGTTCTTTGACACCACGCCCACTGGACGGATCCTCAACCGCTTCTCCAAAGACATGGACGAGGGTATGGACCACCTGGAGCAGTCCTCTGACACATACTTGGGTTGTGTTCATTAGGCATCAAATGTTAGAAAACCGACTGAAACAGGGAGGGACCACCTGGAGCAGTCCTCTGACACGTACCTGGGTTGTGTTCATTAGGCATCAAACGGAAGCAAACCGACAAACAGGGAGGGACCACCAGGAGCAGTCCTCTGACACGTACCTGGGTTGTGTTCATTAGGCATCAAATGGAAGAAAACCGACAAACAGGGAGGGACTGCCTGGAGGTCGCTCATTTTGATTTTCCGTTGTAAAATGTTTCAAATTGCTTTCTGGCTCATGCCCTAATGAACACAAACCTATTGTACTGTACCAATCTACAAACCCGCAAATGAAAAAGGAAAACAATAAAAGGGACAGTTTGATATTTTGGCAATGAAGCCCTTTATCTACCTCCCCAGAGTCAGATTAACTTGCGGATACCATTTTTGTCAATGTGTCCAGTATGAAGGAAGTTTCTCAAAACAATGCTAACTGGTGTTAGCGCAGTGACTGGAAGTCTACAGCAAGGTTTTTTCAATCGGAGGTACTGCTGGGGGTCCGGAAAAAAAATGTTGACACATGAATATTACATCCCACTTAAAAAATGCATAATATACAGTACTGTTCAAAAGTTTGGGGTCACTTAGAAATGTCCTTGATTTTGAAAGAAAAGCACATTTTTTATGTCCATTAAAATAACATCAAATTGATCAGAAATACAGTGTAGACTTTGTAGACTTTGTTAATTGGGCGGCAGGGTAGCCTAGTGGTTAGAGCATTGGACTAGTAACCGAAAGGTTGCAGGTTCGAATCCCCGAGCTGACAAGGTACAAATCTGTCGTTCTGCCCCTGAACAGTCATTGAAAATAAGAATTTGTTCTTGCCTAGTTAAATAAAGGTAAAATAAAATGGTGTAATTGGTGTAGCTGGAAACGGCATATTGTTTTTAAATGGAATATCTACGTAGGCGTACAGAGGCCCATTATCAGTACCAATCACCAATCAGTACTCCTGTGTTCCAATGGCACGTTGTGTAAGCTAATCCAAGTTTATAATTTTAAAAAGGCAAATTAATCATTAGAAAACCCTTTTGCAATTATGTTAGCACAGCTGAAAATGTGTGCTGATTTAAAGAAGCAATTAAACTGGCCTTCTTTAGACTAGTTGAGTATCTGGAGCATCAGCATTTGTGGGTTCGATTACAGGCTCAAAATGTCCAGAAACAAAAAACTTTCTTCTGAAACTCAGTATTCGTGTTCTGAGAAATGAAGGCAATTCCATGTGAAAAATTGCCAAGAAACTGAAGATCTCGTACAATACTGTGTACTACTCCCTTCACAGAATAGCACAAACTGGCTCTAACCAGAATAGAAAGAGGAGTGGGAGGCCCCATTGCACAACTGAGCAAGAGGACAAGTACATTAGTGTCTAGTTTCATAAACAGATGCCTCACAAGTCCTCAACTGGCTGTTTCATTAAATAGTACCCGCAAAACACCAGCCTCAATGTTAACAGTGAAGAGGTGACTCCGGAATGCTGAGACTTTTTTTTGCGCGTACTATTTAATGAAGCTGCCAGTTGAGGACTTGTGAGGCGTCTTTCTCAAACTAGACATTCTTGTCCTCTTGCTCAGTTGTGCACCGGGGCCTCCCACCCCTTTTTGTGCCCAATTTCGTGATATTGAATTGGTAGTTAGTCTTGTCCCATCGCTGCAACAGCCCTATGGACTCGGAAGAGGCGACGGGTAGAGCGTCCGCCGAAACATGACCCAGCCAAGCCGCAATGCTCCAATGATGCTCCACTCCAATGATGACAAGACTGTAATAATAATATATTGAAATTACAGCAACAAACATTGTAGATTAGAAATTATGGGATGTAACTGTGAATGGACTACTGGTGTGCCATCCCCTCGGCCTCAGCAATGGATTAGTCCACTGAGACAGGCGTGCATCAGACAGGTGTCTCGTGTGCCATATATACAGTGGGGCAAAAAAGTATTTAGTCAGCCACCAATTGTGCAAGTTCTCCCACTTAAAAAGATGAGAGAGGCCTGTAATTTTCATCATAGGTACACTTCAACTATGACAGACAAAATGAGGGAAAATAATCCAGAAATCACATTGTAGGATTTTTAATGAATTTATTTGCAACTTATGGTGGAAAGTAAGTATTTGGTCAATAACAAAAGTTTATCTCAATACTTTGTTATATACCCTTTGTTGGCAATGACAGAGGTCAAACGTTTTCTGTAAGTCTTCACAAGGTTTTCACACACTGTTGCTGGTATTTTGGCCCATTCCTGCTGTTGCTGGGCAACACTGACTTTCAACTCCCTCCAAAGATTTTCTATGGGGTTGAGATCTGGAGACTGGCTAGGCCACTCCAGGACCTTGAAATGCTTCTTACGAAGCCACTCCTTAGTTGCCCGGGCGGTGTTTTTGGGATCATTGTTTCAGCCATGTTTCATCTTCAATGCCCTTGCTGATGGAAGGAGGTTTTCACTCAAAATCTCACGATACATGGCCCTATTCATTCTTTCCTTTACACGGATCAGTCGTCCTGGTCCCTTTGCAGAAAAACAGCCCCAAAGCATGATGTTTCCACCCCCATGCTTCACAGTAGGTATGGTGTTCTTTGGATGCAACTCAGCGATCTTTGTCCTCCAAACACGACGAGTTGAGTTTTTACCAAAAAGTTATATTTTGGTTTCATCTGACCATATGACATTCTCCCAATCTTCTTCTGGATCATCCAAATGCTCTCTAGCAAACTTCAGACGGGCCTGGACATGTACTGGCTTAAGCAGGGGGACACGTCTGGCACTGCAGGATTTGAGTCCCTGGCGGCGTAGTGTGTTACTGATGGTAGGCTTTGTTACTTTGGTCCCAGCTCCCTACAGGTCATTCACTAGGTCCCCCCGTGTGGTTCTGGGATTTTTGCTCACCGTTCTTGTGATCATTTTGACCCCACGGGGTGAGATCTTGCGTGGAGCCCCAGATCGAGGGAGATTATCAGTGGTCTTGTATGTCTTCCATTTCCTAATAATTGCTCCCACAGTTGATTTCTTCAAACCACGCTGCTTACCTATTGCAGATTCAGTTATCCCAGCCTGGTGCAGGTCTACAGTTTTGTTTCTGGTGTCCTTTGACAGCTCTTTGGTCTTGGCCATAGTGGAGTTTGGAGTGTGACTGTTTGAGGTTGTGGACAGGTGTCTTTTATACTGATAACAAGTTCAAACAGGTGCCATTAATACAGGTAACGAGTGGAGGACAGAGGAGCCTCTTCAAGAAGAAGTTACAGGTCTGTGAGAGCCAGAAATCTTGCTTGTTTGCAGGTGACCAAATACTTATTTTCCACCATAATTTGCAAATAAATTCATTAAAAATCCTAAATCCTCCTTTTCTCATTTTGTCTGTCATAGTTGAAGTGTACCTATGATGAAAATTACAGGCCTCTCATCTTTTTAGGTGGGAGAACTTGCACAATTGGTGGCTGACTAAATACTTTTTTGCCCCACTATACATGTTTTTTATATTTGCCACTGCTCGACTAAAAAATCTTGGGCGACCAACAGCCTGTCGACTAAATGGGGTCAGCCCTAATTTGCCAACACATGGCTAACAGATGCTCTTGGGGAAAATGTTTTTGGAGTTACCTTTCTAGTTAATAGGCTAGAGGCATGTTTTTCATTTATTTTGTCCCTTGGCAAGAAAAGGTTGAAGACCCCTGGTCTACAGGAACAGCTAGCATGCTAGCTGTTCCCATAGAGTTCCAGTCATTGCGTTAACGTTAGTTAGCATTTGCACTAATTCTAATTGGCAACTTCCTTCAAACTGCATGCAGAGACGTAAAAATGTTATCCATAAGTTCATCTGACTCTGGGGAAGTAGATCATTTCCTACTGACTTTGTAACAGTAATGATAGTAATGAAGTTGAGTGTTTTTAGTGATTATACAAGTGGAATAAGTAACAGTCACTGACTGAACCATCTTTCTTCTTGTCTTTTCTCTCTCTCCCCACTCTTCCTCCCTCCCTCCCAGTGGACACGCGGCTGCCGTTCCAGGCGGAGATGTTCATTCAGAACGTCATCCTGGTCTTCTTCTGCCTGGGCGTGATCGGCAGCATCTTCCCCTGGTTCCTAGTGGCTGTGGGCCCCCTGGTGCTGCTCTTCACTGTGCTCCACATGGTGTCGCGCGTGTTCATCCGCGAGCTCAAGCGCCTGGATAACGTCACCCAGTCGCCCTTCATCTCGCACATCACCTCCAGCATCCAGGGCCTCTCCACCATCCACGCCTACAACAGGGGCCACGAGTTCCTGGACAGGTGAGCTGTCGAGGTATAGGGTGAAGTTGCCTCTAGACACTAATCTTGGATCAGTTTCACATTTTTTCCACTAATTGTTAAAGAGATAGTTTGGGATTTTGGCAATGAAGCCCTTTATCTACATTACTTTGCGAGAGTCAGATGATGTGGATACCATTTTTATTTATCTGCGTCCAGTATGAATAAAGTTGGAGGTAGTTTCAAGAGGTTTGGGTGCAAAAGAGAATGTGTAGCAAGACGGCTCCTGATAAAGTTCTCAGAGGCTATTTCTGGGCATTCACCCAAGAAACTCAATGTTCTATCCTGGGTCTATCCTGGGTCTTGTCTTGTCTTGTCTTGTCTTGTCTTGTCTTGTCTTGTCTTGTCTTGTCTGTCTGTCTTAAAAATATGTATTACATTATAGCTACTAATACCAGTGGTGATTTTAGCATGTAAATCTTGGTGGGGCAAACAAAACAAAGTGGGATGCCTACCAGAAAAGCCACTACTAAACAATACATTAATTGCACTATAACGATGACAAACTGTTAGGGCCTGTCGCAACAGTAGTCCCAACACCTTACCACTGCTACACCTGGCTATCAGCCTTGTCTGGCAGTGAAACAGTTCATTCAGCCTCATTTACTGCCTATTAAAAAAACATAGCTGATATGGCTGACTTGCTTAAACAAATGTGGCTTCTCCTGGCAGAAATTTTCAATGTCTACTTTTACTAAGGACTTACACTTGGCCTGTGATGTAGTGTCCCCATGAGTGACCGAACACTGAGGCAAGTATTAATGCCAAAATAACATGCAAAATAGGCCATTGTAAAGTGTGCTCGCCGTCTGGTCTTGGTCAGTACCCTGCAGCATTCTGTAGGTTTTGCAGTTGAGGCTTTCTTGGGTAGACCAGACAGGAGATCGTTACAGTAGTCAAGCCTGCTTGTAATAAAAGCATGGATGAGTCTCTCTGTATCAGTCTGAGAGAGAAACAGTCACACCTTGGCAATGTTCCTCAGGTGGTAAAAAGCTATTTTAGTCACATTCCTAATGTGTGATTTGAAATTGAGTTCAGAATCTAAAATAACACCTAGATTTTTTTACCTGTAGGCATACTGTTAAAACATTTTTTAAATAGAAATGTATCTAAATACATAAAGACAAATGACCTACTGAATAATACTAGGTTTCTTAAATATGATTTCAACAAAAAAATATGGTGAGATGATAAAATCTCCATCATATAACAAAATGTTGCAATTTCTTTGTTTGAAAGGTATTTTCTAGCTTTGAATACCAGAAGAGTGAGATGATCAGCAGTGAGCCTCAGCAACCTCACATTTCCAACTTCTGTACAACACAAACCATCCACAGCAAAAAAGCTATCACCAATTCCATAATGTCAGACCTGATTGTGGATTGTAACATGCCCCTGTCAATAAGTGAACACGAGCTTTAAGTCACTTTTTGATAGTGGTTGAAAGCAAATACACCCAGTCTGTCACAGAGCCGTAACCTCCAAGATTTACAATCTGGTTGCCGACAGGCAGGCACAACTCAAAGACCAGATGACACAAGCTAACCACGTCTTTGTCACGGTAGACATATGATCTGACAGAAAGTTGAGAGGACTCCTTGGGGTCACCGCCCACTGGATTGAAATGGAGAATGAAGTCCAATCTGCTGGAATGGAATCGCTTTAGAGGATCACACACGAGAGCGACTATGCAAGCAGTTTGAAGGCATCTGTGACGAGTATGGGATCAACCACAAGCTAGATTGCACGATGTGACAATGCAGCTAACATGAAAACGGCGTTTACAGTGTGCATCTCAAGTGAAGAAGAGGCTGTCCATGATGATCACCACCTAGATGATCCAGACATATGGAATAACCTGGAAGTTGAAGAACAGGGGACCATCGACAATACTTTCAGTAAAAATTGTCATCAACAACATTTAAAGTGATTCGCACATATATTGCAACTAGTGGTGGGGGACGGGTTGAAGGAGACTGAAGTTTTCTGTCCAGCTCATTCTAAAGTGTCTAAGATTAGCTCATTGCTCCACACTAGCACCACTTTAACAGAGGCTTTTTGGGGTGTTTGGAGTGAGGGGAACTACTGCTACAGTGAATTTGCTGGAACTCCACGCTAGCACCACTAACAGAGGTGTTTGGAGTGAGGGGGACTACTGCTGCAGTGAACGTGTTTGAACTCTACACTAGCACCGCTTTAACAGAGGTGTTTGGAGTGAGGGGGACTACTGCTGCAGTGAACGTGTTGGAACTCTACACTAGCACCATTTTAACAGAGGCGTTTGGGGGTGTTTGGAGTGAGGGGGAACTACTGCTGCAGTGAATGTGTTGGAACTCCACACTAGCACCACTTTAACAGAGGTGTTTGGAGTGAGGGGGAACTCCTGCTGCAGTGAACGTGTTGGAACTCTACACTAGCACCACTTTAACAGAGGTGTTTGGAGTGAGGGGAACTCCTGCTGCAGTGAATATGTTGGAACTCTACACTAGCACCACTTTAACAGAGGTGTTTGGAGTGAGGGAACTCCTGCTGCAGGGAATGTGTTGGAACTCCACACTAGCACCACTTTAACAGAGGTGTTTGGAGTGAGGGAACTCCTGCTGCAGGGAATGTGTTGGAACTCCAGACTGAGGCAGGTGACAGCAGTGCTCCCATTACAACTACCTCAAGTTTTTGGATGCTTGAAGAGGAGGAGCATAAGGAATTCATATTTTCATTGATAGTGTGGAAACTACTGAAAGAGTTTGGCGACTTTCTTCAGCCTTTTGCAGAAACCACAGACATTACCCAAGCACAGAAGTGGTCACAATCAGTGCAATGGTTCCTTGCATTATTTCCCTACACCATCATCTGGAGATGCAGAAACCACAAGTGAGCTACCTTACTGACCTGGTTCGAAGTCTCCAAGCATCACTGAACAGGAGATTTCTTTGAATCTTCATCCATGTCAAGATAGCACCCTTCTCAGACCATGTCCATCTTCAAGCAGCTTTGCTAGATCCATCCTTTACACTGATGTGGCTGGAACAACACGTTCTGGTGGGATGATGGAATTAAGGACAAGGTGACTGAAATGGTGAAAGTGCGTGTCTTTTTATCATAAAAACAGTCCAAGTTTACCAATATAATTAATACTTAGCTTAATTCATTTAATTTACACAGCATTTTAATTTTAAATGGTAAACTACTAAAATAGTAAGACTAACCATTTTTTTTGTCTTTATTTTTTTTTAAATGTAATTCTGCAAGAGGCTTCAGAGACTAAGGAACCTGTGGATCCAACCACCACTGAGGAGGAGGGACTGTTGTCTGGGAGAGGAGTCAGGGCTGTTTTCAGCATATCGCTAAAGACAAAGAAGAGAACTGTGTGGCCTCTCCAGCATCTCAGTGGCCACTCCAGCATCTCAGTGGCCACTCCAGCATCTCAGTGGCCACTCCAGCATCTCAGTCACTAACTTGACATTTGCGAAGGACAGAACAACCTCTGGGCTGTTCAGAAACACAATTCTTCCACTGTTCTGAGTGGCGATGAGGGTCTTGGCAGTTCCCGCATTAGTTGCTCCTGTGGAGCGTGTGTTCAACCATACTGCGGCCCTTTCGCTCACAAACGGGTGATAGACTCTTGGGCAATTTCATATTTTTCAAAAGAAATGCATTGTCAGAGAGAGAGGAAATGAATGATGATAATGTAGCATAAAAGTCCTTAGAGGACATGCAATGGCTGCTCTGAAGGTTGCAGTCACAATACAACTTTTTGGATCTTTTGTTGTTGAAAACTAAAGAAACTTGAGACTAAAATTATTGCCATTGGTGCCATTTGTATTGCCTTTCTATCAGTAATAGTAATTATTTAAAAAATTATAACAAACATGAAAAATAATATAACCAACATGATCTTTGACTCAAGTTTGTTATATAGTGTACTAGTAGTATAAGAAAAAAAGGAAATAAAACAATTGCATTGAAATTAGCATAAAACACTTGAGTTGATTACTCAAAACTCAAAATTAGGGAATTGTGACTTGACTCGACCTGAGCTGTGGAACTTTACTTGAGACTTGCCCATTATTACTTGGGACTTGAATTAAGACTCGAAGGTTAAGACTTGAGACTTGCTTAGGACTTGCAAAATTGTGACTTGGTCCCATCCCTGCTTTATATTGGATGCAGAGACATAAAAATGGTGTCCACTAGATAATCTGACACAGGGGAGAAGTTAAAGGTTAGTGTGGGGTGAGTGGAAGCTGATCCTAGATCTGTACTGGAAAACATGCTCCACCGAACCCCTCAGATCAGTCTCGTTAAAGATGCACTATGGAAGTTTAGTCTATAATTGTTTACGTCATATATTCGCCTGAATGTTGCCTCTGTTTTTCATATATGATGTCTTATCAATCCGTTTATTATCTCGTGAAATCACACACCCTCAGTTCGAGGCAAACCAATATGCTTTTGTTCATGAGTATGGGGAGGCTTTACCCTTTCTGTACAGTGGGGTCATTATTGTGTCTTCTGTCTGTTTAGGGCATCAGTTTTGGCTCAAGAGCACCCCCAGAGACAAAGTTCTACACAGCACATAGTATCTTAGTTCCTTGATGACTTTTTCTCAAGGTTCCCGTCTGTCTGTCTGGTTGTGTCCTCCAGGTATCAGGAGCTCCTAGATCAGAACCAGGCTCCCTTCTACCTGTTCAGCTGTGCCATGCGCTGGCTGGCCGTGCGGCTGGACGTCATCAGTGTGGCTCTGATCAGCATCACCGCGCTCATGATCGTCCTCATGCATGGCCAGATCCCTCCGGCCTACGCCGGCCTGGCCATCTCCTACGCCGTGCAGGTCAGTGCTTCTCCTATTTCCAAATCTGTCACTACGGGAGGGGGAATCTTAACTTTCACTTAAATTAGTTAGATGCTAGCTATCTAAAAATCAATGGGGAATGATGGGGGCATCCATACAATTTTCCCAATTTCATGGCCAAATCAACTGAAATAATGTTCAGTTTGACGTTACTTAAAGGTGATTTGGTCTTTTTTTCCCCCTATTCTTTTTTACGTTGCACTGATGCCCTTATCACTAAGCAATACATAGGTTGTACGTTCAATTCATGCAGTGATCACATTTACATACAGTATGCAGTACATTCAAAGTACTGTAAATGGTTTAGGGTAAAAGTGTCTGCTTAAGTGGCAGATATATTATAAAATACATGCTTTTCTCTTACAACCACAGCTCTCCTCTGCCTTCTTCCCCTCACTTTTCTCTTCATTTAGCAGTATTACTCCCCTAGTCTTTCTCCTTTACTCTGTTACTTCCTCTGTTTCTGTCACTTTTCTCTTCATTTAGCAGTATTACTCCCCTAGTCTTTCTCCTTTACTCTCGGTTACTTCCTCTATCTTCTCCTCTGTTTCTGTCACTTTTCTCTTCACTTAGCAGTCTTACTCTCCTAGTCTTTCCCCTTTACTCTGTTACTTCCTCTGTTTCTGTCACTTTTCTCTTCACTTAGCAGTATTACTCTCCTAGTCTTTCCCCTTTACTCTGTTACTTCCTCTGTTTCTGTCACTTTTCTCTTCACTTAGCAGTATTATTATCCTAGTCTTTCTCCTTTACTCTGTTACTTCCTCTGTTTCTGTCACTTTTCTCTTCACTTAGCAGTATTACTCTCCTAGTCTTTCTCCTTTACTCTGTTACTTCCTCTGTTTCTGTCACTTTTCTCTTCACTTAGCAGTATTACTCTCCTAGTCTTTCCCCTTTACTCTGTTACTTCCTCTGTTTCTGTCACTTTTCTCTTCACTTAGCAGTATTACTCTCCTTGTCTTTCCCCTTTACTCTGTTACTTCCTCTGTTTCTGTCACTTTTCTCTTCACTTAGCAGTATTACTCTCCTAGTCTTTCCCCTTTACTCTGTTACTTCCTCTGTTTCTGTCACTTTTCTCTTCATTTAGCAGTATTACTCCCCTAGTCTTTCTCCTTTACTCTCGGTTACTTCCTCTATCTTCTCCTCTGTTTCTGTCACTTTTCTCTTCACTTAGCAGTATTACTCTCCTAGTCTTTCCCCTTTACTCTGTTACTTCCTCTGTTTCTGTCACTTTTCTCTTCACTTAGCAGTATTACTCTCCTAGTCTTTCTCCTTTACTCTCTGTTACTTCCTTTGTTTCTGTCACTTTTCTCTTCACTTAGCAGTATTACTCTCCTAGTCTTTCCCCTTTACTCTGTTACTTCCTCTGTTTCTGTCACTTTTCTCTTCACTTAGCAGTATTACTCTCCTAGTCTTTCCCCTTTACTCTGTTACTTCCTCTGTTTCTGTCACTTTTCTCTTCACTTAGCAGTATTACTCTCCTAGTCTTTCTCCTTTACTCTCTGTTACTTCCTTTGTTTCTGTCACTTTTCTCTTCACTTAGCAGTATTACTCTCCTAGTCTTTCCCCTTTACTCTCGGTTACTTCCTCTATCTTCTCCTTTGTTTCTGTCACTTTTCTCTTCACTTAGCAGTATTACTCTCCTAGTCTTTCCCCTTTACTCTGTTACTTCCTCTGTTTCTGTCACTTTTCTCTTCACTTAGCAGTATTACTCTCCTAGTCTTTCTCCTTTACTCTCGGTTACTTCCTCTATCTTCTCCTCTGTTTCTGTCACTTTTCTCTTCACTTAGCAGTATTATTATCCTAGTCTTTCTCCTTTACTCTGTTACTTCCTCTATCTTCTCCTCTGTTTCTGTCACTTTTCTCTTCACTTAGCAGTATTACTCTCCTAGTCTTTCTCCTTTACTCTCTGTTACTTCCTTTGTTTCTGTCACTTTTCTCTTCACTTAGCAGTATTACTCTCCTAGTCTTTCTCCTTTACTCTCTGTTACTTCCTCTGTTTCTGTCACTTTTCTCTTCACTTAGCAGTATTACTCTCCTAGTCTTTCCCCTTTACTCTGTTACTTCCTCTGTTTCTGTCACTTTTCTCTTCACTTAGCAGTATTACTCTCCTAGTCTTTCTCCTTTACTCTCTGTTACTTCCTCTGTTTCTGTCACTTTTCTCTTCACTTAGCAGTATTACTCTCCTAGTCTTTCCCCTTTACTCTCTGTTACTTCCTCTATCTTCTCTGTTTCTGTCACTTTTCTCTTCACTTAGCAGTATTACTCTCCTAGTCTTTCTCCTTTACTCTCTGTTACTTCCTTTGTTTCTGTCACTTTTCTCTTCACTTAGCAGTATTACTCTCCTAGTCTTTCCCCTTTACTCTCTGTTACTTCCTCTATCTTCTTCTCTGTTTCTGTCACTCCACTTTCCCTTCCATTCCTCACTCATCTTTCCCTTGATTGGTTGTTATATATCTAAACAGAGCTGCGTAGATCCATTATATTATACGTACTTGGTTAAAAGAGGAGTACATGGTTGCAGTAGTACAGATGACATTAATGCGTTTAATTTGATAAATGTCTTCTCTCTCTCCCCCTTCTTCTCTCAGCTCACAGGGCTGTTCCAGTTCACAGTCAGACTAGCCTCTGAAACTGAGGCTCGCTTCACTTCTGTGGAGAGGATTCATCACTACATTGAGGTTACTTTACTGCATATGTTGTCTCACGACCACTGTGACCTACAGCGTGTTTTCATCATTCTCAAACTAAGAAACTCTAAGAAGACACATCTTATAGCCGAGGCCTAGAGTTTCAGAGTTATTTTAAACTCTGTTTTTAAAGCCTTTTGGGCCGCAATGTATACATTTGAAAGGTGCTAAAGAATTGAAGTGCAGTATTATTATTATTATGAACCCTAAAGCGGTCTCCTCTGCCTTCCCCCAGTCTCTAGCGCTGGAGGCCCCGGCCCGCATCAAGAACAAGGCGCCCCCGCCAGACTGGCCCCAGGAGGGCGAGGTGGTGTTTGACAAGACGGAGATGAGGTACAGAGACAACTTGCCGCTTGTTCTCAAGAAGGTGTCCTGCACCATCCGTCCCAAGGAGAAGATTGGCATAGTGGGCCGGACGGGCTCAGGTCAGTGGAAACAGTCAGTGAAACATCTCTCGAAGCCGTGCGCTGTTTGATAATGTATCTGAAAATTCTACTTATCCATAATATGATCTTGTGTTATATATCCAGGACCGAGGTCAATTTCACTTCATTCCTATTCCTAAATTTTGCTCCGTATTTGTTTTATGGCTGGCGAATGTTACATAATTGTACAGCGTATGTCCCCCCTGCTCTGTCCACAGGGAAGTCTTCTCTGGGCGTAGCTCTGTTCCGTCTGGTGGAGCCCTGTGGCGGCTCCATCAAGATGGACGGCATCAACATCTGTGACATCGGCCTGGCCGACCTCCGCAGCAAGCTGTCCATTATCCCTCAGGAGCCTGTGCTGTTCAGCGGCACAGTCAGGTGGGCACGCCACTCAAACGCTCGCTGTACTATTGTGACTGTAAATGAACACGGTCACTCGCCTGATGGTCCCAGATGTGGTTGTGTGGTTTTGCTGAGTTGCCACAAGGGATTTTCCCTTTAGTCCCATCCACTGATGAATGTAATCTGGTGACTGTCGATGCATTGTCTTGAAGTTGTCCTTGTCCTGTATCCACCCCCAGGTCAAACCTGGACCCCTTTAAACAATACGCCGAGGAGCTGATCTGGGACGCTCTGGAGCGGACACACATGAAGGAGTGTGTGAGTATCCGGAACTCGGTTGTCCAGAGTAAGAGACTACACGAGAGAGTATGCTCATACTAGATGACTGGTTTTTAGAAAGATGCTTGTGTGCCAGCAGGTGGGGTGGAGTTATAGGCACAGAGGCTCAGAAGGGAAGAGGTAACACAGGACTGAGAAATTAGATCCATGTTTAATTTCCTGTCTTTGATTCAGTACTCTCTCCCTCTCTGTCCATCCCTCCAGGTGTCTCAGCTGCCCCTGAAGCTGGAGTCAGAGGTGGTGGAGAACGGAGAGAACTTCTCCATGGGAGAGAGACAGCTGCTCTGTGTTGCTAGAGTCCTGCTCAGACAGTGCAAGGTACCCTACAAAATTGGAATTGAGAGAATTGTAATTTTCATGTGTGTTGACATCCCAATAGTTTTCTGGGTAGTCAACCTTGTGGGTAGAAGGAGAACTTTAAGTCTTCTTAAGTGCTTTTCTGACTTAGCTCTCGGTGACCCCTCCCCCTCTCAGGTCTTGATCTTGGACGAGGCAACGGCAGCGATGGACTCGGAGACGGATTCTCTGATCCAGGAGACAATCCGCAATGCCTTTCAGGACTGCACCACCCTGACCATAGCCCACCGGCTGCACACCGTACTCAACTGTGACCGCATCATGGTGCTCAACCAGGGACAGGTACACACAACACAAGCTCATCTACTGTACACTCACTCGCCTAGTACTATTTGTGTAGCAGAACTAGCTAGCTAGTGAGTCCAGAAGCTGTGTTTCCCTGTAGCTCAACCTTAGCATGGTTTTAGTAGGGCAGGAAGCTGCTTTGTGGTCGCAAAGTTGTTTCAAACAAGGGTTCGAATCTCGGGTCGGTCATACAGAGACGGACAATGAGGTTGCATACATTCACATTTCCTGTCTCTACAACAGGCTAATGGGCTTGGAAGGCTTTTAGGTCTTACTAAATCAACATGTATGTAGTGATACCCCACATTTATGCTCCAAGGAATCCCTAAAGCCTTGTTTTGTTTTGTTTTCTCCATTTCATTTAGGTGGTGGAGTTTGACGAGCCGTCCAACCTGCTGGCCAATGAGAACTCTCGATTCTGTTCCATGCTGGCTGCCGTGGAGAACAAGATCTCTGTGAAAGGCTAAAATGGGTACAGAAGGCACAGATGTGCCCTGGAGACGAGGAGAGGGGAGGACGCTCCCAAAGGGGTCCAGCCATCTGACCTCTTCCTCTGCGTACCCACCCTGAGCTTACCGCTCAGCATGTGGAGGAGTGCAGCATCAGACCATGGAATTAGAATTCTACGGTTGCACCAGGTCCTTGGTATAAGGCAAGGGCTGCCCTGAGGAGATGCTTGCTCAGAAGCCATTTCAGCTGGAATGGTCAGGGAACCACTGATACTGTACTGTCTTTAGTAATATATAAGAAATAAAGCTTTACATGTAGCTATATTCATAGCATAACTGGTCTGTTTTATAGGATATATCTATATATACATATATTTACAGTGGTAAAATATGCTTTATTTTCTACTGACTCTATGTACAACGTAGTTGTATGAAATGTATTATTGTATATTCACTCGTGTTTTACCATCATTGCTGTCTAACTTTGCTGTTTATTTTTTTTTGCGGCTTGAAACATCTGTAATCCTTTCTCTTGTGACTTGAACCCACGAGCCCTTAAACCCTGGACCCTGGCACAAGTGGTGGATCTGTGGGGCCTAGTGGGATATAAGACTCTAGGAGAGAAATGGTGCTGCTTGTCCTCAGTGTTTTCACTGGGCAATCAAAAGGACGTGCTTAAAGGTAGAGGGTATCCCCCCCTTCTTAAAGGTAGAAATAACCCTGCTTAAAGGTAGAGGGTATCACCCCTTCTTAAAGGTAGAAATAACCCTACTTAAAGGTAGAGGGTATCACCCCTTCTTAAAGGTAGAAATAACCCTGCTTAAAGGTAGAGGGTATCACCCCTTCTTAAAGGCCTTGTATGTCTGCAGCCTAGTCCCTCTCTTAACTCTCTTTCTTCTGACTTGTTATTATCATGATTATTTTGACTGCTGTTAACTTCAGTTTGTTGTTACTGTTTGTCACAGCCCTTTTGCACTGATGGTGAAGCTACAGGGGGTCGCCATCTGCTGTTGGGGAGGTCCTGCGACTGTTCTACATTATTATTATTATTATTATTATTATTATTATTATGGTGACATAAAAGATGCCTGTTGAGCACAAGGTCTTTGTGATTTGAACAAGATTTCATTCTCTTTGCCCTGACCCAGTGAATATTTTATGTGTGTGTTGTCAATCTGCTCATTGACACTGTTTGGACCAGAACCACACAGATTATAACACTCCTGCACTGGGTGTAGTAGGGAACCTCTATCCTGTCTTTGCAGTATTGAGGTGATGCTCATACTGTAACTACGAATAACCTCGGCAAGCCTTGCAGAATGTGTGTCGTTCTGTCATTTCTATTACTTTTTATAGCCTTAGCATGACTTCATTATTGCCTTGTTAACAGGGTAGGATGAAGTGGAAAGGGATCGCTTTGAAATATTCTGTCAATAAAACTATTTTAGCTTTACCTGTGTGTTCTTTGTCAGTGTTGTTGATGGGTGAGGGAGAAAAGGAGATTTCTTCTTTGGGGGAGGGGTGGGGGTTTACAAGTGGCAGCAACATGCTGAATTGGGAGTACAACATACATTTGAATATTGACATTTGCAATACTTAAACACAGAATATGTGGGAGAGGGGTGGTAGGCTATGCTTGATGAAGGGAGAACATAAGATCTACAATAAGAGGTGAAGCCAGGTCCTGCCAGATTGAATACTGGCCTACCCAATCAGGGGGTCTTAAAATATATATATTGACACAGTAAAAGTTAAACATTTGGACACAAGTTTTTTTTCTTTCTTTTACTAGTGAAAACCTCGAAACTATAACATAACACATGGAATCATGTAGTAACCAAAAATGTGTGAAACAAATCTAAGTATATTTGAGATTATTCAAAATAGCAACCCTTTGCCTTGATGACAGCTTTGCACACTCTTGGCATTCTCTCAACCAGCTTCATGAGGTAGTCACCTGGAATGCATTTCAATTAACAGCTGTGCCTTGTTAAAAGTCAATTTCTGTAATTTCTTTCCTTTTGAGCCAATCAGTTGTGTTGTGACAAGGTAGGGGTGGTATACAGAAGATGACCCTATTTGGTGAAAGACAAAGTCCATATTATGGCAAGAACAGCTCAAATAAGCAAAGAGAAATTACTTTAAGACAGTCAATCTGGAAAATGTCAAGAACTTTGAACGTTCAAGTACAGTTGCAAAAACCCTCAAGCGCTATGATGAAATTTGCTCTCATGAGGACCGCCACAGGAAAGGAAGACCCAGAGTTACCTCTTCTGCAGAGAATAAGTTCATTAGAGTTAATTGCACTGCAGATTACAGCCCAAATAAATGCTTCAGAGTTCAACAGACACATCTCAACATCAACTGTTCAGAGGAGACCGAGTGAATCCGGTGTTCATGGTCGAATTTCTACAAAAAATTTCTACACCACTAAAGGACACCAGAAGAGAAGAGACTTGCTTGGGCCAAGAACATGAGCAATGGACATTAGAGCGGTGAATATCTGTCCTTTTCTGTGAGTACAAATTTGAGATTTTTGGTTCCAACCACCGTGTCTTTCTGAGACGCAGAGTAGGTTCATGGATGATTTCCGCATGTGTGGATCCCACCGTGAAGCACAGAGGAGAATGTGGGATGGTGTGGGGGTGCTTTGCTGGTGACACTGATTTATTTAGAATTCAAGGCACACTTAACCAGCATGGCTCCTGTATCACAGCATTCTGCAGAGATACGCCATCCCATCTGGTTTGTGATTAGAGAGACTATTATTTGTTTTTCAACAGGACAATGACACAACACACCTCCAGGCTGTGTAAGGGCTATTTTACCAAGAAGGAGAGTGATGGAGTGCTGCATCAGATGACCTGGCCACCACAATCACCTGACCTCAACCCAACAAGTGCTCAGCATATATGGGAACTCCTTCAAGACTGTTGGAATAGCATTCCTCATGAAGCTAGTTGAGAGAATGCCAAGAGTTTGCAAGCTGTCATCAAGGCAAAGTGTGGCTACTTTGAGGAATCTCAAATATAAATATCAAGTTACTACATGATTCCATGTGTTATTTCATATTTCAGTTTTGATGTCTTCACTATTCTACAATGTAAAAATAAAGAAAAACCCTTGAATGAGTAGGTGTGTCCAAACTTTTGACTAGTACTGTATATATACTTGATTAGTTGGTTTTATTGTCTACTGGCTAATAAGAACGATTCAATACAGAAAAAGATTACGGGGATATAACAGGTTACATCGCAACCATATTGTAAATCACAAGCTCATAGCCTACAGTCGGGAAGCCTGCAGTTTGCACAGCGTACGCGAAGCAAATATGAAATGGCTGATTGCAGCTGTCAGTGAGTAGCATCTAAAATATCCCTAGGCACAGTGGCGACCCGTCATTCACCTTTGTAGGGGTTGCCTGTTTTGCATGTTATATTGACAATAAGTGTCACACATCAGTTTGTAAACCATGTAAAAAAAAATACAAAATGTTACAAAGAGTTAAAGCCACATAGTAACTTGGTCTCTTGTTTGCTTAAGGCAGCTCCAAAATGCAGGTGTTTCAGCCTAGCTCAGTGCTTTCTGTGGTGTTGGGGCAGCCAACGGAAATGAAGGGCCGTAGGGGTAGGTAATGTTCTCTAGTTTTTTATTTTGTATTTATTTCACCTTTATTTAACCAGGTAGGCAAGTTGAGAACAAGTTCTCATTTACAATTGCGACCTGGCCAAGGTAAAGCAAAGCAGTTCGACACATACAACGATACAGAGTTACACATGGAGTAAAGCAAACATACAGTCAATAATACAGTATAAACAAGTCTATATACGATGTGAGCAAATGAGGTGAGATAAGGGAGGTAAAGGCAAAAAAAGGCCATGGTGGCAAAGTAAATACAATATAGCAAGTAAAACACTGGAATGGTAGATTTGCAGTGGAAGAATGTGCAAAGTACAAATAAAAATAATGGGGTGCAAAGGAGCAAAATAAATAAAATAATACAGTAGGGAAAGAGGTAGTTGTTTGGGCTAAATTATAGGTGGGCTATGTACAGGAGCAGTAATCTGTGAGCTGCTCTGACAGTTGGTGCTTAAAGCTAGTGAGGGAGATAAGTGTTTCCAGTTTCAGAGATTTTTGTAGTTCGTTCCAGTCATTGGCAGCAGAGAACTGGAAGGAGAGGCGGCCAAAGAAAGAATTGGTTTTGGGGGTGACTAGAGAGATATACCTGCTGGAGCGTGTGCTACAGGTGGGAGATGCTATGGTGACCAGCGAGCTGAGATAAGGGGAACTTTACCTAGCAGGGTCTTGTAGATGACATGGAGCCAGTGGGTTTGGCGACGATTATGAAGCGAGGGGCCAGCCAACGAGAGCGTACAGGTCGCAATGGTGGGTAGTATATGGGGCTTTGGTGACAAAACGGATTGCACTGTGATAGACTGCATCCAATTAGTTGAGTAGGGTATTGGAGGCTATTTTGTAAATTACATCGCCGAAGTCGAGGATTGGTAGGATGGTCAGTTTGGATGCTGAAGTGAAGGATGCTTTTGTTGCGAAATAGGAAGCCAATTCTAGATTTAACTTTGGATTGGAGATGTTTGATGTGGGTCTGGAAGGAGAGTTTACAGTCTAACCAGACACATGGGTATTTGTAGTTGTCCACGTATTCTAAGTCAGAGTCGTCCAGAGTAGTGATGTTGGACAGGCGGGCAGGTGCAGGCAGCGATCGGTTGAAGAGCATGCATTTAGTTTTACTTGTATTTAAGAGCAATTGGAGGCCATGGAAGGAGAGTTGTATGGCATTGAAGCTTGCCTGGAGGGTTGTTAACACAGTGTCCAAAGAAGGGCCAGAAGTATACAGAATGGTGTCGTCTGCGTAGAGGTGGATCAGAGACTCACCAGCAGCAAGAGCGACATCATTGATGTATACAGAGAAGAGAGTCGGTCCAAGAATTGAACCCTGTGGCACCCCCATAGAGACTGCCAGAGGTCCGGACAGCAGACCCTCCGATTTGACACACTGAACTCTATCAGAGAAGTAGTCGGTGAACCAGGCGAGGCAATCATTAGAGAAACCAAGGCTGTCGAGTCTGCCGATGAGGATGTGGTGATTGACAGAGTTGAAAGCCTTGGCCAGATCAATGAATACGGCTGCACAGTAATGTTTCTTATCGATGGCGGTTAAGATATCATTTAGGACCTTGAGCGTGGCTGAGGTGCACCCATGACCAGCTCTGAAACCAGATTGCATAGCAGAGAAGGTGTGGTGAGATTCGAAATGGTCGGTAATCTGTTTGTTGACTTGGCTTTCAAAGACCTTAGAAAGGCAGGATAGGAAAGATATAGGTCTATAGCAGTTTGGGTCAAGAGTGTTCCCCCCTTTGAAGAGGGGGGCAGCTGCTTTCCAATCTTTGGGAAGCTCAGACGACACGAAAGAGAGGTTGAACAGGCTAGTAATAGGGGTGGCAACAATTTCGGCAGATTATTTTAGAAAGAAAGGGCCCAGATTGTCTAGCCCGGCTGATTTGTAGGGGTCCAGATTTTGCAGCTCTTTCAGAACATCAGCTGACTGGATTTGGGAGAAGGAGAAATGGGGAAGGCTTGGGCGAGTTGCTGTGGGGGTGCAGTGCTGTTGACTGGGGTAGGAGTAGCCAGGTGGAAAGCATGGCCAGCCGTAGAAAAATGCTTATTGAAATTCTCAATTATGGTGGATTTATCTGTGGTGACAGTGTTTCCTATCTTCAGTGCAGTGGGCAGCTGGGAGGAGGTGTTCTTATTCTCCATGGACTTTACAGTGTCGCAGAACTTTTTTGAGTTAGTGTTGCAGGAAGCAAATTTCTGTTTGAAAAAGCTAGTCTTGGCTTTTCTAACTGCCTGTGTAGAATGGTTTCTAGCTTCCCTGAACAGCTGCATATCACGGGGGCTGTTCGATGCTAATGCAGAACACCATAGGATGTTTTTGTGTTGGTTAAGGGCAGTCAGGTCTGGGGAGAACCAAGGGCTATATCTGTTCCTGGTTCTAAATTTCTTGAATGGGGCATGCTTATTTAAGATGGTTAGGAAGGCATTTAAAAAAAATACCCAGGCATCCTCTCCTGACAGGATGAGCTCAATATCCTTCCAGGATACTCCGGCCAGGTCGATTAGAAAGTCCTGCTCGCTGAAGTGTTTCAGGGAGCGTTTGACAGTGATGAGTGGAGGTTGTTTGACCACTGACCCATTACGGATGCAGGCAATGAGGCAGTGATCGCTGAGATCTTGAAGACAGCAGAGGTGTATTTAGAGGGAAAGTTGTTTAGGATGATATCTATGAGGGTGCCCGTGTTTAAGGCTTTGGGGAGGTACCTGGTAGGTTCATTGATAATTTGTGTGAGATTGAGGGCATCAAGCTTAGATTGTAGGATGGCTGGGGTGTTAAGCATTTTCCAGTTTAGGTCGCCTAGCAGCACGAGCTCTGAAGATAGATGGGGGGCAATCAGTTCACATATGGTGTCCAGAGCACAGCTGGGGGCAGAGGGTGGTCTATAGCAGGCGGCAACGGTGAGAGACTTGTTTTTAGAGAGGTGGATTTTTAAAAGTAGAAGTTCAAATTGTTTGGGTACAGACCTGGATAGTAGGACAGAACTCTGCAGGCTATCTTTGCAGTAGATTGCAACACTGCCCCCTTTGGCAGTTCATTCTTGTCTGAAAATGTTGTAGTTTGGGATGAAAATTTCAGAATTTTTGGTGGTCTTCCTAAGCCAGGATTCAGACACAGTTAAATCATTTGGGTTGGCAGAGTGTGCTAAAGCAGTGAATATAACAAACTTAGGGTGGAGGCTTCTAATGTTAACATGCATGAAACCAAGGCTATTACGGTTACAGAAGTCATCAAAAGAGAGCGCCTGGGGAATAGGAGTGGAGCTAGGCACTGCAGGGCCTGGATTCACCTCTACATCGCCAGAGGAACGGAGGAGGAGTAGGATAAGGGTACGGCTAAAAGTAATAAGAATTGGACGTCTGGAACAGAGAGTAAAAGGAGGTTTCTGGGGGTGATAAAATAGCTTCAAGGTATAATGTACAGACAAAGGTATGGTAGGATGTGAATACAGTGCAGGTAAACCTAGGTATTGAGTGATTAAGAGAGAGATATTGTCTCTAGAAACATCAATGAATCCAGGAGATGTCATCGCATGTGTGGGTGGTAGAACTAATAGGTTGGATAAGGTATAGTGAGCAGGACTAGAGGCTCTACAGTGAAATAAGCCAATAAACACTAACCAGAACAGCAATGGACAAGGCATATTGACATTAAGGAGAGGCATGCTTAGTCGAGTGATCAAAAGGGCCCAGTGAGTAGAGAGGTTGATTGGGGTCACGGCGATTTAGACAGCTAGCCGGGCCATCGGTAGCAAGCTAGCATAGGATGGAGGTCTGTTATTAGCCACCTCGTGCGTTTCCGTCGGTAGGATTAGTGGGGTTCCGTGTGGTAGAGGGGATGAATCCAAATCACACAAAAAAACAATAGATATAGTTATAGAGGCCCAAAAAAAAAAAAGAAAAAAAAAAAAAAAAAAAATTGTCCGATAGGTCTATTGAGATAGCAGCCGATAAGACAGCTAACGGTTAGCGGACCGCAGATGGGCGTTCAGGTAACGTCGCGACGGAGGAGCCAGCCGGATAACTCCTTTGGGTAGATAATGTCGGTAGTCCAGTTGTGAAGGCCCGGTGGGGCTCCGCGTTGGCAGTAAAATGGGTCCAGATAGGTGATTGTAGCCCAGGAGTGATTGATGGAACTCTTCAGCTGGCTAGCTCCGGAATAATTGATGTTTGTTCCGGAATCAACGAAAGCCGATAGTCACACGGATAGCAGCTAACTCTGGACATTCATACCTGGATCTCGCAGCTAGCTAGCTGCGAGATCCAGGTATGAATGTCCAGAGTTAGCGGTTGAAATCCAGGGACATGGAGAGAAAAATAGGTCCGGTATGTTCCATTCCGATCCGCGCCGTACAAAACTGGTGATAGATTTTCGAGCTAAAGGATAGCTGATGACCACAAACCGTGGTTAGCTGAATACTAACGATTAGCCAGTAAAGAAGCTAACTAGCTTCTGATTAGCTTCTGATTAGCTTCTGGCTAGCTTCTGGATTAGCTTCTGGCTAGCTTCTGGTTAGCTTCTGGTTAGCTTCTATGGAGGATTACAGATTTGAGGTAAATAATACTTTCTTTTTTAAAATAAATATAAATTGGTGATGCGGGTTGCAGGAGAGTGTTTTGAAGATGAGTTTATGGAAAATAAAAAAATGTATATAAAAAGGTATGCGAAAAAAGTTATGTTTCACAGAGTCGTGGCTGAACGACGACACGGATAACATATAGCTAGAGGGGATTACGCTGCATTGGCAAGATAGAACAGCTGTCTCCGGTCAGACAAGGGGTGTCTGTCTTTGTATATTTATAAACACTAACTGGTACACGAAATCTAATATTAAGGAAGTCTCGAGGATTTGCTCGCTTGAGGTACAGTATATCTCATTATAAGCTGTAGACCACACTATTTACCACGAGAGTTTTCATCTATATTTTTCGCAGCTGTCTATTTACGACCACAAACCGATGCTGGCACTAACACGACACTCAATGAGCTGTATACGGCCATAAGCAAACAGGAAAACGCTCATCCAGTGGTGGCGCTCCTAGTGGCCGGGGACTTTAATGCAGGAAAAATTAAATCTGGTTTACCTAATTTATACCAGCATGTTAATGTGCAACCAAAGGGAAATAAACTCTGGGCCACTTTTACTCCACACACAGAGACACGTACAAAGCTCTTCCTCACCCTCCATTTGGCAAATCTGTCCATAATTATATCCTCCTGATTCCCACTTACAAGCAAAAACTAAAGCAGGAAGCACCAATGACTAGGTCAATAAAGAAGTTCCTTGGTGTCCACATCAACAACAAACTATCATGGTCCAAACACACCAATACAGTCGTGAAGAGGGCACGACAAAACCTATTCCCCCTCAAGAGACTGAAAAGGTTTGGCATGGGTCCTCAGATCCTCAAAAAGTTCTACAGCTGCACCGTCGAGAGCATCACACCCTGGTATGGCACCTGCTCGGGCTCCGACCGTAAGGCACTACAGAGGGGAGTGCGTATGGCCCAGTACATCACAGGGCCAGGCTTTCTGCCATCCAGGACCTCTATACCAAGCGGTATCAGAGGAACGCCTTATAAGTTGTCAAAGACTCCAGCCACCCTAGTCATAGACTTCTAGGAGACCTCTGTGTGTGTATTAACACCTGTTTTGAGTGTTGTGCCCTTCAGACACTATTAAAAGGCGGAAACCGCCTACATTCATACATACTCCTCTTGTCTGGGCCCCACCTGGCTATCTGAGGTTCTGAGAATACGACTGGTTTTCTGAGAAGACAAGGCTGCCGCAGACCTGATGAAAATAGTCACCTGTCAGAAGATGCTTGGACTTGTTCACCTCGTTATGACCCTATACTTGTGATGAAAGGTCAAGTTTTGGTCAAACCCACTTCTGAGCTTTTAATTGCTGACAAGATGGTTGCTGCTGTCAGGGGGAGGTTAGATTTATTAAAATATTGTTGCCAGGGAAAATCACGCAAGGAGGACTGGGAGAGGCTATATGAGTTACAGGATGTCTTAGACATTTTGCAGAACCTGGGGAAAGCGATCATATACTGTACTCTGTACCAACTTCTGCTTACAATTGTATTACTAAAGGATCATTTTAATACTTAAACAAAGAGTCTGTGTTTCCTTTCCATTACTAATGTATGTTTGACAATTATATAGACCTGATCATTTGTTGAAGAAATTGACCAACAACCCCCAAGCCATAAGACTCCTGAACATCTAATCAAATTGCTACCCAGACTATTTGCATTGCCCCCACCTTTTACACCGCTGCTACTCTCTGTTGTTATCGTCTATGCAAAGTCACTTTAATAACTCTACCTACATGTACATATTACCTCAACTAACCGGTGCCCCCACACATTGACTCTGTACCGGTACCCCCTGTATATAGGCTATTGTTATTTTACTGCTGCTCTTTAATTACTTGTTATTTTTTTATTTCTAATTCTTATTCATATTTTTTTAAACTGCATTGTTGGTTAGGGTTACCATTGTTGTTTACCTGTTGTATTTGACGCATGTGACTATTAACATTTGATTTGAGAATAGCATGAAATGTGTTTATAAAAGGCAAAAGAAATGTCATCTAGCTGGGGCTGAGCTGCTTCCCCAACCACGAAAGTCATCTATGATATTGTAGCCTATTTCATTATGTTTGTTTACTGTTGGACTCGGACAGTCGGCCTGTTTTGTAGGCCTGTTGCAAATACAAACACTTAAAACACACCAGTGCCTAAGGACATATCACTAAGCCTACACTACTGCTAATAACGGGCTTCTCAAGGGGCATTTCTGGTGTTTCTTGGTCACATTTATCCTGTGTTATATGTTAAATTATGCTATTTGATTGCAAAAATGTTCACGTAAATATGTCATGGTATTTTGGCTGGAAAATGTTATCCCAGTCACTTTTACTTATGCCCAGACATACAGCAATTTCTGCCTATGCCGCTGTTTACAGACAGGTCAGTGACCTGGTAGTGTGGTGCCAGGACAAAAACCTCTCCCTCAACGTCAGTAAGAGCAAGGAGCTGATCGTGGACTCCAGGAAACGAGCATGCCCCATCCACATCGACGGGGCTGCAGTGGAGCAGGGCGAGAGCTTCAAGTTTCTCGAAGGGCTTAAAATGGTCCACACGCACACAGTCATGAAGGCGCGACAGCGCCTCTTTCTCCTCAAAACATTCTACAGCTGCACCATTGTTAGCATCTTGACTGGCTGCATCACTACTTGGTATGGCAACTGCCCCGTCCTCGATCGTATAACGCTACAGAGGGTGGTGATGTACACTCACACAGACACTCCAATACACAGACATTTTCTCACACACACACACATAACTACTGACAACACAAATGCACACACACAATCAATAGCTATATTCAATCAAATTCCCGAGTTGATTTGAAACCTATGTTTATCCCATTGTGATGGTTGGTGTCTTGAGGGATTTCTCCAAAATCTTGTGACATAAAACATTACTTATCTGTCCTTGCATTTATGTCAGTGTAAGATGTCATATCATATATCAAGCATTAATCAGTTAAATAAGACATTGAACTTGAACCCTGTAAGGATCCTGGATCTAGCTGACGGACAGGTTTTTGTTTAGAGATCTCAGAAATGCAGTGTAACTAGATAACATTGTGTCTCATGTTACAGGGTGAAAAAAAGTTCATGGGCACACAAATCCAAAATAATAAATGCGATTTCAAAATTGAATGCTTCTAACCGAAAGAGTCAAATCAAATCGTATTTGTCACGTGCCGAATACAAGCTTACAGTGAAATGCTTACAAGTCCTTAACCAACAATACAGTTAAGATTTGTTTTAAAGTATTTACTAAAATAAACTGAAGTAAATAAATCAAATTAAAAATAACAAATAATTAAGGAGCAACAACAAAATAACAGTAGTGAGGCTATCTACAGGGGGTACCGGTACAGAGTCAATGTGTGGAGGCACTGGTTAGTCGAGGTAATTGAGGTAATATGTACATGTAGGTAGAGGTAAAGTGACTATGCATAGGTAAAGTGACTATGGATAGGTAAAGTGACTATGCATAGGTAAAGTGACTATGCATAGGTAAAGTGACTATGGATAGGTAAAGTGACTATGGATAGGTGAAGTGACTATGCATAGGTAAAGTGACTATGGATAGGTAAAGTGACTATGGATAGGTGAAGTGACTATGCATAGGTAAAGTGACTATGCACAGAAAGTAGCAGCAGAGTAGAAATGGGGGGTGTGGGACAATGCTAATAATCCAGGTAGCCATTTGATTAGCTGTTCGGGAGTCTTATGGCTTGGGTGTAGAAGCTGTTAAGAAGCCTTTTGGACCTAGACTTGGCGCTCCGGTACTGCTTGCCGTGCGGTAGCAGAGATAACAGTCTATAACTAGGGTGGCTGGAGGCATGGTCCTAGGGCTCAGGTCCTCCGAGAGAGAGAAAGAAAGTGAGAAAGAGAGAGCATAATTAAGGCATAATTGAGGCATGGTCCTAGGGCTCAGGTCCTCCGAGAGAGAGAAAGAAAGTGAGAAAGAGAGAGCATAATTAAATTCACACAGGACACCGGATAAGAGGAGAAATTCTCCAGATATAACAGACTGACCCTAGCCCCCCGACACAAACTATTGCAGCATAAATACTGGAGGCTGAGACAGGAGGGGTCAGGAGACACTGTGGCCCCAATTGACAATACCCCCGGACAAGGCCAAACAGGCAGGATATAACCCCACCCACTTTGCCAAAGCACAGTCCCCACACCACTAGAGGGATATCTTCAACCACCAACTTACCATCCTGAGACAAGGCAGAGTATAGCCCACGAAGATCTCCCCCACGGCATGAACCCAAGGGGTGGCGCCAACCCAGACAGGAAGATCACTTCAGTGACTCAACCCACTCAAGTGACGCACCCCTCCTAGGGACGCCGTGGAAGAGCACCAGTTAGAGTGACTCAGCCGCTGTAATAGGGTCAGAGGCAGAGAATCCCAGTGGAGAACCAGCCAGGCAGAGACAGCAAGGGTGGTTCGTTGCTCCAGTGCCTTTCCGTTCACCTTCACACTCCTGGGCCAGACTACACTCAATCATAGGACCTACTGAAGAGATGAGTCTTCAGTAAAGACTGGTACCGGTTGAGGCCGAGTCTGCGTCTCTCACATGTATAGGCAGACCATTCCATAAAAATCGAGCTCTATAGGAGAAAGCCCTGCCTCCAGCTGTTTGCTTAGAAATTCTAGGGACAATAAGGAGGCCTGCATCTTGTGACCGTAGCGTACGTGTAGGTATGTACGGCAGGACCAAATCGGAAAGATGGGTAAGAGCAAGCCCATGTAATGCTTTGTAGGTCAGCAGTAAAACCTTGAAATCAGCCCTTGCCTTAACAGGAAGCCAGTGTAGGGAGGCTAGCACTGGAATAATATGACCAAATTATTTGTCTCTAGTCAAGATTCTAGCAGCCGTGTTTAGCACTAAATGAAGTTTATTTAGTGCTTTATCAGGGTAGCCGGAAAGTAGAGCATTGCAGTAGTCTAACATAGAAGTGACAAAAGCATGGATGAATTTTTCTGCATAAGTTTTGTCCAAAAAAGTTTCTGATTTTTGCAATGTTATGTAGATGGAAAAAAATCTGTCATTGAAATAGTCTTGATATGTTCGTCAAAAGAGAGATCAGGGTCCAGAGTAACGCCGAGGTCCTTCACAGTTGTATTTGAGACGACTGTTCAACCATCAAGATTGATTGTCAGATTCAACAGAAGAACTCTTTGTTTCTTGGGACCAAGAACTAGCATCTCCGTTTAAAAGTAGAATACGCTTTTTGTGCGTATGGAAAATGTCTGGGATCTTTTTTTCAGCTCATGAAAAATGGGACCAAACTTTCCATGTTGCGTTTATATTTTTGTTCAGTGTAATTTATCAATGGGGTCCATGTGACATTTTAGCTATTGTAATTAGTTGGGACGCCCGAACGGGGTCTCACATTTCATCACAGCTACAGTTGCAATGTCGATACAACAACCTCCATATGTTGTTTGCCCTGAAAATGTTGAAAGATGGGCTTGAATGTGGATCGTGGAGAAACTGGGGCATCATCTGGTTGACGTTTCGTCGTCATGCGCACCGCGGCAACCCCTCCATCGTCCTCCTGTAGAATTCCGGTCGGGAACACCCCTCCCCCCGCAAACCGCTGAGCGCAAGCCAAGGACACCAACAACATATCCAGGGCAACGAGGAAACAATTACGAATAAAGGTTATCCATTGTAACTACTCTCAGGGGATGGTGGTTTCCGGCTTTGCAAACGGATACCCATTGATACAAAGTATCACATTTACACTATGGCCGTCTACCTTTCTCTGCCATGAGTGTGAAATATGTATCAGTTTCCTGCATAATGCATGTCACTGGTGCAACGCCAATTTGTTTTCCATTCAATGACTATTCGCTCCGTGGAATATGCGTTTTGTTAACGTCGAGTTAGAGCTGATGCTAAGGCTAATTAGGCTACATGTTGCTATAGGCTATGTTTAGGCTACCTTGCTGAGTGCACTCTCGTCTCTGTAGCGCCCCCCCTACATTCTACAGCTCTAAAACTTTCCTGTCTCAAATATTTCCTCCCTCTTTTTTTTACTTCCTGTTTTCTACGGGAGTCACATAGCCCAAGCTCCTTTCATTTCAACTGTATGTTCACCCTTTTTCTTTTTCTTTATTCGCGCTACATTGTTTCTCACAAGTCTGTCTAACCGGCTCCCAGATTCTTCTCTCTTTGCGTAAGTCGAAGACTTGGAAATGCACAACTCGTTCAACTTCGGTCCCGATGGATTTGACATATTATTTTTGATGTCCTTTTTCTAAAACACTTTTTCTCTACTGTTTTTTTGTTGGTAATGTCACTCTGGAAGTAGTTGCCCATCCAAAGCCACTTTTCTACAAAGTAACATGTCGGCAGCTAGCTCATTAGCTATGTGGCAGCTACTCTGGAGCTGACATATCCAGCTAATTTGCACATTTTATACGCTTCAACTACGGTTGTTGTTCCTTTTTGCGCGTTCATTTATTCCCCCCGGGAAGTTATAATGGCCCAATTCCAGCGTCCGACACTGTGTTGCTGCCGCAAAGTGCTCACAGTGCCTAGCAAGTCGTGTGAGGGCGGCCAAGGTCTGGGTCAGTGTCGCCTCGTCGACATCGCCTCTGCGTCCAACTTCCACTGCTTCAAGCTTCGCCACTTCCATCTCGACCTCCGCCTCAACTTTGCCGTAAAGGAGATCACTGGGTGGCAAGTCCTGGAACTTGTGGCTATCCAACCAGGAGTGCAGACTTTGGTTCTGGACACTCACCCATCCTTGCTAATTCAGTCCATAGACTGCAAGGTGCCTGGCACCACCGGTGCCCAGGACATTTCCCCGTCGCTCGTCTACCGGGTAGACCCATTCACAGACTATGGATCTTCGCTGAATATCAGCCTCCCAGCCTACGTGATACGGCCGCATCGGGCTTTCCAGATCACCGTTCGCTACACAACAACAGACGGTCCTGCGGTAAGGTCACTTTAAAGGTTCAGGCTACTGCACAGTCTAGAGCGCACAGTTCAAATTAACTTAGGAGCATTTTTAAAATCTCCATTGTTAACGTAGTAAGGCGTACTAAGTAAGCAATAGATGTAATTGTATTTTCTAAAACAATTTTATGAGTATGCTTCATTTACTGTGCTTCATTGTCATATGTTAAAGGCGCCCACCAGAGGGCAATGCCGCCCCTATTTCAACGTCATGTTTGCCCTAGAACGGAAATGCTTGTTTAGGTTCGACTTCCAAAGAATGACGTAGGCTACTTATTCATATTCACGAATTGGGGTGGGGGAAGAACATCATGGTGATTTCCACGTGGAGTGGAGAAACGTCAACAAATAGGGAACTGACAGCTTAGCTAGCAATCTTCCTAAACTTATCTAGCTAGCCAATATTGTCTATTGTTTTTTTTTGTTTTTTTTACTACACCATATTAAAAAGATTAGCCATCTGGCTAGGCTGGTTCTGGAGCTGGATTTGTCATAAGCATTTAGGGAAAACTTTGCCATAGATGGAAACCAAACCAGTATATTTAGCTTTTCCATTTGTTGTTATCTCCAAAGTATCGACATTGTAATGGACAAGGCGCAACTTTTGGTAGGTAGGCTGCTGGCAGGCTTTTCTGCAGTACAGCAAAGTCAGCCCGTGTCCAGTGTTCTCAAATGGGAAGTGAAATGATAGGCAAACAATAACTTTTCTCATGATACACTTTGCAAATTATGTGAAAACACCCTGAGCGCATTGTTCACCAAACCCAAATGTAACAGCAAAACAAAATAAATAAAGAGGTTCCTTTTTAATATTTTTTTCTGTGGGTACCTGTTCATTATAGAAGAGAGGCCTATCATTTCACACTTTGGTTTAGTTGCACCAATCAGAGCAGTGAGGCATGACTTTAGTGGTCAAAACCATTCATCTTGGGGCGACAGGGGGAGCATGGTTACAAAATGCAATCATATCACGCAATTAAACCACTATAAAAGGGTCATAATTGTGTACAGACTAGACTAGCTAAACAATAAGTAAAATTAAAAAAATATCCAATGGATTATGTACATTTTCAAGTAAAATGCCACGACATTGACACAAAAAACATTTCCAGGTCCCGACTTTGGATTTCCCACTTCAAGCCCAAATATAGTGTCATACCATGACTAACACAATCCATCAATTTTAATAATTTATTTATAAAGCCCTTTTTACATCAGCAGAGGTCAAAGTGCTAAACAGAAACCCAGCCTAGCACGTCCGGTGAACAGGTCAAAGTCGGGGTTCCCTAGCTGCAGGCAGAACAGTTGAAACTGGAGCAGCAGCACACCCAGGTGGACTGGGGACAGCCAGGAGTCATCAGGCCAGGTAGTCCTGAGGCATGATCCTAGGGCTCAGGTCCTCCTGGAGGAGAATTAGAGGGAGCATACTTAAATTCACACAGGACACCTGATAAGACAGGAGAATTACACCAGTTATAACAGACTGACCCTAGCCCTCCGGCAAATAGACTATTGCAGCATAGATACTGGAGACTGGAACCAGGGGTGGGTCGGGGGACACTGGCCCCGTCCGACGATACCCCCGGACAGGGCCAACCAGGCAGGATATAACCCCACCCACTTTGCCAAAGCACAAGCCCCCACACCACTAGCACTAGAGGGATATCAACAGACCACAAACTTACTACCCTGAGACAAGGCTGAGTAAAGACCATCCTGATCTCCTCCACTGCACGAGCCCAAGGGGGGGGGGGGCAAAACCGGACAGGAAGATCATGTCTGTGACTCAGCCCACTCAAGTGACGCACCCCTCCTAGGGACGGCATGGAAGAGCACTAGTAAGCCAGTGAGTGACTCAGCAGGCCAGGCTTAGACAGCAAGGGTAGTTCGTCGCTCCAGTGCCTTGCTGTTCACCTTGCACCCCTGGGCCAGACTACACTCAATCATAGGACCTACCGAAGAGATGAGTCTTCAGTAAAGACTTAATGGTTGAGACCGAGTCTGCGTCTTTCACATGGATAGGTAGACCATTCCAGAAATATGGAGCTCTATAGGAGAAAGCCCTGCATCCAGCTGTTTGCTTAGAAATGTTTTGCTTCAGGTCAGGATTCTAGCAGCCGTGTTTAGCACTAACTTAATTTTTTTTTTTGTGCTTTATCTGGGTAGCCGAAGAGTAGAGCATTGCAGTAGTCTAATCTAGAAGTGACAAAAGCATGGATTTGCTTTTCTGCATAATTTTTGGACAAAAAGTTTCGAATTTTTTGCAATGTTACGAAATTTGAAAAAAGCTGTCAATGAAATATTGATATGTTCGTCAATAGAGAAATCATTGTCCAGAGTAACACCGAGGGCCTTCACAGTTTTTTTTGAGATGACTGTACAACCATCAAGATTAATTGTCAGATCCAACAGCAGATCTCTTTTGTTTCTTGGGACCCTCTGTTGAAACTCGGACAAAACAGATACTAGTTCCAGGTCCCACGAAACAAAGAGATCTGCTGTTGGATCTGACAATTAATCTTGATTAGGGATGCACCGATATGACATTTTTGGCTTAAACCGATATATCCAATATTTTCCTTGCCAAAAAAACACATACCGATGTTTACAGTTTTAGCAGCCTTTTAAGCATTCGAGCACAGTTAAATAGTTGAAACATATACACACACTGACCAAACAGTTATTTTGTTGGAATTTACGTATGTCCCCATTACCAGTAAAACATAATCGAAACCTATTTACTGTACTTACTTGCTGTTCATTTGTTCATTCTCAACCAGGATTTCATCATGCATATCAAGCAGGGAAGTTTCAGCTCTGTCTGTCTGTAGTCTCTCTTCCTCGGTGCACACTGTCACTGTGTCCATTTCCATCTTGTCCAGCTGTGTAGGTAACAGTTCACGTAAACCCTGTTTCTTGTCTGGATCAAAGTAGCGGTCCTTGTACCTAGCATCAAGCATGATGGCGACACAGTAGAAGCTCAGAGAGAATGCCACTGAATTGCTTGATCACAGCCTCTAGTAGAGTACTTTTCCAAGTTAACTTCCGACATGGAGAGTGGGGTTTTGTTGAGCAGGTGTTTCAATGCCATGACAGAGGGTATCACGTCTGCTGCAGATGCAGTTGATGAGCTTATTTCTCGAGCCAGTTGTCAGCATGCTCATGGGGCTGACATCACTGGCCCAAATGTCAGTCGTGAAGCTAATAGCAGTGACGCTAATAGCAGTGACGCCCATAGCAAGTAGCTCACGGATGTGTGTTTCAACAATACTATTGTAACTCCGGTAGGGCAACATCTGAAAAATAGCGCCTACTTGGTAGTGTGTACCGGGGCTCGAGGTGCTCGACCAGTCAGCGAAAGCCAACATCATCCACGTCAGAGAATGGCTGATTGTGAAGGGCAATGAATTCTATTGTCTTGGCGATAATGGATTTCAACTTTGAGTTGTCTCGCTGAAATTTTCTTACTCTTTCAAATGACTGTTCGACTTGTTGACTGCTCGATCCACACAGCAGAAATTGTGGGCTAGGTTAGGAATGCTGTGTTGCACGTGAAGAGCTATATTTTTTCGTGGCGTCATTACGTCATCTACCTAGGTATGCACGTCACCTTTGACATCGCCGTTAAACTAGACATTGGGCCCATGCTGATGTTGGTATTTTCAGCTAATATCGGCCGATTCTGATATGCTTACCGATATATCGTGCATCCCTAATCTTGATGGTTGTACAGTTCTCTCAAACAATGAATTATTGAATTCAATTGTTATGCAACATTGTGGTTAATCACTGGGGATCATCTTTCAGTAAAAATTGTGAATGTCTGCTTGTGGTACATTCATTATTTTATATTACACCAATTTGCCCAATGTGGACAGTTACTACATTACACAAGCTCACATTTTTACCACATAAAATGTTGTGGAATTACACAGAATATTTTGCTTCTTTATAAAAGTTTACAGTCATCACAAGTATATTGAATTGATTGCTTTAAACAGATTCATACAGTTGAAGTCGGGTAGTTTACATACATCTTAGCCAAATACATTTAAACTCAGTTTTTCACAATTCCTGACATTTAATCCTAGTAAAAATTCCCTTTCTTAGGTCAGATAGGATCACCACTTTATTTTAATAATGTGAAATGTCTGAATAATAGTAGGGAGAATTGATTTATTTCAGTTTATTTTCTTTCATCACATTCCCAGTGGGTCAGAAGTTTACATCCACTCAATTAGTATTTGGTAGGATTGCCTTTAAATTGTTTAACTTGGGTCAAACGTTTAGGGTAGCCTTCCAGAAGCTTTCCACAATAAGTTGGGTGAATTTTGGCCCATTCCTCCTGACAGAGCTGGTGTAACTGAATCAGGTTTGTTGGCCTTCTTGCTCACACACGCTTTGTCAGTTCTGCCCACAAATGTTATATGGGATTGAGGTCAGGGCTTTGTGATGGCCACTCCAATATCTTGACTTTGTTGTCATTAAGCAATTTTGCCACAACTTTGGAAGTATGCTTGGGGTCATTGTCCATTTGGAAGACCCATTTGCGACCAAGCTTTAACTTCCTGACTAGAGGTCGACCGATTATGATTTTTCAACACCGATACCGATTATTGGAGGACCAAAAAAGCAGATATCGATTAATCGGCCAATTCTTTTTATTATTATTATTATTATTTTTACATTTGTAATAATGACAATTACAACAATACTAAATTAGCACTTATTTTAACTTAATATAATACATCAATAAAATCAATTTAGCCTCAAGTAAATAATGAAACATGTTCAATTTGGTTTAAATAATGCAAAAACAAAGTGTTGGAGAAGAAAGTAAAAGTGCAATATGTGCTATGTAAGAAAGCTAACGTTTCAGTTCATTGCTCAGAACATGAGAACATATGAAAGCTGGTGGTTCCTTTTAACATGAGTCTTCAATATTCCCAGTTAAGAAGTTTTAGGTTGTAGTTATTATTGGAATTCTAGGACTATTTCCCTCTATATCATTTGTATTTCATTAACCTTTGACTATTTGATGTTCTTATAGGCACGTTAGTATTGCCAGTGTAACAGTATAGCTTCCGTCCCTCTCCTGGCTCGAACCAGCAACACAACGACAACAGCTACCCTCGAAGCAGCGTTACCCATGCAGAGCAAGGCGAACAACAATTAGAAGGCTCAGAGCGAGCGATGTTTGAAACGCTATTAGCGCGCGCTAAATAGCTAGCCATTTCACTTCGGTTACACCAGCCTCATCTCGGGAGTTGATAGGCTTGAAGTCATAAACATCGCAATGCTTGACGCACATCGAAGAGCTGCTGGCAAAACGCACGAAAGTGCTGTTTGAATGAATGTTTACGCGCCTGCTTCTGCCTACCACCGCTCAGTCAGATACTTAGATACTTGTATGCTCGTATGCTCAGTCAGATTATATGCAACGCAGGACACGCTAGATAATATCTAGTAATATCATCAACCATGTGTAGTTAACTAGTGATTATGATTGATTGTTTTTTATAAGGTAAGTTAGCAACTTACCTTGGCTTACTGCATTCGCATAACAGGCAGTCTCCTTGTGGAGTGCAATGAGAGAGAGCCAGGTCGTTATTGCATTGGACTAGTTAACTGTGAGGTTGCAAGATTTCTCCAAAAAGTATGATCTTTGTCCCCATGTGCAGTTGCAAACCGTAGTCTGGCTTTTTTTATGGTGGTTTTGGAGCAGTGGCTTCTTCCTTGCTGAGCGGCCTTTCAGGTTATGTTGATATAGGACTCGTTTTACTGTGGATATAGATACTTTTGTACCTGTTTCCTCCAGAATCTTCACAAGGTCCTTTGCTGTTGTTCTGGAATTGATTTGCAGGTCGAAAAGCACAGTCAACTTAGTGTATGTAACTTTCTGACCCACTGGAATTGTGATACAGTGAATTATAAGTGAAATAATATGTCTGTAAACAATTGTTGGAAAAATAACTTGTCATGCACGAAGTAGATGTCCTAACCGACTTGCCAAAACTATTGTTTGTTAACAAGAAATGTGTGGAGTGGTTGAAAAATGAGTTTTAATGACTCCAACCTAAGTGTATGTAAACTTCCGACTTCAACTGTATATTTGGCTTGGTACTGTTGATTTTGTATGCATCTGTCCGTCGCAGGACTATGAACGCTGTTGTAATTTGAATGCTTGAAATGGCACAGAAAACTTGGGGCACTCTCTGTATAAATCCGATAGCCGCACGCCAATACACCGATTTGAGGGTCAAACTATCACCTGAATAACAGCCAGCCCTAGTCAGTGTTGATATCCTGTGCCAGGTCGTAATTCGTTGAAGTTAAGTAACAAAGCAACTGACTTGTTTCTGGCCCGTTTCGGCAGCCTCCCAGAATCTCCATCTAGATGACTGTTCAACAAATTCTCTTCTAACCAGTGATGTAAAAATGAGTGTTAATGAGTGGTAATCTCTTCCATGGATATCATATTGAAATCAATGTAACAGGAGGCAAAGGTTTTGGGTGTATGCTCCACAGGCGGGCCCACCCATTAGGGGCGGTGCCCCACTAGTGATTGGTCACCAAATATTTGTAATAAAAAATTAGCAGTCTAATCCATTTGCTTTTGTCTTGTTTGTTAGTTTTTGTTCTAAATGTCGATCTTTTCTCGCACATTCCTCTCCTTTTTCCTGCCTGACTCCCTCCTTCCCTTTTATTGCTCTGTTGTCTGTACAAACACAACACTGGTTTAGTCATGCCATGGCTACATTAATTGGCCCAATGCCAGACAAGAACGCTAACCACCATCCCAAAAAAGTTGCCCCTAAAAAGCAACTAATCCCTTTTGAAACAGCCTATATGGCATCGATATGAGTCAGACATTTATTCTAGCGCCCGGGAGGCAGCCCGGTTCTGAAATGAATGCAATCACTTTTCACCCGGGTCAAACTCCTCCCACCGTGGTATCCTGGGCAAGATAAATTAATCTCCTCATCGGATGGGGCGCTGTTATTTCATCGCCACCAGACCGTTCAAATCAAAGGATCACAGCCGTTTGAGACTGAAAAGTGAGTATACCGGTAGCTAGACCATAGACTGCTGGTTATGTATCTGGTTATGCATATTTTGAGAATCATTATCACTATCATCGCTAGCACCGTCACCGGCCTCAATCTAATCCAATCTGGAGCCAGTCTGTCTCCATCTGTGAAGCATAGAATTAGCTTCCAAACGCAGCTCAAGAAATAATGTAATCATGTTTATAATTGAGAGACGATAACCATCTTTGACCCTGTTTTTCTGTTAGACCAAGTGCACAGTTGGGTGCCAAACTGATCCCCTGGTCATGAATGGATGCCGGGACCTACCAAAAGGAGCAAAGTTGGGTATCATAACATGTCCAGCAATGTGATTGGAATGGTTTAGGGACTTCCAAAAAAAATATTTCATCCACTGTTCACTTGCTATTTTCACAGCTTGTCAGGCAAGACCTCAGAATAAAAGTGTGTCATGTGACACAAGTACCCTTGTGACACCTCTGTTGTTGCCAGTCTCCCTTGACTCTTATGAAAAGGACATGCCATCATGAGGCCTCTAAAAGTGACAGGAGATACTGCCCTGATGTCACAGGCGGCTTCATAAACAACAACAGGTAATGTGTGTTATGTGAACATTCCTAGCTTGATAAACTAGTAAGCTAGTTCCCCAGCCAAGAAGAAACAACCAGTCGAGTAATTTTGGTTGTGAAGTGCATTAGCAAAAGGTGCTATCCTTTCTTTAGAACAAAATACAATTACTCACATGGCTGTCTATTACATCACCCCGTAACAGGCCCTTGCAGTCAACACCACCTCATGAGATTGCCTGCTGCAGTGGTTTGAGAGATTTCCAGTTACAGCTGAAGACAAGCAAGTGGTCCCTCATCAGCATCATGCTGCCATGCCCTCACTGGGAGCTTTCTTATGAATGGAACAGTCAGACCCATGTTTGCAACAGCACCCTTCACCTTTCAGCGGCAACAACTTTTATAGGCTCATTATTTGTACAAATACACAAAGTAACCCACTAAATTACTTTGATACATTTGATAAAGCAATTGTGAAATGTAATTTATGTAAACTGACTTAGATGCATATAATGTCCAGGGCATAACCTAGCCTGGTGGAACCAGCCTGATCATCATATAATGTCCAGGGTATAACCTAGCCTGTTGGGAACCAGCCTGATTACAGTGTTCACCATATAATGTCCAGGGTATAACCTAGCCTGATGGAACCAGCCTGATCACTGTGTTCACCATATAATGTCCAGGGTATAACCTAGCCTGGTGGAACCAGCCTGATCACCATATAATGTCCAGGGTATAACCTAGCCTGGTGGAACCAGCCTGATCACCATATAATGTCCAGGGTATAACCTAGCCTGATGGAACCAGCCTGATCACTGTGTTCACCATATAATGTCCAGGGTATAACCTAGCCTGGTGGAACCAGCCTGATCACCATATAATGTCCAGGGTATAACCTAGTCTGATGGAACCAGCCTGATCACTGTGTTCACCATATAATGTCCAGGGTATAACCTAGCCTAGTGGAACCAGCCTGATCACTGTGTTCACCATATAATGTCCAAGGTATAACCTAGCCTGATGGAACCAGCCTGATCACCATATATTGTCCAGGGTATAACCTAGCCTGATGGAACCAGCCTGATCACCATATAATGTCCAGGGTATAACCTAGCCTGTTGGGAACCAGCCTGATCACTGTGTTCACCATATAATGTCTAGGGGTATAACCTAGCCTGTTGGGAACCAGCCTGATTACTGTGTTCACCATATAATGTCCAGGGTATAACCTAGCCTGGTGGAACCAGCCTGATCACTGTGTTTACCATATAATCTCCAGGCTATAACCTAGCCTGGTATAACCAGCCTGATCGCTGTGTTCACCATATAATGTCCAGGGTATAACCTAGCCTGTTGGGAACCAGCCTGATCACTGTGTTCACCATATAATGTCCAGGGTATAACCTAGCCTGTTGGGAACCAGCCTGATCACTGTGTTCACCATATAATCTCCAGGGTATAACCTAGCCTGGTATAACCAGCCTGATCAGTGTGTTCACCATATAATGTCCAGGGTATAACCTAGCCTAGTGTAACCAGCCTGATCACCATATAATGTCCAGTGCATAACCTAGCCTGGTGGAACCAGCCTGATCACTGTGTTCACCATATAATGTCCAGGGTATAACCTAGCCTTGTGGGAACCAGCCTGATCACTGTGTTCATCATATAATGACCAGGGTCTAACCTAGCCTGGTGGGAACCAGCCTGATCACTTTGTTCACCATATAATGTCGAGAGTATAACCTAGCCTGGCGGAACCAGCCTGATCTCCATATAATGTCCAGGGTATAACCTAGCCTGATGGAACCAGCCTGATCACTGTGTTCACCATATAATGTCCAGGGTATAACCTAGCCTTGTGGGAACCAGCCTGATCACTGTGTTCATAATATAATGACCAGGGTCTAACCTAGCCTGGTGGGAACCAGCCTGATCACTGTGTTCACCATATAATGTCCAGGGTATAACCTAGCCTGGCGGAACCAGCCTGATCTCCATATAATGTCCAGGGTATAACCTAGCCTGATGGAACCAGCCTGATCACTGTGTTCACCATATAATATCCAGGGTATAACCTAGCCTGATGGAACCAGCCTGATCACTGTGTTCACCATATAATATCCAGGGTATAACCTAGCCTGATGGAACCAGCCTGATCACCATATAATGTCCAGGGTATAACCTAGCCTGATGGAACCAGCCTGATCACCATATAATGTCCACGGTATAACCTAGCCTGATGGAACCAGCCTGATCGCTGTGTTCATTCACTCACTTCACATTTTATAATATCTGAAGTGAAATAGAAAGGTGAACACAGCCATCAGGTTGGTTCCCCCAGGCTACTCATAACCACCACTTATAATGTAATCGGTGCTCTGTGTGTGTTTGTGTGTGTGACCGACCAGTATCTTTGAGGGACTAGGAGCTGATCTTTGCTGCTATGCCCATCAATAGGGCTCTGTCAAAGACCTCACCTCCAGCCTCACCTCAATGGGGAGAACAGAATTAGGAAGGTTTAGTCTGACCTGTTCAAACTCCAACATAGTACCAGTTTGTGTGTCAGATATCACCTATCCCTTACTGCCATTGGTAATAGAACAGTGTGTGTGTATGTGTTCACAGAAACATGTATGGAGCCAGCACATGGAGACTTGCAAGATGATGCGATGATGTCCAGACGGGCTTGATCCTGATGTGTATGAACGGAGAGAAAACTGGCACTCGGCATAAACATTTTACTAGACACAACTTTAACTTGCATTGTCTTTTTTTTATGATTGAATTGGTTGATATCAGTCTATGGGGAGGGAGAAACCTTGTGTATTGTGCACTAGGATCAGGGAACTCCGGTTGTATATGGGACACCATACAGGAAGGTATGACCACTCTGACATGTTTGCCAAGGTGGTTACCACCTGACAAAATGCAGATAGGCACAGTATCTGTATCCGCTGGGAATTACATTGAAATATGAAAGGTGCACATTGTTATATTAGTAGAACACTGATTCTATGGTATTATGTAAAGGGTTGTTAATTCTACAGGGACCTGTTACGACATTTGAAAGTTATCAAAACACTTAGTTTCGAATCACTACATAAATTCAGCAATCACATTCTCATATTAGTCTGTTGGCTACTCATATTCAATGGTTCCTCCAGCATCACACCATACATCAGTCTGTAGTTGTTGAACTCAACGTGCAGGAGGTTTGTTTGTTGTGAATGAGTGTGGGGAAACTGGCCACCCTTGCCTTCGCCGCCAGAATGGTTGTGCGCCATGTCTATCATGTTAAACACCTATCAACGATTGTGAGATCTTGCATGCTTCTGCAGTGTAGTCAGCCTAGAACCCATCATTTACCATTTTCTTAATGTCGTGTGCAATGCCTCTTTTTAAAGGGACAGTTCACTCTAAAATCAGAAGTGGTCTAATGTTGATACATGTCAATGTTGCATGGCATCTGAGCTATATGCCAAATTAAATGGAAAGATAGGCTTGTAGTCTAATTTCCTGATTTAATTCGGAGAATACACAAAGCTTGTAATTTGGACATCTCAACGTTCGACCAAACATTGACTTCGAGAGTGTACTATCACTTTAAGTTTAACAAATGTATGTTTCTGATTGGTTCCTGGGCCCTCTAGATCTGGTGGCTGGACGCAGAGCTGACGTGTGGTCAGACTCGCCCGCTAGTCTTCACTCAGGGCCACTCTGTCTGCAACCGATCCTTCTTTCCCTGCTTTGACACACCCGCCGTCAAGAGCACCTACACCGCTACTGTCAGGGTGAGTGTCAACTGTCACACCTCTAGTGCTGGTTTCCAGAGAAACCTGACCCTATTGTTTTGATATTGACATAACATAAAAGTTTGTGTTGAAAATTTTAATGTAATACACCTCGGCCGTCAAGAGCACCTACACCGCTACTGTCAGGGCAAGTCACCTCTCAAACCTGGGTTGTGTTGATGTAGATATTGTTTATTTAGATAGGTCTCTTTTACAGATGAGCCCTGAATAACCGAAATGACTGAAAATACACACATCAAAATATATATACAAAATGCAAGCAGAAAGAAAACAACAGTCATAAAACACATTCATCATAAGGTCCTCAATTAGCTTTCTGAATTGCCCTAGAGGCACCGGAATATCACATTTAAAAACATTTTGAGGATTGTCCCAAAAGTAAGGTGCACGAAAACTAAAAGCTGATTTACCACCTCCGTAGAGGCCAAAAGTTCTCATCCCTGAGACCAGGTGTGGTAACTCCTTATGTCTAAAGTTTAGTAATGATGCTAGGAACAATGGGACTATTTGTAAAAGGGCTTTATACATGAAAACATAGCAATGTATTTATCTACGTGACATCAAAGAGGGCCAACCAACTTTCTGGGAGAGAATGCAGTGATGAGTACTTAAACTGTCACCTGTAATAAAGCACAGTGCTCTATGATAAACTACATCCAACGGATGTACATCCAATGAAGTGGCAGTTGAGTTCATGTAGATGACATCGCAATACTCTAGGACCGATGGGAACGTCGACTGAATAATCTGCTTTCTATTATTTAGCGAGAGGCAGGGCCTGTTTCTATTCTCAGCTTCTTAACTAACTCATCAATATGCTTTTTAAAAGACAGCTTTTCATCTATCCAGAGGCCCAGATATTTGTAAGCAGGGAGATGGTCAATATGGACACCATCCAAAGTACATATGCTTCAATCATCAGAATTATTTGTATGCGCTGTAGAGAACAACATATACTTAGTTTTACCTGTAGTCAGTACTAATTTACGGTAATTTCTGTAATACAATGAAAGCAGACTGTAGTTCAGATAGAGCCTGATAAACCGTGGGGGCAATAGCATACACAACAGTATCATTGGCATCAAATTGTGTTGGTCACATACACGTGTTTAGCAGATGTTATTGCGGGTGAAGCAAAGTACTGCAGTAATATCTAACAAGTAATATCTAACTTTTCCACAACAATACACACAAAGCTAAAGTAAAGGAATGGAATCGGCATACAAGTGCAGGTACATTGTTTTTTACAGACAAGTTGATATTGTTAATGTAAAAAGTACAGGACCCAGAATGGACCCCTGCGGGACACCTTTTGTGATATCCAGGAAACCTGATTTAATGTCGTAAGTAGATATACATTGAGTTCTATCTGTCAAGTAATTTTTAAACCAGTTACATGCAGTCTGTTCTAGGCCATTTAAGGAAAGCCTCAATTAGCGGTGAGGGATCAACAGTATCGAGGGCAGCACAATGTTTATTTTATCCATACAGTTAAAACTAAAACCACATTTAAAACTAGGGATGCAACAGAGATAGTGCTACGATCTGGTCTAAAACCCAACTGATGTACATTTAGAATACATTTCAAAGATAAGAAAGATCTTAGCTGAGAATTAATCAAAGATTCTAATATTTTAGCGGGGCAAGAAAGTTTAGAAATAGGTCGATAATTATTAGGTCACTATTAGGGTCAGCACCTTTTGTGAAGGGGGAGTACATAGGCCGCCTTCCAAACCTTGGGGATAGTACCAGATATAATCGTCAGGTAAAAAACATTGGTTAATGATTCATCAATTGGGGGCAGAGTTGCAGCAAAAATGGATCAAGCATATCAGCTTCAGTGGATTTTTTTTACATTAATCTTACGCAAGGCATCTAGCACATCACAGATAGTAAATTGTTTAAATAAAAAACAAAGATTTACTGGAAGTTTAGTAGAGGCTGGCAGAGGGTAGAGCAGTCGATTAACTGACCTAGAGTCAACTACACCACCGTTTCTCTCAAATAGAAAGCCTGCAGAGATAAAATGATGATTTAAAAGCATAACTTATCTCTTCTCAATTATGATGCCAGAGTCAGAACTTAGGCAGGTACGAAGAGGATTTTGTACTCTTCAGTACATTTACTGTTTTCCAACATTTAGAAGGATCACCAGCAGAGTCAGAGAGACAGAGCTTAAAAAGTAGCTTGATTTAGCATTGTTAATTCAGATGGTACATATTTTTCTCAATTGTCTGAAAGATTACAGTCAGTTTTCTTTGCTTTGGCCCAGGCCTGATTTCTCCTCTGAATGAGCACAGGTAATTCCAAAGAAAACCAAAGGTTCAATCTATCTTTGACTCTGAATTGTTTAAAAGGGGCATGTTTATCTTCCAGAGGAATAAATATGGAGGATATATTTTCTAGACCCAACTCAGTGTCAGGAATACAGGAGACCGTGACTAAATCAGAGTAGAACATGTAAAATCTTTTAAAAATGTATCTTTTTAATTAAATGAGGATTAGTATGTTGCTGTTTCATATCTAATACCATACTATGGGACAATGATCACTGAGATTATATGAAAATAGACAAATATTTATGGGGGTTGCATAAATATTGATTGTGATTGCCAACAAGGGTTTTGCCACCAAGTACTAAGTCATGTTTTGCAGTAGGGGTCAAATACTTATTTCCCTCATTAAAATGTAAATCAATTTATAACATTTTTGACATGTGTTTTTCTGGATTTTTTTGTTGTTATTCTGTCTCTCACTGTTCAAATAAACCTACCATTAAAATTATAGACTGATAATTTCTTTGTCAGTGGGCAAACGTACAAAATCAGCCGGGGATCAAATACTTTTTTTCCTCACTGTATATTCAGAGACGACCTATCAGATATAAGAATTTGTACCCACTGGGTTGGCCACCAACTGGGGTGGTCAATCACCTTTTTATTTTACCACAACATCACTGGTAAGAAAACCCTGGCTCGGTGATATCAGCTTTGCATTGCTCTGTTGATCTGTCTATGTCTACCTGTCTTTCTCTACGTTTTTCATTCTCATTCACCCCACTGTTTTTGATTGAATGTAAATAATTGTATTTGTGGTGTTTCAAACTGTAGTGTTAATTCTGTCATTTGTAGTTTATTACATTTTTGCTGATAATTTTGTATTTGTTGTATTGTTGTCCTCATGAGAATTGAGACACTGGTCTCAATGTGTTTCCCGAAATAAGTAAAAGTTAAATAAAGAAAAAAACACACTGTAAATCTCACTTGGCGTTTTAATATAATTCCCAATGCTAATCTCTTGTCATAATCTCCCTTTCACCCCGTTAATCTCACTTTGTTGTAATCTTAATCTGGTTTATTTGCTCCCACCCTCTGTCTTGGTTTCTCTCCATTTTAATCTGTTTTGTCTAAATAAAATGGCTTTTATAGAATTACACCACTGTTTCTTTAATCTCATCCTGCTTTTTACAATCTACATCTCACTTTCCCTTCTGTTGTCTCGTTAGCACCCATTTTCCTGTGAAACTCCTGATTTAACATAATCTCCCTTTGTCAAAATGAGTTTGATAATATGTTTCTGTGCTAGCGTGTGTACGTCCATGTCTGTGTGTGTACGTACATGTCTGTGAGCCTGTTTGTGTGTGTGTGTGTGTGCAGGTGCCGGAAGGTGTGACGGTGTTGATGAGTGCCTCCCGCAGTGCCTACTCCAAGCAGGACAGGGTGTTCCAGTTCTCCATGGAGTACCCCGTCCCAGCCTACCTGGTGGCACTGGTGGCAGGAGACCTGCAGCACGTCGACATTGGCCCCAGGTCAGTGGGAGTGACCTGACCGAGGTCCAGTACATGAATATTAAGCAGTATTTCCCATCCCTTCACTGATTTGAAAGGAAATGACTGGCATATATCGTGGACACTCCAACTAGCCAATGCCTCCACCAATCCAAAGCTTTAAGATTTGTGAGAAGTGGTGAATGAGGAGTGTCGACTTCTGGAGAAAGATACTGTATTAGAGATATTATTGTGATGCAACCTTTTGTCATGAATGTGTCAAACTCCAGACCTTGAGGCCCGCAGTTACTGTTGGTTGTCATTCCTCCCTTACCTTTTAATTGATAAATGAAGTCATTGATTAGTAAGGAAGTCCACACACCATTGTTTCCTAGGTGTAAATCGGACACCAATATAAAGGAAAGAACAACATCCAGCTGACACTGTGGCACTCTAGGACTTGAGTTTGATGCCCCTATACTGGTGCTATGCTTCTGCATATTATCATGTGTCAATGTCCAGACCTTCACATATTTGCAATAGTGACCAAATCAGCAGCATCACATGAGATTTTCACATGCAAGGGGCCGATTCCACGCCAGCGTGGACAGTAAATATTTTTGGTGTCTCAGATTGTTCTGGCAATTCTCACATAAAAACTTAATTGGGAGGAAGGATGTTCAATGTGCTTTTTACATCTGTATCACAAACTATTTTTCAAAAATCACGATGTAAGTGGCATTTTAGACCTATACATGCCCTCCTGTAAGACCCTATGATGTGTGAACCGTACATGATACAGACAACATCTTGGTGTCATTATACTGTAAGACCCTATGATGTGTGAACCGTAGATGATACATCTTGGTGTCATTATACTGTAAGACCCTATGATCTGTGAACCGTACATGATACAGACAACATCTTGGAGTCATTATACTGTAAGACCCTATGATGTGTGAATTGTACATGATACAGACAACATCTTGGTGTCATTATACTGTAAGACCCTATGATGTGTGAACTGTAGATGATACATCTTGGAGTCATTATACTGTAAGACCCTATGATCTGTGAACCGTACATGATACAGACAACATCTTGGAGTCATTATACTGTAAGACCCTATGATGTGTGAACCGTACATGATACAGACAACATCTTGGTGTCATTATACTGTAAGACCCTATGATGTGTGAATCGTACAGACAACATCTTGTAGTCATTATACTGTAAGACCCTATGATCTGTGAACCGTACATGATACAGACAACATCTTGTAGTCATTATACTGTAAGACCCTATGATCTGTGAACCGTACATGATACAGACAACATCTTGGAGTCATTATGCTGCTTATAGTGTGCTCTAAAATATGGAGTATGTCTAGATCCTGAAATGTCACAAATGTATTCAACTTTTAAAAAATAGGAATATCTCAATTACCCGTTTTGATCTTGTTCATTTTTAGAGATATTGTTTAAAACCATGAACTCTACAAGTACATCACGTTTCCAGAGTGGGCTGGCGTGGAATCACCCACATAGCATGTCATTTTTATTATCTATCTATAGGGGAAATGTTTCACCTCACTAGGAACCAAATGGAATCAAACGACCCGAAACTGGGAGGGACCTACCTATAAGAAACATTTTTGTTGTAAATGTTTTTGCTATGGTTTGCACTAAAGAATACATCCCGGCTATCTTCCTCTGGCAGGAGCCGGGTGTGGGCAGAGCCGTGTGTACTGACCTGTGCTGTGAGCAAGCTAGGGGGTAGCGTGGAGCGTTGGCTGAATGTGGCCGAGGACCTCTTCGGACCCTATGTGTGGGGAAGGTTAGAGCAATACATTTATTTTTGCCTCACACAAAGAATCTCAACATCAAATATAGAACAATGCATGAAGGGTACAGGTCAAGTTTTTGTGACATACTTATGCATAAAACATACTTCAGCTACTCTATCCCTTAGGTCTGGGTAAGTTGGAGTGTCTATGTTTGTCCACGGCCTCTGACAGAACACACACAATCCCCAAAATACACTTACAGTAAGTGCCAAATTCACATGGCTAGACAGTCTTCAGATTTAAATTGTACAGTGTTCGCAGTTACAGATACAAATTCTCCATATCTACAAGTTTACATGAATTGTTAACTTTACAGGGCTTTTAAGTCATGCTAGGGAGATGGAAGATGGAGCTGAAACCATACAAAACATACTATAAAAGAGAACAAACCAGAAAACTGTCCCACTCAGTCAATTGAGGAGGTACACTTCATGTCTACTCATACATTGAAAAAGTTCTGTTATGTCCAAATGAGAGTTGTATAATTCATTCATTGAATTTCAATGCACTTCCCGGCCTGTGTCCCAAATGGCACCGTGTTCCCTATCTGGTGCACTACTTTCACCCTAATTCTTATATAGTGCACTTCGTTTGACATCAATAGTATTGCACTATATAAGGAATAGTGTGTAATATTGGAAGCAGTCCTGAATTAACCACACGACAAGCCTCGTATCATTCCGCCACCCTGGTCACACACAGGTACGACATAGTGTTCCTGCCTCCGTCGTTCCCCATCGTGGCCATGGAGAACCCCTGCCTCACCTTCATCATCTCCTCCATCCTGGAGAGCCGGGAGTTCCTGCTGATCGACGTCATCCACGAGATTGCCCATGGCTGGTTCGGCAACGCGGTCACCAACGCCACCTGGGAAGAGATGTGGCTGAGCGAGGGACTGGCCACCTACGCACAGAGACGCATCACTACCGAGGCCTACGGTGTGTATACATACGCACGCTCACACACACACCTAGGCACAAAGGCATATATATATAAAAAAAAGTTAAGAACAAATGCTTATTTAAAATGATGGCCTACCGGGGAACAGTGGGTTAACTGCCTTGTTCAGGCGCAGAACGACAGATGTTTCCCTTGTCATCTCGGGGATTCGATCCAGCAACCTTTCAGTTACTGGCCCAACGTTCTAACCACTAGGCTACCTGCCACCCCACATGGTGCATATGGTGTGTATATACAGCATACACACCTAAGTACAGAGGTGTATCACTACAGACAGACACACACACAAACAAACATGCCAACAGCTAATCCCTCATCCCTGTGTTTCCCAAGGTGAGGCCTTCACCTGTCTGGAGACGGTGTTCCGTCTAGACGCCCTGCATAGACAGATGCGTCTCCTAGGAGACAACAACCCTGTCAGCAAGCTGCAGGTCAAATTTGAGCCAGGTAGGGGTGATACAGTGGGGAGAACAAGTATTTTATACACTGCCAATTTTGCAGGTTTTTCTACTTACAAAGCATGTAGAGGTCTGTAATTTGTGTCATAGGTACACTACAACTGTGAGAGACGGAATCTAAAACACAAATCCAGAAAAACACAATGTATGATTTTTAAGTAATTCATTTGCATTTTATTGCATGACATAAGTACTTGATCACATACCAACCAGTAAGAATTCCGGCTCTCACAGACCTGTTCATTTTTCTTTAAGAAGCCCTCCTGTTCTCCACTCATTACCTGTATTAACTGCACCTGTTTGAACTCGTTACCTGTATAAAAGACACCTGTCCACACACTCAATCAAACAGACTCCAACCTCTCCAATGGCCAAGACCAGAGAGCTGTGTAAGGACATCAGGGATACAATTGTAGACCTGCACAAGACTGGGATGGGCTATAGGACAATAGTTAAGCAGCTTGGTGAGAAGGCAACAACTGTTGGCGCAATTATTAGAAAATGGTAGAAGTTCAAGATCAATCGGTCAATCACCCTCGGTCTGGGGCTCCATGCAAGATCTCACCTCGTGGGGCATCAATGATCATGAGGAAGGTGAGGGATCTGCCCAGAACTACACAGCAGGACCTGGTCAATGACCTGAAGAGAGCTGGGACCGCAGTCTCAAAGAAAACCATTAGTAACACACTACGCCGTCATGGATTAAAATCCTGCAGCGCACGCAAGGTCCCCCTGCTCAAGCCAGCGCATGTCCAGGCCCGTCTGAAGTTTGCCAATGACCATCTGGATGATCCAGAGGAGGAGTGGGAGAAGGTCATGTGGTCTGATGAGACAAAAATAGAGCTTTTTGGTCTAAACTCCACTCGCCGTGTTTGTAGGAAGAAGAAGGATGAGTACAACCCCAAGAACACCATCCAGACCTGAACCCAATAGAAAATCTTTGGAGGGAGCTGAAAGTCCGTATTGCCCCGTGTAAGCCCTGAAACCTGAAGGATCTGGAGAAGGTCTGTATGGAGGAGTGGGCCATAATCCCTGCTGCAGTGTGTGCAAACCTGGTCAAGAACTACAGGAAACTAATGATCTCTGTAATTGCAAACAAAGGTTTCTGTACCAAATATTAAGTTCTGCTTTTCTGATGTATCAAATACTTACAGTGCCTTGCGAAAGTATTCGGCCCCCTTGAACTTTGCGACCTTTTGCCACATTTCAGGCTTCAAACATAAAGATATAAAACTGTATTTTTTTGTGAAGAATCAACAACAAGTGGGACACAATCATGAAGTGGAACGACATTTATTGGATAATTCAAAGTTTTTTAACAAATCAAAAACTGAAAAATTGGGTGTGCAAAATTATTCAGCCCCTTTACTTTCAGTGCAGCAAACTCTCTCCAGAAGTTCAGTGAGGATCTCTGAATGATCCAATGTTGACCTAAATGACTAATGATGATAAATACAATCCACCTGTGTGTAATCAAGTCTCTGTATAAATGCACCTGCACTGTGATAGTCTCAGAGGTCCGTTAAAAGCGCAGAGAGCATCATGAAGAACAAGGAACACACCAGGCAGGTCCGAGATACTGTTGTGAAGAAGTTTAAAGCCGGATTTGGATACAAAAAGATTTCCCAAGCTTTAAACATCCCAAGGAGCACTGTGCAAGCGATAATATTGAAATGGAAGGAGTATCAGACCTCTGCAAATCTACCAAGACCTGGCCGTCCCTCTAAACTTTCAGCTCATACAAGGAGAAGACTGATCAGAGATGCAGCCAAGAGGCCCATGATCACTCTGGATGAACTGCAGAGATCTACAGCTGAGGTGGGAGACTCTGTCCATAGGACAACAATCAGTCGTATATTGCACAAATCTGGCCTTTATGGAAGAGTGGCAAGAAGAAAGCCATTTCTTAAATATATCCATAAAAAGTGTCGTTTAAAGTTTGCCACAAGCCACCTGGGAGACACACCAAACATGTGGAAGAAGGTGCTCTGGTCAGACGAAACCAAAATTGAACTTTTTGGCAACAATGCAAAACGTTATGTTTGGCGTAAAAGCAACACAGCTCATCACCCTGAACACACTGTCAAACATGGTGGTGGCAGCATCATGGTTTGGGCCTGCTTTTCTTCAGCAGGGACAGGGAAGATGGTTAAAATTGATGGGAAGATGGATGGAGCCAAATACAGGACCATTCTGGAAGAAAACCTGATGGAGTCTGCAAAAGACCTGAGACTGGGACGGAGATTTGTCTTCCAACAAGACAATGATCCAAAACATAAAGCAAAATCTACAATGGAATGGTTCAAAAATAAACATATCCAGGTGTTAGAATGGCCAAGTCAAAGTCCAGACCTGAATCCAATTGAGAATCTGTGGAAAGAACTGAAAACTGCTGTTCACAAATGCTCTCCATCCAACCTCACTGAGCTCGAGCTGTTTTGCAAGGAGGAATGGGAAAAAATTTCAGTCTCTCGATGTACAAAACTGATAGAGACATACCCCAAGCGACTTACAGCTGTAATCGCAGCAAAAGGTGGCGCTACAAAGAATTAACTTAAGGGGGCTGAATAATTTTGCACGCCCAATTTTTCAGTTTTTGATTTGTTAAAAAAGTTTGAAATATCCAATAAATGTCGTTCCACTTCATGATTGTGTCCCACTTGTTGTTGATTCTTCACAAAAAAAATACAGTTTTATATCTTTATGTTTGAAGCCTGAAATGTGGCAAAAGGTCGCAAAGTTCAAGGGGGCCGAATACTTTCGCAAGGCACTGTATGTCACGCAATAAAATGCTAATTAATTACTTAAAAATCGTACAATGTTATTTTCTGGATTTGTGTTTTAGATTCCGTCTCTCACAGTTGAAGTGTACCTATGATAAAAATGACAGACCTCTACATGCTTTGTAAGTAGGTAACACTGCCGATTTTGCAGGTTATCAAATACTTGTTCTCCTCACTGTTGGTGGATAAATGCACGCACACACACATATAGTCTGTGTAATTGTGCTTCACAAATAAAATGTTATTTTTTAAATGAGGACAACTCTGTTTCCTTGTCTTTCATTTTCTCTCCCTCGTCTGTTTCTTGTCTTCCCTTAGGTATTAATCCCAGTAGTCTGATGAACTTGTTCACTTATGAGAAAGGCTTTTGCTTCGTCTCGTACCTCTCTCAACTCTGTGGCAATGTCAAGCGCTTCGACAGCTTCCTGAGGGTAAGCGCATGAACACACAGATACACACACACACACACACACACAGACACACCACATCACTTGAAAGTGTGTCATGTTCTCTCAGGCCTACATAGAGCAGTTTAAGTTCAGCAGTGTTGTGGCCCAGGACCTGCTCGATTTCTTCTTGTGCTTCTTCCCGGAGCTGAAGGAGAGCTGTGTGGCACAGAGAGAGGGTGAGTCTGTCACTCACATTACCAGTACATGGGAAAAGGACATTTTCTTCCACCAAACTTGTTCAAGTGCTGGATAGCATTGTCAAATTATTCTCTGTTTTTGTGTGAACCCACAGAACTGAAAAGGTGTATATTTGTTCCTCTCTCTTCTCCCTCTCAGGGTTGGAGTTTGAGCGGTGGCTGAACGCTTGTGGCCCCCCTCTGTGCGAACCGGACCTCTCGGCCGGGGGGGTTCTGACCGGTCCCGTCCAGAGTCTGTGTGACCTGTGGGCCAGCGAACCCCCGGACCCTGAGGCCATCGCAAACTTTAACCTCTCCTCTTGGAGCACCTTCCAGACCGTTCTCTTCCTGGACAGACTGTTGGACCGCTCGCCCCTCTCACACGGTAGGTACCAGACCATTGTGTTACTGTAGGACCGCTCGCCCCTCTCACACGGTAGGTACTAGGCCATCGTGTTACTGTAGGACCGCTCTCCCCTCTCACACGGTAGGTACCAGACCATCGTGTTACTGTAGGATCGCTCGCCCCTCTAACACGGTAGGTACCAGACCAGCGTGTTACTGTAGGACCGCTCGCCCCTCTCACACGGTAGGTACCAGGCCAGCGTGTTACTCTAGGACCGCTCGCCCCTCCCACATGGTAGGTACCAGACCAGCGTGTTGCTGTAGGAGTGATTTAGGATATGCTTTTCCTTTCAGATAATAATAAGTAAGACATGGACGGGGGGACCTGATCCTAGATCAGCACTCCTACTCTGCTTTATTTATACGGGCCCTGGCTTCAAACACATGAGCGCTGTGTATTTCTGCATCTTTTGGGACTATTCCATTGGTTCCGTTGTACCAAGTGAAATGTTGCATAAATCAAGCTACCCCAGAGAGTGATGGGATGCTTGTTTGTGTGTGTCAGAGGTTATGGGTCAGTTGTCACGCTGCTACTCGGCCCAGCTGGATGAGATGAACGCTGAGGTGCGGATCCGCTGGCTGCAGATCGTGGTGCGGAACAGCTTCTACCCGGACCTGCCCCGCATCCGCGGCTTCCTGCACAAACACGTGAGTGGTGACTGAACCAGGCGGAGGGGGCACGCCCCAAATGGCACCCTATTCCAATTATTACAAATTGACCGACGTCAGTTCAATTATTTGAATTCTATTTCATTCTGTTTTTTTCCTGTGAGCTCAATGTGCAGTTTCTGTAGAGAGAAATCTGAACAAATTCCAAACTGAGCGATGCTGCTGGCAGCGGAATCCAATACAGCAAAGGGTTCTTACTACAATGCAACTCAAACACAAACGCTGTGGATATCCCAATGGCCCATCTAATCCCTGATTGTCTGCGAATGGATTACAAACCCAAATGCAAATGTGGAAAACGCGGGGGAATCAGACAAAGACTTTAAAAAATCGAAGAACAAACTTCCCTTACCCACCACCTTGCTGATTAATGCCCAGTCACTGAGGGGGAAAGCGGATGAGCTGTCAGCGAATTTGCACTTCCAACACGAATATCGGGAGGCCTGTTTGCTGGCGTTTACTGAGACTTGGCTGGATGACAGAGTCCCGTACAGAGAAGAGGAGCCGGCCGGGTTCACTCTGGTCAGAGCGGACCATGATCTGACAGTCACAGGGAAACTTCACGACGGGGGCATCTGCCTGCTTGTCAGGGACCAGTGGTGTAAATGGATCCTGGTAAGAGAGACTCTCTGTACCCCCGACATTGAACTGCTGTCTGTGTCACTGCGACTTTGCTCTCTGCACCCGTGAGTTCCCCCAATTGTTTGTTACCGTTGTGTACATTCAATCTAAAGCTAATATAACAAAGGCATCAGAGATTATTTATAATCTGTCACAGAAACTGGAATCCATCTCCCCCGACGCACCCAAATTTATTTTAGGGGATTTTAACAACTGTACCTTGCACAAAGTCCTGCGCAAATACCACCAGTATATGAAATGTCACACTGGGAAAAATAGAACTCTTGATTTGTGCCATGGGACAATACCATATGCGTTCTCTGCCACCACCAGACCTCCCCTGGGGACATCAGACCACAATGTGGTCTACCTCAGGCCAACCTACTGTCGGCTCCTGGAGAGGGAGAAACCCACAGTTAAAACTGTCCAGATCTGGAATGACAACAGTATCACTTGTCTCCAGGGGTGTTTGGACTGTACTATGTGGGAGGTATTTGGTCTCCAGGGGTGTTTTGACTGTACTATGTGGGAGGTATTTGGTCTCCAGGGGTGTTTGGACTGTACTATGTGGGAGGTATTTGGTCTCCAGGGGTGTTTTGACTGTACTATGTGGGAGGTATTTGGTCTCCAGGGGTGTTTGGACTGTACTATGTGAGAGGTATTTGAGGACAGCAGCTCTGATCTTGATGAACTCACAGGTGTTGTTTCAGACTATGTGAACTTCTGTGTTGAGTCAGTTGTGCCTCCTAAAACCTGTAAAATCTTCCTTAACAATACGCCTTGGGTATCAAAACATCTAAAATCACTACTTAATAGGAAGAAGGCAGTTTATGCTGAGGGTGATAGACAGGCTTTAAGAGATGTACAACGTGAGATCAGTTTATGCTGGGGGTGATAGACATGCTTTAAGAGATGTACAACGTGAGATCAAAAGACAGATAGTGGCGGACAAGGAGGCATACAAGCAAAGGGTGGAGAGGACCCTCTCCTCAGGAAACGCAAGGGTGGCCTGGCAAGGGATTAAATCCATGGCTATAGTGCCCCCCATATAGGCAGGGGAAAAACCAGTGCTGACCTTGGGGGATATGAGGGCCAGAACATGGCTAATCAACTGAATGTTTTCTCCTCAAGATTTGAATCAGACAACTTTGTGTCAGAGATAAAAACAAATGGAAGCATCATTACAAATGTTTGAGAGAGTTGTTGTTAAACAGTCTGATGTTTTAAAGTTGTTCAGGGGATGTAACACATACAAAAGCCTCGGCCCAGATAAAATAAGTGGACATGTGTTAAAGCATTGTGCTGAACAACTGGCTGGTGTTTTTACAGACATTTTCCAATCCTCACTTGACCAGCAACACGTGCCAGTATTGTGGAAAAACTAAATTATACCCATTCCTAAAGCACCTAATCACTCTGTGCTGAATGACTACCGCCTTGTCGCCTTGGCATCCTTAGTAATGTAATGCCTTGAGAAACTTATGAAAAGTCATATTCTCAGCATCACCCAGAAGCTTCTCGACCCATTTCAGTTTGCCTATCAGCCTAGCAGAGGAGGTGATGATGCCATTCTTACACTCCTTAACATGGTCTATAGACATCTAGAGCCAAATCCCATGTCTGGGTTCTGTTTGTTGACTTTTCTTCTGCCTTCAATACAATCCAGCCTTACATTCTGGCACAGAGACTCATTCGGGACTTCTCCTTAGATGGGGGGCTGGTTTTGTGGCTGTTGGACTCAAAAAGCTGGGATCTTTTAATGTAGACTGTACTATACTGGCTCTGTTTTACAAATCTTTCATTGAGATTATTTTCACTTTTTCTATTGTTTGTTGGTTTGGCAATGCCACTGTCAGCTAGATAAATATGAAGGATTATTACCACAGCAAGCAAATTACTTTGAGTCAAACGGACAGGCCTGGATGAGATCTTTAAGGTCAGGGCCCTCCGTAAGGCTCATAAAATAATTTTAGACCCAAGCCGCCCCCTGTAGCTGGACTTTAAACTACTCCTCTCTGGGCACAGGTATAGGGCACCCCTCAGCAGGAAAAACAGAACTAGACAACCATTGGTGCCAGGTGTGATATCCCTCATAAATAGCTTGGGCTAATGTTCCTATCGACTCCGTAAGACCAGGAGGCTAGTCCCTTTAAAAGTTATATTTCTTTATTATAATTATTATTTAAAAAAACATTTTGGTATGTAACTGTTATGAAAGTTGTATTGTCAATTTTGTTTTGTATTTAAACGCCACTTTAAATGTGTACATGACACTGCAACAAAATTTCCCCATAGGGACAATAAAGTCAGTAAAGTAGTAGGGAGTTGTAGTTTCCAACAGCCAATATTCTACATACACTATACACAATTAGTGCCTGGTTCGCATTCGCCGTTCCAATTCACCCCAAAGGTGTTCAATGGAGTTGAGGTCAGGGCTCTTTGTAGGCCAGTCAAGTTATTCTACACCAATCTCGACAGACCATTTCTGTATAGACCTCGCTTTGTGCACAGGGGCATTGTCATGCTGAAACAGGTAAGGGACTTCCCCAAAATATTGCCACAAAGTTGGAAGGAAATAATCTTCTAGAATGTCATTGTATGCTGTAGTGTAAAGATTTCCCTTCACTGGAACTAAGGGGCTTAGCCAGAACCATAAAAACATTATTTCTCCTGCACCAAACTTTACAGTTGGCACTATGCATTCGGGCAGGTAGCGTTCATCCGCCAAACACAGATTCGTCTGTCGGACTGTCAGATTTTGAAGCATGATTTATCACTCCCGAATGCGTTTCCAGAGTCTATTGGCAGCAAGCTTTACACCACTCCAGCCAACGCTTGGCATTGCACATGGTGATCTTAGGCTTGTGTGCGGTTGCCCCGCCATGGAAACCCATTTCATGAAGCTCCCTTCGAACAGTTGTTGTGTTGACGTTGCTTCCAGAGGCAACTTTGGAACTCGGTAGTGAGTGTTGTAACTGAGGACAGACGATTTTTATTCACTCTGCGATCCTGTTCTGTGAGCTTGTGTGGCCTACCACTTCACGTAACAGCACTTACAGTTGACCGGGGCAGCTCGAACTGACTTGTTGGAAAGGTGGCATCCTATGACAGTGCCACGTTGAAGTCACTTAGCTCTTCAGTAAGGCCACTCTGCTGCCAATATTCATCTATGGAGATGTGATGGCTGTGTCCTCAATTTTATACACCTGTCACCAGAGGTGCAACTTTGGTTTCAGACGTGGGGGAGACATAATAAATAAATGAATATACAGTACCATTCGAAAGTTTGAACACACCTACTCATTCAAGGGTTTTTCTTTATTGTTACTATTTTCTACATTGTAGAATAATAGTGAAGACATCAAAACTATGAAATCATGTAGTAACCAAAAAAGTGTTAAACAAATCTAAATAATATTTTAGATTATTCAAAGTAGCCACCCTTTGCCTTGATGACAGCTTTGTACACTCTTGGCTTTTTCTCAACCAGCTTCATGAGGTTGTCACCTGGAATGCATTTCAATTAACAGGTGTGCCTTGTTAAAGAAGTGGAGTTTATTTCCTTAATCCGTTTTGAGCCAATCAGTTGTGTTGTGTACAAGGTAGGGGTGGTATACAGAAGATAGCCCTATTTGGTAAAAGACCAAGTCCATATTATGGCAAGAACAGCTCAAATAAGCAAAGAGAAACCGTCATTACTTTAAGACATGAAGGTCAGTCGATGCGGAAAATTTCAAGAACTTTGAAAATTTCTTAAAGTACAGTTGCAAAAACCATCAAGCGCTATGAAAAAACTGGCTCTCATGAGGACCGCCTCTGGAAAGGAAGACCCAGGGTTACCTCTGCTGCAGACGATAAGTTCATTAGAGTTGATTGCAGCCCAAATAAATGCTCAAGTAACAGACACATGTCAACATCAACTGTTCAGAGGAGACTGCATGAATCAGGCCTTCATGGTTGAATTGCTGCAAAGAAACCACTTCAAAAGGACCCCAATAATAAGAAGAGACTTGCTTGGGCTAAGAAACACGAGTAATGGACATTAGACCGGTGGAAATCTGTCCTTTAGTCTGATGAGTCCAAATGTGATCTTTTTTGGTTTCAACTGCTGCGTCTTTGTGAGACCCAGAGTAGGTGAATGGATGATCTCCACATGTGTGGTTTCTACCGTGAAGCATGGAGGTGTGATTGTGTGCGGTGCTTTGCTGGTGACACTGTCAGTGATTTATTTAGAATTCAAGGTACACTTAACCAGCATGACTACCACAGCATTCTGCAGCAATACGCCATCACATCTGGTTTGCGCTTAGTGCCACTATCATTTGTTTTTCAACAGGAGAATGACTCAACACACCTCCAGGTTGTGTAAGAGCTATTTGACCAAGAAGACGAGTGATGCATCAGATGACCTGGCCTCCAATCCCCCACCTCAACCCAATTGAGATGGTTTGGGATGAGTTGGACTGCAGAGTGAAGGAAAAGCAGCCAAAATAGTGCTCAGCATATATTAAATATATTTAGACTTGTTTAACACTTTTTTGGTTACTACATGATTCCATATGTGTTATGTCATTAGTTTTGATTTTTTCACTATTATTATGCACAAGCACAGCTGATTCAAATAATCAAAGCTTGATATGTTGATTATTTGAATCAGCTGTGTAGTGCAAAAACCAAAACATGCACCCCTGGGAGATGACTGAGTTTGGACCTTACCTGCATTTATTTTTCCACTCACTCTATTATTGTGCAATTACTGATTTACTATGTAACAACATGTTAATACAATAGTGACTACACAGATTTTTCACCTAGTCATCTCGGGGATTCGAACCAACGACCCTTCGGTTACTGGTCCTTGTCCAACCCGCTTAACCTCTAGGCTACCTGCCGCCCCAAATTAAATAAATGTAATGAGAGTATTAAAGGGGAGGGATGGGGATTGAGGGAACATGTAAACTAATGTTTTCTAGAAGATAGATTGACTTAGATTCCACTAGTCTCCATTCAGAAATACCTTTTGGAGTAAATGTAGCATTTATTTATTAAAATGTAACTTAAATGTATTACAACAACACACATAGAAGGCCCTTCATTTTCATTTGAGCCTTTTCTTAAAAATTGCAAGCTGAGTAACCTAGGCCATTCAGTTCTAGGAAGTCAAAGCAGTGAAATTACCACCATCATGCAGGCTGTGGAGCATATGCAGCATACCACCCTGCATACCACTGCTGGCTTGCTTCTGAAGCTAAGCAGGGTTGGTCCTGGTCAGTTCCTGGATGGGAGACCAGGTGCTGCTGGAAGTGGTGTTGGAGGGTCAGTAGGAGGCACTCTTTCCTCTGGTCTAAAAAAATATCCCAATGCCCCAGGGCAGTGATTGGGATTGACACTGCCCTGTGTAGGGTGCTGTCTTTCGGATGGGACGTTAAACGGGTGTCCTGACTCTGAGGTCATTAAAGATCCCATGGCACTTATCGTAAGAGTAGGGGTGTTAACCCCGGTGTCCTGGCTAAATTCCCAATCTGGCCCTCAAACCATCACGGTCACCTAATAATCCCCAGTTTACAATTTACATCCCCCTCCTCTCCCCTGTAACTATTCCCCAGGTCGTTGCTGCAAATGAGAACGTGTTCTCAGTCAACTTACCTGGTAAAATAATGGATAAATAAAAAATAAATTTAAAAAAGTATTTATTTGTATGAGTGTTAACGGGTGACAAAAAAACAGTGGTGATTTCTCAGTTGCGCATTACAAAAGAGCTACACAGAGGCATCAGGAAAACAGTGGGGGTTTTACCTGCTACACTGGACATGTAACTTTTGGCTAACGCAAGACGATTGTTCTCGAGCTGCACCTCAATCTTTAAAATAGAACCAGAGTGTAATTCTGAACTGAGCAGCGTGAGGCTCTCATGGAGCCAGCATGCTTACGCCCAGGGAATTATTTGTATTTATTTTTTATTATTATTTCACCTTTTATTTAACCAGGTAAGCCAGTGGAGAACAAGTTCTCATTTACAACTGCGACCTGGCCAAGATAAAGCAAAGCAGTGCGACAAAAACAAAGACACAGAGTTACAAATGGAATAAACAAACGTACAGTCAATAACACAATAGAAAATATGTATACAGTGTGTGCAAATTAAGTAAGGAGGTAAAGCAATAAATAGGCCAATAGTGGCGAAGTAATTACAATTTAGCAATTTACACTGGTGTAATAGATGTGCAGATGAGGATGTGCACGTAGAAATATTGGTGTGCAAAAGAGAAGAAAAACAAATATGGGGATGAGTTACAGTTGAAGTCGGCAGGTTACATACACCTTAGCCAAATACATTTAAACTCAGTTTTCACAATTCCTGACATTTAATTCTAGTGAAAATTCCCTGTCTTAGGTCAGTTAGAATCACCTCTTTATTTTAAGAATGTGAAATGTCAGAATAATAGTAGAGAGAATGCTTTATTTCAGCCTTTATTTCTTTCATCACATTCCCAGTGGGTCAGAAGTTTACATACTCAATTAGTATTTGGTAGCATTGCCTTTAAATTGTTTAACTTGGGTCAAACGTTTAGGGTAGCCTTCCACAAGCTTCCCACAATAAGTTAGGTGAATTTTGGCCCATTCCTCCTGACAGAGCTGGTGTAACTGAGTCAGGTTTGTAGGCCTCCTTGCTCGCACATGCTTTTTCAGTTATTTCTGCCCACATTTTCTATGGGATTAAGGTCAGGGCTTTGTGATGGCCACTCCAATACCTTGACTTTGTTGTCCTTAAAGCCATTTTGCCACAACTTTGGAAGTATGCTCGGGGTCATTGTCCATTTGGAAGACCCATTTGCAACAAGCTTTAACTTCCTGACTGATGTCTTGAGATGTTGCTTCAATATATCCACATAATTTTCCTCCTCATGATGCCATCTATTTTGTGAAGTGCACCAGTCCCTCCTGTAGCAAAGCACCCCCACAACATGATACTGCCACCCCGTGCTTCACGGTTGGGGTGATGTTCTTTGGCTTGCAAGCCCTCCCCTTTTTTCCTCCAAACATAACGATAGTCATTATGGCCAAACATTTCTATTTTTGTTTCATCAGACCAGAGGACATTTCTCCAAAAAGTACGATATTTTTCCCCATGTGAAGTTGCAAACCGTAGTCTGGCTTTTTTATGGCGGTTTTGGAGTAGTGGCTTCTTCCTTGCTGAGTGGCCTTTCAGGTTATGCCGATTATAGGACTCGTTTTACTGTGGATATAGATACTTTTGTACCTGTTTCCTCCAGCATCTTCACAAGGCCCTTTGCTGTTGTTCTGGGATTGATTTGCACTTTTCGCACCAAAGTACGTTCATCTCTAGGAGACAGAACGCGTCTCCTTCCTGAGTGGTATGACGGCTGAGTGGTCCCATGGTGTTTATACTTGCGTATTGTTTTTACAGATGAATGTGGCACCTTCAGTTGTTTCAGAAGCTTCTAAAGCCATGACATCATTATCTGGAATTTTTCCAAGCTGTTTAAAGGCACAGTCAACTTAGTGTATGTAAACTTCTGACCCACTGGCCTCTGAAATATACCTGCTGGAGCGCGTGCTATGGGTGGGTGTTGCTCTGGAGACCAGTGAGCTGAGATAAGGCGGAGCTTTACCTAGCAAAGACTTATAGATGACCTGGAGCCAGTGGGTTTGGCGACGAATATGTGGTGAGGATCAGCCAACGAGAGCATACAGGTCAGTGGTGGGTAGTATATGGGACTTTGGTGTCAAAATGGATGGCACTGTGATAGACTGTGCATCCAATTTGCTAAGTAGAGTGTTGGAGGCTGTTTTGTAAATTACATCGCCGAAGTCGAGGATCGGTGGGATAGTCAGTCAGTTTTACAAGGGTATGTTTGGCAGCACGAGTGGAGGCTTTGTTTTGAAATAGGAGTCCGATTCTAGATTTAACTTTGGATTGGAGATGCTTAATGTGAGTCTGGAAGGAGAGTTTACAGTCTAACCAGACACCTAGGTATTTATAGTTGTCCACATATTCTTAGTCAGAACCATCCAGAGTAGTGATGCTTTTTGGGCGAGCGGGTGCGGGCAGCAAATGGTTGAAGAGCATGCATTAAGTTTGACTAGCATTTAAGAGCAGTTGGAGGCCACTAAAGGAGTGTTGTATGGCGTTGAAGCCCGTCTGGAGGTTAGCTAACACAGTGTCCAAAGAAGGGCCAGAGGTATACAGAAGGGTGTCATCTGCATAGAGGTGGATCAAATAATCACCCGCAGCAAGAGCAACATCATTGATGTATACAGAGAAACGAGTCAGCCCGAGAATTGAACCTTGTGGCACCCCCATAGAGACTGCCGGGGGTTCGGACAATAGGCCCTCTGATTTGACACACTGAACTCTATCAGACAACTAGTTGGTGAACCAGGCGAGGCAGTCATTAGAGAAACCAAGGCTGTTGAGACTGCCAATAAGAATGTGGTGATTGACAGGGTCGAAAGCCTTGGCCAGGTCGATGAATACGGCTGCACAGTACTGTCTTTTATCGATGGCGTGGCTGAGGTGCACCCATGACCAGCTCGGAAACCAGATTGCATAGCGGAGAATGTACAGTGGGATTCGAAATGGTCGGTGATCTGTTTGTTCACTTGGCTTTCGAAGACTTTAGAAAGGCAGGGCAGGAATTATTGAAATTAATAGGGGCGTCTCACACTCTGTAAAAGTTAGGAGTCTCGTGGAGCAGGCCAGATTCTTGTGTCATGGCCAAATGGCGTCTTCCCTCAGCTGTTAAAGAGTTTGCTGGACTGTGTATAGTGACACTGTGTGTATTGCTATTATTTATTGTATTTGTTGTATGTCTAATATTATTTCTTTCTTTAAGCACATCTGTGTCAGCTTTTTGCAGGTGCATGGGAATAATTTGATAATATCTTGCCAATATCTTATAAAAATATGTCTTCAAGCTTACGTGTCAACCTCTAGGCAGCAGAGCTTGTATGTCACTTTTTACCTTTTACCTACCTGTAAGTGCCAAAGACGAATGACATTGTGTTTTAAATGTAACGCACAGCAATACAATTGAACCTTATCTGGTATATTTTTTTTATCTCATCAGACGTCGAGGATGTACACAGTCCCGTTGTATGAGGACCTTTGTTCCGGGGTGATGAAGTGCTTTGCAGCTGAGGTGTTCTACCAGACACAAGCCCGCCTCCACCCCAACCTCCGACGGACACTCCAGCAGATCCTGTTCCAGACCAGCGCCTTATCCACTCCCACAGGCTCTGTCCCCTCCCTACTACACCCCACCCCTTCGTCACCCAGTCCCACCCCCAGGGACCAACTGGGGCCCGCCGACCCCCCCACGACTGGTACTATCGCACTACGTGACGTCAACGTGTCCGCCTGAGTGGCCGGTAGAAGAGAAGAGAGACATACATACACTGTGAGAAAGGGGGGTGGCATGTTGAAAAAGGTGAAGAACTGTAAGTCTTGAAATGACTGCAGTTTCAGCCAGACATCATCTGTGCTTGACTGAGACTGAGGAGTGAGTGACGAAGGACCACCAGGTTCATACACATGCACACACAGTTACACACTAATGCACACTGTGTATGTACAGTGCATTCGGAAAGTATTCAGACACCTTGACTTTTTCCACCTTTTGTTACATTACAGCCTTATTCCAAAATTAATTCAATTGTTTTTTTCTATCATCTATCTACACACAATACCCCATAATGACAAAGCAAAAACAGTTTTTGCAAATGTAAAAACAAATATAAAAACATAAGTATTCAGACCCTTTTACTCAGTACTTCGTTGAAGCACCGTTGGCAATGATTACAGCATCGAGTCTTCTTGGGTATGGCGCTACAAGCTTGATGCCTGTATTTGTCTAGTTTCTCCCGTTCTTCTCTGGAGATCCTCTCAAGCTCTGTGATGTTGGATGGGGAGCGTTGCTGAACAGTTATTTTCAGATCTCTCCAGAGATGTTAGATCGGGATCAAGTCCGGGGTCTGGATGGGCCACTCAAGGACATTGACACTTGTCCCCGAAGCCACTCCTGTGTTGTTTTGGCTGTGTGCTTAGTGTTGTTGTCCTGTTGGAAGGTGAACCGTCGCCCCAGTCTGAGGTCCTGAGCTCTCTGGAGAAGGTTTTCATTAAGAATCTCTCTGGACTTGGCTCCGTTCATCTTTCCCTTGATCCTGAGTCCTCTCCCAGTCCCTGCCACTGAAAAACATCACACGCAGCATGATGCTGCCACCACCGTGCTTCAGCGTAGGGATGATGCCAGGTTTCCTCCAGATGTGTCGCTTGGCATTCAGGCAAATAGTTACATTTTGTTGGTTTCATTAGACCAAAGAATCCAAGCTGGCTGTCATGTGCCTTTTTAATGAGTGGCTTTTGTCTGGCCACTCTACCATAAAGGCCTGATTGGTGGAGTGCTGCAGATATGGTTGTCCTTCTGGAAGATTCTCCGATCTCCACAGAGGAACTCTGGAGCTCTATCAGAGTAGCCATTGGGTTCTTGGTCACCTCCCTGACCAAGGCCCTTCTCTCCCGATTGCTCAGTTTGGCCGGGCAGCCAGCTCTAGAAAGACTCTTAGTGGTTCCCAAATTCTTCCATTTAAGAAAGATGGAGTCCACTGTGTTCTTGGAGACCTTTCAATGCTGCAGACATTTGTTGGTACCCATCCCCAGATCTGTGCATCGACATAATCCTGTCTCTGAGCTCTACGGACAATTCCTTCAACTTCATGGCTTGGTTTTTGCTCTGACATGCACTGTCACCTGTGGGACCTTATATAAATTGGTGTGCCTTTCCAATCAATTGAATTTACAACAGGTGGACTCCAAGTTGTAGAAACATCTCAAGGATGATCAATGTAAACAGGATGCACCTGAGCTCAATTTTGAGTCTCATAGCAAAGGGTCTGAATAAGGTATTTCTGTTTTTTGGGGGGTGTTTTGCAAAAAAATCCCCCATTATTGTGTGTAGATTGATGAAGCAAACATTTTATTTAATACATTTTAGATTTATGGCTGTAACGTAACAAAATGTGGAAAAATCAAGGGGTCTGAATACTTTCTAATTGCACTGTATATGCGTATTTATATGTTGAGTCTGATTTTTGTAAGCTAACCGTTTGAAACCTCTCTGGGAAGGACAATGTTGTGTGTGTGTGTGTGCGCGCGCGTGCGTGCGTGCGCATGCACTTCATGAATGGAGGAAACCATCTATTGACTGTTTACACACATGTTGTGTGTCCTGCTTAGCGCTGGGATTATGGCTTCATGAGCCTGCAGCTTGTGCCCTAGACTAATTTACAGGGAGAGTGAGCCACCAAATGTCCCTCTGCCCAGTCTGTAGTCTGAGAGAGGAGAGCCCTGCTGTCCCCAAATGGCAATCTATTCCCTACATATTGCACTCCTTTTGATCAGACTGCATAGGGCAGTGGTTCTCAAACCTCTTCGGGGACCCCCAGACATCTCACAAATTTGTTGTGGCCCTGAATTAGCTCACCTGATTGACATAGTCAAGGGCTTGATGGTTAGTTGACAAGCTAAGAGTCAGGTGAGCTAGGTGTGGAATAGATCAAATGCATAGAATGGCTGGGGGTCCCTGCGGAGAGGTTTGAGAACCGCTACCATAGATGGGGCTATGGTCAAAAGTAGTACACTATCGAACCCAGGGCCCATAGCATTTGGGACGCAAGCCTCTGTTTGCTACGTTCAACACTGCACACTTTAACCCTACCTTTAATAATTACAATTGATTATTTCCACATTTGGAATATCCAACAGGAAGGCTTATCCAGCAATAGATGTGGAATTCCCCCTGCTCACTCTCTTCCCTTTACACCTGGGCTGTGTCTCGGTAGTCTAAACAGCCTTCCTCGTCTCCTTACCCTCATCTGCACTTATCTGAAAGAATTGAACATTTACTGAAATGAAAGTCCAGTCGGCTAAATTATGGAGTGTGCTTCTTTGACAACTTTGCTTTTACTCATCAACTCCCTTAAGTAGGGAAGGTTGGTAGGCCTACTACTTTACACTATTGAGACGCAGCCCCCACAGTGCAAAACCCTCTCCCATAGGGCTGTCGTGAGAAGGGAGAGGGTAAGGCCACACGTGCCTTCAAACTGGAGCTCTGCTATTCATCTGGGTCACGTTCAGTCCTGTAACGTGCATCCACCTACCCAGGTGGCGTGTAACTTTATAGGACCTTCAGATGGGAATTTATTGAACAGACATGTTTCTTTGTCCTGAAGAATAGGGAATCGTTGTCAGCTATATAGAACGTGGCACCCTCCTGAATGCGACCCTTGTCAACAGTGTCTGTCTTCTAGACTTCTCTCGTTCAGGCTTGACTGCCATTTCCAAAGCTACAGATCATTTTGATTCTGTGATTGACTAAAGAGAGGGGTGGGGGGTGTATTTCAGTGTCGTTATTAATGAATAGCTGGGCTGAAATGTTAACCATGATTTTGTACACGTTTTGTTTTAACGTTTCCTCCCAACATTATTATTTATGAATTGTGAACGGGCTGTACCTCTCAGCATAGAAATGTGAGGGGCAGAATGTTTGTTTTGATGATAACATGAGATTACATTGTTAAACGGTGACAGTCTTCAGCTATCCTCCGATGCCTTACTTAATGTACAGTATTGTTACTGTACAACACAGAGGGGATAGACTAGCAGGTTTGTCTCCAATGTTTTACAAGTAATAAAAAAGCCTTGAGACTCAACATTGACGTTTGTCTCTAGACTGGTGGTTTTTAAAACCAACTGCGTTGATATTGTGAGTGAAAAGGAAAAGGTGTCGACTCAGGTTATTTAGGCCTGTTAGTCCACAAGAGGGCGTTTTTATTACTTGAGGGGGTTTTATCCTATAGGCCTCGTGTTGGCATCTGTATGGCACTTGGGCCCAGTTTCCCAAAAGCATCTTAGCCTTAAATCCATTGTTAGAACCTTCGTAGGAGCATCGTTAAATCTTCGAGCTGTTTCCTAAAACCTATGTTAGTAAAGTTGCACTTAAATAAAGGGTGCATATAAGCAGACAATGAAAGCACTTACAATATTTGATGATTACATTTCTCTAAAACAGGCTATAGGCTACATGTACACCACCAAGTCAGAACAGTAGGCTAAATTAAGAGGGGTAAATAGACCAAATTATTAAGGTGAGGCACATGGGCTACTAACAGCTTACTACACAACATACACTTGGAATGACTTTCTTAGCTACAGTATACATATCTCCCTGGCATATTACATCATTTATGCAGCAGCATACAATACATTTTGGACTTGTTGTGCTGTGCTCACTTGAACAGGAAGTTGGGGCAGCGGTCCTTGTGGGCAAATTTTGTCATCAAAGTCTGGCATTCTCTAGATAAACATGCAACACCATGGGTCAGAAAAATTGGAATACATTGGCCATGCTGTCAATCCTTGCAACTTGAAAAAAACAAGGTCGAATCATGACGTCAGTGTTCTTCAGGTCGGAGCTCTAGAAAAACAATAACTAATTAAATCCAGGCAAACAGTGGTTATCATAACATATCATAGACTGGCTAGTCAGTTGGTTTGCTAAGACAAGGTTAAGACGTTAAAGGTTGATCAGGTGGCAGTGTGACCTTTCCTCGAGTTCTGCGAGAAAAACAGGAGGAAGCAGTGGTCTAAAATGTCAAACTTAACATTGGAGGGGGCCTGTTTTTATAACCATGTCTCCAGAAGATGGAGCATTGCTTACCAGCATGAGAGAGCAGTTAAAACAACTGGATCTATTGCCTGGCCTACTGGGGGAGGTTGAGGCCTTAGTTCGTCTCGTGCTCCATAAATTACATGTAAACAACCAAATGTTCAAGGACTCGAAGATTACAACGTGGCTGATAGCTACCTCCTGTTGAAGTAGTCCCCGATACATATTTGCACCGCATTACACAGTACAAATATAGTTTTTTTTAAACATTTTTACCCCAATATTTTTTTGCACGAACTAGGTTAATATTATTATTTTAATATAAATGTTGTACATTCATGCAGTATGGAACCGTGGACTTAAAATAAGGTTTGGTTTATGGTAATGTAGAATTGGTATGATTTATGGTAATGTAGAATGGGTATGATGAATTTATCCTTTTTCTATTCAGGCAAAATGGAACTATGGACTAAATGGACGTAATATCAGGTTTTGATTTAGGGGAAGGCGAAGATGGGTTAGGCTGACCTTTTTACTTTGATTTTTTATCATTTGATTTGAATAATATACATTAGAAATACCAAGGTTGTTTTCTTTTGTTGAATATGATATGGCCTAATTGTAGAGGTTGGGTATATTATGACTTAAAAGTTGTTATATAGTGCAGCCGATGTGAATCGTTGTTTAAAGATAAAACGTAATAAATATGAATAGATGTATTATAAACCTGCATAGGTTCTCTATTGGAATAGGCCTATATGATCCTAAAATAATTGGTGTTATTACCTTTTTACATTTAAAAAATAATTCTCAATTTAAAAAATGTATATGATTATTCTTCCGATACACACAGGCAAATGGATGGATTAGGTATTGTCAACAGGGTTGTTGTCTCTAGTGTGTTAGTTAATGGTAGAACTAATACAATAACTGGCTTATTGAAGAACTTCTCTTAGCGAGAGAAAGGTATATTATATATTTCTATATAAGCTAGTTATGCTACCTTTTTATATTCTTTATCCTAATGATATAGCCCTAGGTGTAAAACAACCGAGCTGATAGAGCAACGACCCTGGAATAAAAAAAACTAAATGTGCATGGGTGGAGGGTTGGTTTTACAGGGGGTTGGTTTTACAGGTTTAATCGCTCTGGATTGTCAGTACTGCAGGTGTTCTTGGTTGTCGTGCCATGACTGTGTTGGAGTCGATTGTGAGTTGAACTTGGGTATTCCCTTCCATGAAGGGGTGCCCGGGTTTGGCTTGCAGTCGGCTCTGGCACAGCCATGGCACAATACAACAGGAATACAATAGGATATAATGTGATGCTTGAGACACATTTTTACTTGCAGTCATTAGCGGCCGTTAGAATATTTTTTCCTTCTTCCTTTTTTTGGTCGGAATTACAACAGGATATAATGAGGACTACATGACATATATCTTGCATGTAATGGACTTTTTTTTTTAAAAGGTCTTGCGATATATTTAGGTTGTTTTGTCTTCATTTTATTCAAAAATGTTAAAACAATTGAATCCAATGAAGTGAGCAGGCTGGGCTGACATGCTTACAGCCAATCAGATCCAATGAACTGAGCAGGCTGGGCTGACATGCTTATAGCCTTGCTAGGACTTTATAAATATGAGCATGCATTTATAATATTGTACTGTTATTATTTATATTAATAGGATCAATCAGTGGAACCATTTATTTTTTTCTGAATGTTTTCCATGTTATTTGGTTAGTTGTCTTAAGCAGCCTCGGATATTTATGTTATCATGGGACTGCTCATATTTCCCTCTGGCCAACGCCAATTGTCGGCCAAGGGTTTGCCTTAGGACGCAAATGTGCGTCAATAGTCAGGGAGATGGTCTGATGGTCTTAGTGACAATAGACCTAGATATGGGGGAGGTTTTAGTGGGTGGAATATTAGGACAATTGGAGGTTTACACAGTTGCAGCTACAGTATCTTTAACAGTGCAAATGATTATGGTACAGCTATATGGACACTTAATCATCATGGTGCTTTTTAATGGTAAGTTTACAAACATTGGTTGTGGTAAGTATAATTGACACTTGGGTCTTGTTATGGTAAGTGGGGAAGTAAGTATAGCAAGTTATAATTGTAATGGCTTAGCAGATCATAAAAAAAGAAGATATACATTTTTACCTGGCTAAAAGAGAAAGAATATAATGTCTATTGTTTACAGGAAACTCATTCTACAAATATAGATGAGGTTGGGTGGAAAAAGGACTCGGAGGGAGAAATATATTTTTGTCATGTGCAAAGAAACTCAAAAGGGGTGATTTATACTAATTAATACAAATTTTGATCCGATTGTGCAAACTGTGGAAACGGATTCACAAGGAGGATGGATCATTTTAAATATGCTATTGGACCAAAAACAGATCTGGCTAATCATCTATATGGGTCAGTGGGTCAGAAGTGTACATACACTAAGTTGACTGTGCCTTTTAAACAGCTTGGAAAATTCCAGAAAATGATGTCATGGCTTTAGAAGCTTCTGATAAACTAACTGACATAATTTTAGTGAATTGGAGGTGTACCTGTGGATGTATTTCAAGGCCTACCTTCAAACTCAGTGCCTCTTTGCTTGACATCATGGGAAAATCAAAAGAAATCAGAACGTACTTTGGTGCGAAAAGTGCAAATCAATCCCAGAACAACAGCAAAGGACCTTGTGAAGATGCTGGAGGAAACAGGTACAAAAGTATCTATATCCACAGTAAAACCAGTCCTATATCGACATAAATTGAAAGGCCGACATGTTGAATGCACTGAGCTGTCTGTCTGAACTACTGGCATACAGCTCAGGCACCCATACATAACACACAAGACATGCCACCAGAGGTCTCTTCACAGTCAGAACAGACTATGGGAGGCGCACAGTACTACATAGTGCCATGACTACATTGAACTTTATTCCACATCAAGTAACTCATGCAAGCAGTAAAATTAGATTTAAAAAACAGAAACACCTTTTTGGAACAGCAGGGACTGTGAAGCAACACAAACAAACACACGATAACATACGCACTATACACACACGTACACATGGATTTTGTATTGTTGATATGCTGTATTAAGAGTAGAGGCCTGAGGGCATACACCTAATGTGTTATGAATGAATTGTAATGTTTTAAAATTGTATAACTGCCTTAATTTTGCTGGACCCCAGGAAGAGTAGCTGCCAAGGCAGCAGCTAATGGGGATACATCATAAATACAAATATTATTGAGAGTTCAGGCAATGTCAGACCAATCCAATAGAGCCTGTTGATGGCCATATTGGAAAATGTGTACCTTATGGATAAACCAGCAATAGCTAGGCATCATTGTTTAGACATTTCCCAGCTTTATGTAAAGTTTTCACTCATTATGAAGGCATTTTGCGAAAATGGGTTACTGGTACTTCTTTGCTCAATGTTATCCATTCCTATGGGATTTCATATAGAATGCAATGTAAGGGGCGGGTTTCACATCACATTTCTTGATGTTAACAATTTATGGAATCATATCATTTTTATCTGTGAATGTGAGTTTTAATGTAATGTGAAACGACTTCACAAACGACTTCACAATTCAGACAGTTTTTTGACTTATTTTTACCACTATTCTGGTAATATTTTGCTAAATAAATATAACTGACATACTTGGGCCATAATTTAGTTATCATTGTAACACACATTTTAAGCAATTGTTGGTCTTATTACACCAATTATTTATTCAGTTATGGTCATGCAAAATCAATGCAGTTTATCCCCATTTAATAAGTTAATGGCGGCCATCCTGAAAATAGGCTGCGGGGACTGGTTATAGGCTAAATCTACGATCACTGTATGGCAAAAAGAAAACTTTCCCAGTGGGTCCCTTGTTCTGTGTGAAATTTGGTGTAGTTATCATGTAGGGTACCATGTGATAATAGAGTCCACCCCAATACTGCCCATTCTGTCTCGATGTACCCCAAAATGCATACATGTATTACCTTTGAACCCCTCAAGGTGAGCCCATAGATGTCATTACGATTTCATTTGATTCATACCTTAATTGGTGTTGTATTATGAAGTTAACAATACTGTATATAAATTACCTTAGTATGAGAAGATGTCATCTCAATCCTGTTGGCCCAACTAATTGTATAGGCGTCATAACATATAATACAGTGATAACCACATTTTAGCTACCTTCGATAAGTGGTAATCATACCAAAATATAATTCACAGACATGGACCTTAATAAAAATCAACATTATACTTTTTTACATTTTACCTTTATTTAACTAGGCAAGTCAGTTAATAACACATTTTCATTTTCAATGACCCTAGTGGGTTAACTGCCTTGTTCAGGTGTGGAATGACAGAGATTGACCTTGTCAGCTAGGGGATTCGATCTTGCAACTTTTCGGTTACTAGTCCAATGCTCTAACCACTGGGCTACCTTCTGCCACAAAGTGGACAAATGTGTGCCTCTGGTCCATGGACTATTATGCCCACCAAAAAATATAATTCCTTTCTCACTACTAGATGTAATATCATATCCAGTATCCCTGCAAATGTTGACACAGAGCACTTTTGATACTGCCATTTATTATCGGAGGAATAGGAGGTTGCTGCTCATGGATGCTGATCTAGTAAATTTTTTGCATTCCCCTTAACGATCAACTTTTTTTTAAAATTTTGTCTAAAATGACATACCCAAATATAACTGCCTATAGCTCATTCTCTGAAGAAAGAATATGCATTTTCTTGGAACCATGTAAATGTGAAAGGAATGTAGGAGAATATAACACCTTAGATCTGATAAAGGATAATACAAAGAAAAAAACAACCGTTTTTTGTATTTTTTTGGTACCATCTTTGAAAAGCAAGAGAAATGCCATCAAGTATTATTCCAGCGCAGTTGCAATTTAGATATTGGCCACTAGATGGAAGCAGTGTATGTGCAAAGTTTTAATCTGATCCAATGAACCATTGCATTTCTGTTCAAAATGTTGTATGAAGACTGCCCAAATGTGCCTAATTTGTTTATTAGTAACTTCATGTTCAAAACTGTGCACTCTTCTCGAACAATAGCATGGTATTATTTCACTGTAATAGCTACTGGAAATTGGACAGTGCAGTTAGATTAATAAGAATTTAAGCTTTCTGCCAATATCAGAAATGTCTGTTCTGGGAAATGTTCTTGTTACTTATACCCGCATGCTAATCGCATTACCTTACGTTAGCTCAACCGTCCCGCAGGGGACCCACCAATCCTGAAGAAGTTTTAACCCTTCAGGGCCCATTGCAACCAACATTGGCAGCAATGAACAACCTCAAGGTGATCTCTACGTGTTAAAGGGATGTTCCACTCCATAGCAAAACATTTTGCTTACAAAAAACTGGTGTTTTGAAAAATAATTTTTCTTTCTTCTTGGACAGGTCCAGGTACTCCCTTCCTATTTCAGTCTGTTTTCTTCCATTTGGTGCCTACTGAATGGCTACGAGAGCTCGTCAACGCTGATGAGTTCTGAGCTGGAGACGACAAGCTTCTTCGACTCTGAAGACGGTGATGCATCCAGTCGGTGAGCACCACACACAAACACTGATGAATCGATAAAATGTGGCTTTTAATTATCTCAGTAAAGGGACTAAATTTCCCCAAACTTGGCAAATCAACTACATCCACGATAAATGACAAAAATCATGTTGGGTTGTATTTGGAGTGGAACATCCCTTTAACACGTAGAGATCACCTCGAGGTTCATTGCTGCCAATGTTGGTTGCAATGGGCCCTGAAGGGTTAAAGCCAAGAGGAAGTGGTAGGGAGGTGATTGACTACTCATTCATTCATACTCACACTCACATACATGTATGTACCCAAGACACAAAAAAATGTGTCCTCTCACATGACAAAATGGACCACCTTGCGCATCCACTTGATGCATACACTCTACGTGATTGCTATCAATTCTTATTAAAGCTTCCACAAATTAAATGCTCTAGAAAACCCACACTAAATACTGTTGCTTTTCTCTTTCAGCTCAATGGCCACATTTATGTTTGGCTCAAATATATAGAGTCATGTGGCCATTTAACCACTGGCAGATGAGTGTGCGTTGTGTGTCATGTCACCTTTGTGATGTCATCACCCACAGGTTCAGTGGTTCCACGGAGCAGAGCACGTCGTCGAGGCTCGTGAGACGATATTGGCGGCGACGGCGGAAACCCAAAGCGCCACAGATGGAGAGGGTAAGACACACACACACACACACAGACCACACAGATGCCAGTTTGCTTTGTGTTCAGTGGTCCTTGTGCATGTCCTCACCTCTATCTCTTTCAATCATTCCTCTACTCCTCCCTCTCCTCCTGTCCAGTCGTCCTCTTTCAGCAGCGTCACAGATTCCACCATGTCACTGAACATCACCACTGTCACTTTAAATATGGGTGAGTAGTACAGTTAGCCTCTATCTGTGTAATGTATATAACTTTACGTCCATATGATATTTTATATATATTTAGTGACTTATGTCTTGACTTAAAGATTCAGAGATCACACACTGGGCACAGACGTCAGCTTAACGTCTAATTTTGATTTACATTTGGTTGAGCTGTCAACTACCATGAATTTAACTTGAAATCAACAACACATTTCACCATGGATTTAGGTTAAAAGTTGGGTGAAAAAAGACAATGCCCTTCCCACATTGTTTCAACGTCATCGCATTGTTTCCACGTCATTCAACCCCAAAAAACAAAGTAGATTTCAGCAGTAGATCAGAACTCCTTCTCTGAGAAGCTTTGTGAACATGAGACCAGAGTCCAGACTCCCTTTTTGAACAGGGATTCATACTTCTCATTCACTCTGTTGGCGAAGGTATCCTTTTTTTGTTCAACACTCTTTCTTTCTCTTGTCATTACTTTTCCTTCCTCCTCTCCTCCTTCTCCCTCCATGCAGAGAAGTATAACTTCCTGGGCATCAGTATTGTGGGTCAGAGTAACGAGAAAGGAGATGGAGGAATCTACATTGACTCTATCATGAAGGGATAGAGCCCCGGCCCCGGTGGCCGCCGACGGATGCATCGAGCCTGGAGACATGCTGCTGCAGGTGTGTGTTAAGAGTGTGTATGTTTAACAGAGGTGGAAAAAGTACCCAATTGTCATACTTGAGTAAAAGAAAAGACACAGGTTAAACCTCTTCAGTCTACCCCCTCCTTTTTCGAACATTCTGTTAAAAATCGCGCAACATTTCAGCGTCCTGCTACTCATGCCAGGAATATAGTATATGCATATGATTAGTATGTGTGGATAGAAAACACTCTGAAGTTTCTAAAACTGGTTAAATCACGGCTGTGACTATAACAGAGCGTGTGTTTCATCGAAAAGCGCAAGAAAAACTGGTCACTGAAAGCTGAAAATAATATTCATGCGCCACTTGCATGTGTTGTTTAAAGGACACCAAATTAAATAGGACCAAGGATGCAATTCCTACAGCTTCCACACGATGTCGCCATTGTCGTCATTTTCCTGAGAGTTATTTCTTGGTAAAACAAAGGAAAGGGATTCCATTTCTTCCGGTCTCCGACAGGATGTTTTGGAGGAGAGATTTCCGACCATGATTTCAAGACGTGGAGCTATTGAATACACATCGCCCCGTGATCATTTTGATAGATTATAAACGTTTACTAATACCTAAAGTTGGATTACAAAAGTATTTCGAAGTGTTTTGTGAAAGTTTATCGTCAACTTTTTTAATTTAAAAAAATGACGCAGCGTTTTGAAACAATGTTTTTTTCTGAATTACACAGTTTCCATAGATGGCTATTTTGGGTATATATGGACCGATTTAATCGAAAAAAAGACCCAATAGTGATGTTTATGGGGCATATAGGAGTGCCAAGAAAGAAGCTCGTCAAAGCTCGTCAAATTTCTGCTATTTGTGTAGCGCCGGCTACGCTAATTCTTTTGTTTACGTCGCCTTCAGGCATTTTGGGGTGTTGCATGCTATCAGATAATAGCTTCTCATGCTTTCGCCGAAAAGCATTTTAAAAATCTGACTTGTTGGCTAGATTCACAACGAGTGTAGCTTTAATTCAATACCCTGTATGTGTGTTTTAATGAACGTTTGAGTTTTAACGAGTACATTTAGCATTTAGCGTAGCGCATTTGCATTTCCAGGTGCCTAGTTGAGACATCTGCGTCTCAGATAGGAGCAACTGTTAACAGAAAATGACTTAAGTAAAAATTAAGTCAACCAGTAAAATACTACTTAAGTATCACAACTAAATGCAATTGATCAAATATATTGAAGTATCAAAATATAAATAAAATAAATAAATACAAATTTACAGATAGCCAGGGGCACACTCCAACACTCAAACATAATTTACAGATAGCCAGGGGTACACTCCAACATTCAGACATAATTTACAGATAGCCAGGGGTACACTCCAACACTCAGACATAATTTACAGATAGCCAGGGGTACACTCCAACATTCAGCCATAATTTACAGATAGCCAGGGGAACACTCCAACATTCAGACATAATTTACAGATAGCCAGGGGTACACTCCAACACAGACATAATTTACAGATAGCCAGGGAACACTCCAACATTCAGATATAATTTACAGATAGCCAGGGGAACACTCCAACACTCAGACATAATTTACAGATAGCCAGGGGTACACTCAGACATAATTTACAGATAGCCAGGGGTACACGCCAACATTCAGACATAATTTACAGATAGCCATGGGTACACTCAGACATAATTTACAGATAGCCAGGGTTACACTCCAACATTCAGACATAATTTACAGATAGCCAGGGGTACACTCCAACACTCAGACATAATTTACAGATAGCCAGGGGTACACTCCAACATTCAGACATAATTTACAGATAGCCAGGGGAACACTCCAACATTCAGACATAATTTACAGATAGCCAGGGGTACACTCCAACACAGACATAATTTACAGATAGCCAGGGAACACTCCAACATTCAGACACAATTTACAGATAGCCAGGGGAACACTCCAACACTCAGACATAATTTACAGATAGCCAGGGGTACACTCCAACACTCAGACATAATTTACAGATAGCCAGGGGTACACTCAGACATAATTTACAGATAGCCAGGGGTACACTCAGACATAATTTACAGATAGCCAGGGGTACACTCAGACATAATTTACAGATAGCCAGGGGTACACTCAGACATAATTTACAGATAGCCTTGGGTAAACTCCAACACTCAGACATAATTTACAGATAGCCAGGGGTACAGTCCAACACTCAGACATAATTTACAGATAGCCAGGGGTACACTCAGACATAATTTACAGATAGCCAGGGGTACACTCCAACATTCAGACATAATTTACAGATAGCCAGGGGAAAACACTAACATTCAGACATAATTTACAGATAGCCAGGGGAACACTCCAACATTCAGACATAATTTACAGATAGCCAGGGGAACACTACAACATTCAGATATCATTTACAAACAAATAATTTGTGTTTAGTGAGTCTGCCAGATCAGAGGCAGTAGGGATGACCAGGGATGTTCTCTTGATACATGTGTGAATTGGACCATTTCCCTGTCCTGCTAAGCATTCAAAATGTAATTTTGGGAGTAAAAAATACATTATTTTCTTTAGAAATGTAGTGAAGTAAAAGTTTTAAAAAATAATAATAATAGTAAAGTACAGAAACTACTTAAGTAGTGCTTTAAAGTATTTGTACTTACGTACTTTATTCCACTGGTGTTTAAGTGACAAGATAGTGAGAATAAGAGGGATGGTTTGACCTCTTAGAGCTCTCTTGAATTTTTTCAACATTTTGTTAAAAATTGCGCAACATTTCAACGTCCTGCTACTCATGCCAGGAATATAGTATATGCATATGATTAGTATGTGTGGATAGAAAACACTCTGACGTTTCAAACTGGTTAAATCATGTCTGTGACTATAACAGAACGTGAACAGCAAGCAAAATCCCAAGAAAAACCAGTTGACAGGTCCTACAGCTTCCACACGATGTCGCCAGTACTGTCAATTTCATTGGATTTAATCCTTGGTGGAATGAGAAATAGACCCTTCCTGTCATCCAGTATACAGGAAGATGCTTATGGGAGAGAGACAATGGACGATGATTTTAAGAGTAGCTGCTATTGAATACAGATCGCCCCGTGATCAATTTGATCGATTATTAATGTTTACAAATACCTAAAGTTAGGTTACAAAAGTAGTTTGAAGTGTTTTGTCAAAGTTTATAGGCAACTTTTTTAATTTAAAAAAATGACGTTGCGTTTTGGAAAGATGCTTTTTCCTGGATCAGACGGGCTATATAAATGGACATTTTGGGTATACATGGACGGATTTAATCGGAAAAAATACCCAATTGTGATGTTTATGGGACATATAGGAGTGCCAACAAAGAAGCTCGTCAAAGGTAATGAATGTTTTATATTTTATTTCTGCGTTTTGTGTAGCGCGGCTACGCTAATTATTTTGTTTACGTCCCCTTCAGGTATATTGGGGTGTTGCATGCTATCAGATAATAGCTTCTCATGCTTTCGCGGAAAAGCATTTTAAAAATCTGACTTGTTGGCTAGATTCACAACGAGTGTAGCTTTAATTCAGTACCCTGCATGTGTGTTTTAATGAAAGTTTGAGTTTTATCGAGTACTATTAGCATTTGGCGTTGCGCACTTCCATTTCCTGTTGGCTAGGTGAGACGCTGGCGTCTCAGTGGCTGTAAGAGGTTAATTGGACTTGGTTGGTAGGATTGCCTGCTTTCTTTCCCTCCCTTTTCTACATCCCCCATCTCTCATTCCCTCTCTTCTCCATGTGAATGACATCAACTTTGAGAACATGAGCAATGATGATGCAGTAAGAGTACTGAGGGAGATTGTGCATAAGCCAGGGTAAGGAGCAGTCTCTCACACACTGAAACCTACATGCTGATACGTGCTGAGGATCACACATTGCTTCTGGTATGTTTGTGTGTGTGTTATAAACTGTGTTTGCTGTGTGTAATTGTTGAAAGTCCTATAACTCTGACTGTGGCTAAGTGCTGGGATCCTAACCCTCGAGGATGCTTCACACTGCCGAGAAGTGAGTATATTATATATGGATATATTTTCCTCTTGGGAAGATCAAATGTCACCTCTAAGATTTGACATTCTTTCATTTGCTTTCATTGGGGAGGAAATCGATGTAAATGTGTTTCAGCATTACTTAGTCTTCAAGATAGATCATGTTCCACAGAGGCGATACACCCCTTTCTCTGTGTAGCCGATCCGTCCCATAGACCCTGCTGCCTGGGTGTCCCACACTGCAGCAATGACAGGGGCGTACCCAGTGTACGGTATGAGTCCTTCTATGAGCACCATCCCCTCCACCAGCTCCTCCATCACAAGCCCCATCCCTGAGACTGAGCGTAAGTCACCCCTCCCTTTCCCTCTCCACCCTCCCCAGTGGGCAAAAGTTGGCATGGGACAACCTAATGACAAAAGGTTGTGGTTGGAATGTGGTTGTGACGTCAGATTACAACCAGCTAAAAATGTAATTTTCACAACGACATCGACCCCTGGTGGAAAAAAAACACATTTTGATAGATTTTTGGTCGAAGCAACGTCAAGATTACAATCAGGCAAGATGTATTTTTCTGGTCTCTAAAAAGACATGTAGAGAAACGTGTCCTATTCCAGTCAGTATAACCTGTCCATGATGACATGATAAAATAAATACCTGCTGGGTTGTTGCACGATCGCCACTTCTTCTTACCTCAATTCCCGCTTGCTTCTGCTGCTGAATGAATGAAAGGCTCCCTTTGTGTTTTCCAGTGGACGAAACTGGCTGAAATAATGTTGTTATGATGTAATTTCAACCAGTTTTGCTCACTTTTGCCTGCTGGGTTGTTTCACTACTGCAGCTATCAGACTGTTGCTCTCTTTCCTTCTTTCCCTCCCAGGGTTTGATGACTTTCATCTATCCATTCACAGCGACATGGCAACAATCGCCAAAGTGATGGCCAATCCAGAGTCTGGTCTGGAGGTGCGAGACAGGATGAGGCTCAAGATCACAATCCCCTCCGCCTTCATAGGTATTCTTTCTCTCTTCACTCTCTCCTCTGTCTGTATTGTCTCGCTTTCATAGGGACTCTTGTTAAGGTCTCTCTCACCCTCTCCATCTGCCTGTCTCCGTCCCAGGATCGAATGTGGTGGACTGGCTCTATCATCACATGGAGGGCTTCACTGACCGTCGTGAGGCCAGGAAGTACGCCAGCAACCTGCTGGTATTTTCCACCATAATTTGCAAATAAATTCATTAAAAATCCTACAATGTGATTTTCTGAATTTTTTTTCTCATTTTGTCTGTCATAGTTGAAGTGTACCTATGATGAAAATTACAGACCTCTCATCTTTTTAAGTGGGAGAACTTGCACAATTGGTGGCTGACTAAATACTTTTTTGCCCCACTGTATGCCTGGAGCAAAAATGGTGAGCAAAGATTTGAGTTTTTAACAATCTATTCTGAATATTACTATCAGCGCAAGATCAGGAGTGCTACTCAAGGCAACTCGCATTAAGCTCTGTGCCTATTCACTAATTGACCACCGTGGGGGAAACTCAGGGGTGTTCTCATAGGCTGCCAGCAAAAATAGCCTCCATTTACAGGTTGCTTTTGACTGCATTTCACACCACTTTTAGATTATAATTGTAAGGCTCGCTTGAATCTCCTGTTTGTGTTACTGTCGCAAATCAACTGCTTTATACTTAAAAAACACGTCAACCAATAAAATGCTCTGGCTTTAACATCAGACTGACAATGAGGTTATACACTAAGTGTATGTCAAATTGGCCCATAACTTCACCTAACAATAACATAGACCTACTGTAGGACCCATAACTTCACCTAACAATACCATAGACCTACTGTAGGATGAATAACTTCACCTAACAATACCATAGACCTACTGTAGGACCCATAACTTCACCTAACAATAACATAGACCTACTGTAGGACCCGTAACTTCACCTAACAGACCTACCGTACGACCCATAAATACACCTAACAACAACATAGACCGAGGACTATAAATCAGTTAATATTTCAGGTGAAACATGGAAACTAAAATGTCTTTGTCATGACATTTCCTAACCTGATCACCCGATAATTTTGTGAATAATCCCACTAGGCTACTCTGTAATGTGTTGTCATTCTAAATGTCCTGAAAAAAGGAAAATAGCTCTGTGTGTTGAACAATAGCCTATCCATCAAGGAACCATTCTCTACACAAAATGAGTAAAGTATCTCTGTGTCCAAACAGACTAACGAGAACCTACTGTAAATCAAGCAGACAATAACACATTATAAACACCAATTTGTTAGGGATGTTGGATCCAACGTGGAGCACGGCATAACTGTCTTTACCAGAGGAATGAATGAAGAAGCACTTTGGTTGTTGTTGCATGTTGTGATGTTTGTCATTTGACTGTCCAAAAAATTGTCTGACAGCAAGATCCAGTATTTAAGTTCATCATATGACGAGCTTAACGTTATGACTATAACTACGGTTCCCTGAAGGAGGGACACTAAATGAAACGGCCCCTGGCAGACCACCCAGACCTGACCCCACAAGGTGCGTCAGTTTTATCAATTTATTCATTGTCTTTTGTTTGAAACACTCCTGTCAATGTTGAGTAAGGATGCACACCTAATTACACATATAAGATTAGTCTACCTGGCCTGCGTGCAAATGTAGGCCTATAAATGTGCCCATTTGGGGATGTCTGATAGTATTTCTGATTGTCTTAACACTGAACCACTAATGAGTTCTGGAGTTTCTCAAAGTATTTTTTCTTCTTCAACTCAAACAGCAAGTCTTAATGAAATCCACTCGTAATGAGAGTGGTTACATTTCTCCAGACCCCATCTCTCAGCTGTTTACCAAACCAAGTCTCTGGGCAGATATTTTGTTTCCGTTTAAAACTTAGGTTGTCCCTTTAAATAAGCCACATAAATAAATCAACCAACTTGCAGTTGAAACAATAACAAAGCTGTAATGCCTCCACTGTTTTGCTAATAAGAGAAATGGAGAAATGTAACTACTCTCAAATTCATAGACAGACCTATGTATGCAAGGACTGACCATCCATGATATCAACATTTTAGTTTTAACCATGTTGAGGCTATACAGTGTTGGTTTACATTTTCTAAACATTGGAGCAAAAAAAATCTTATTTGGGGTTCTGATGGGGTACAACAGTTGAACTAAGCTCATGAGGCATGTTTTATATTCTTCAAGAATCAATGGCTATAAATAAATTATTTAAAAGTCCATATAAGGATGTAGCAATTGCATATTTCCCCTTTAACACCACACATCAGTTCAACAACTGTCGAGTTTGTGCCTCTATTTTTAAGACAATACTTACTAGTGTTAACCAGGGCACGTTCATCATTAGAACCATTGGATGCCTTATGATGCATTTGGGAAACCTGGCCCAGATATCCAGTTTCCTCTTCGATGTGACAGTCATCTCCCCCTCTTCTTTCACTCCAAAAACTGCATCCTCCTCTTTCTGTTCCTCTTCTTTTACTGTAACATCCTCCTCCTCTTTCACTCTGAACATGTCTTTCTCTTCTTTAACTGAAACGTCTTTCTCCTTTCACGGTAAAACAGCCTCACCCTCTACTTGTTTTTGTATTGTAACATCCTTCTCTTCCTCATCCTCTTTCACCAGAGCTCTTCCTTCTCCTCTTTCACAACAATGCTCTGCCACAGACCCTCTTTCTCCGTCCAGCAGACCTCCTCTTCTTTAACAGGAGGAGAGTAGCTTAGTGAACTCATGGTCGGGGATGTTAGCTAGCTATGCTAATGCTAACTTAACCAGACTGCTAGCTGAATTATTTTTTTATTTTTATTTTTTATTTCACATTTATTTAACCAGGTAGGCTAGTTGAGAACAAGTTCTCATTTGCAACTGCTACCTGGCCTAGATAAAGCATAGCAGTTCGACACATACAACAACACAGAGTTACACATGGAATGAACAAAACATACAGTCAATAATACAGTAGATAAAAAGAAAACAAAGTCTATATACAGTTAGTGCAAATTAGGTCAAATAAGGGAGTTAAGGCAATAAATAGGCCATGGTGGCGAAGTAATTACAATATGGCAATTAAAAACTGGAATGGTAGATGTGCAAAAGATGGATGTGCAAGTAGAGATACTGTGGTGCAAAAGGAGCAAAATAAATAAATTCAGTATGGGGATGAGGTAGATAGATGGGCTGTATACAGATGGGCTATGAATAGTGAGCTGCTCTGACAGCTGGTTCTTAAAGCTAGTGAGGGAGATGGGAATCTCCAGCTTCAGTGATTTTTGCAGTTCGTTCCAGTCAGTGGCAGAAGAGAACTGGAAGGAAAGGCGACCAAAGGAGGAATTAGCTTTGGGGGTGACCAGTGAGATATACCTGCTGGAGCGCGTGCTACGAGTGGGTGCTGCTATGGTGACCAGCGAGCTGAGATAGGGCGGGGCTTTACCTAGCAGAGACTTGTAGATAACCTGTAGCCAGTGGGTTTGGCAACGAGTATGAAGCGAGGGCCAGCCAACGAGAGCGTACAGGTCGCAGTGGTGAGTAGTGTATGGGGCTTTGGTGGCAAAATAATAACAACAACAGCGTAAATATGAAATTGAATCGGATAACTAACTAGACGACCGAAGAGGGTTTAAAACGCAGTGGCAAATATACACGAAAGCGCCAAAAGAGCTTTATTGGTTCGGCTATTTTGTCTAGCAAGCTACCGAGGTGTCTGACTGACTGTTGCTGCTGTTGAAAGAAGCGTTCCGTCCACTAGATTATACGTCACACCAACAGCATTGCCTTAAATTCCCGCCATCTGCTGACTGGAGTGGGTAACGCAGTTGAGTAAAATCTAAATGCAGGAAGCATGAGTTTTTACTCACCAGTGTAACAATACCGTGTGGTTAAAGACATAGTAAGCTAGTTGTAGTCACGATATGGTTACCTATAAGTACAAACTGTTATGTTTTTACATATTTATTAACATATTTTGTGAACTCTTCCAAACTACCCACAATGCAGTATTTCTCAACGTCATATGGATGATCAACTCTGTGCTAATGAGTTTGTATGCCAGTGTAACGGTGTAATGAAGTTACATGTTTTAAATATATTTAACCTTTATTTAACTAGGCAAGTCAGTTAAGAAGAAATTGTCATTTACATTGACGGCCGACAACGGTCAAACCGTAACCCAGACGATGCTGGGCCAATTGTGCCGTGCCCTATGCGACTCTAAATCACGGCCTGTTATGATACAGCCTGGTTTTGAACAAGGGGCTGTAGTGACGCCTCTAGCACTGAGATGCCATACCTTAGACCGCTGCGCTGCTCGTGTGTTTACATTACACTCCGTGTAATACACTCAGTGATAAAGGTATGGGATTCTGGGTAATCCACAGCAGATTTTTGGATAATTAGAAAATTGAGTGGTCCTGGGATAGAAATGTATAAAGTTGACATTTCATCATAAAATCCACCTTTTAAATCATACATTAGCAATTTATGTTTTAGTAACTACTGTTGTTGGTTTGGCGTCAAATAAGCCTCTCTTTGTATGTTATTTGCCGAATCTCAGTTTTCCATGTGGGTTTTATGCTAAAGTTCCCTCTTTCAAGTTGGTAGCAAACTGAAAATGGCATCTTCTTTAGGTTTGCTATTTTTATCCTGTCGTCTATTGATCATTCATCCACACTGTGTGTCTCATCAATGCAGGCAATTTATGACAAAAGTACATGTTTTAGAAACTCATGAACACCAGCGAGTTTATTAGCCCGGTTTTGTGAGTTTAGCTGGTGGTATTCGCCACCAGAGGGGGACATTGAGTAATCTTTCAGGTTAATTTGATAATTTTTTATACTAAAATGGATGACAGTTTATTCTGATGTAGTGAATATGAGACACATGGAAATAATGTATTTATTTTTATTATAGTAAATTAGGAATTAATAGGAATTGCTAAATCCACAATACGATCACAATAACTTTGACAGACATTTCAACTGTTTTTTTTGTAAGTATATTATAGAGCAGATTTATGTACAATTGCTGTGGGAGTGATATTTATATCCCGTCACTACTGATCATTAATCCATACTGTGTGTGTCCAATCATTGCAGCTTTGGAAATAAATGAACTATCCATTCATTGCACCTTCCTGTGTTGACTCAATGACTTGAGAGACGGGACCAGGAAGGTCACACTAGGTCGATATCTAGCTCAAGCTTGCAAACGTTAAACACACCTCCATCTCCATTAATTACATCACATCTGCCCAGACCCACGAGAACACACCTCCATTTCCATTAACTACATCACACCCCCCCAGACCCACTAGAACACACCCCCATCTCCATTAACTACATCACACCTGCCCAGACCCACTAGACCACACCCCCATCCCCATTAACTACATCAAACCTGCCCAGACCCACTAGAACACACCTCCATCTCCAGCGCCCGCATCAGCACCATTTTATTTCTCTCCGCCCACTCACTTTCAACTTTTAGATAATAAAGCATTTTACCATTCTATTGAATTAACAACAGAGGATTGGTTGATTTCCGGGTTTTAAGTATAATATTTAAGATGACTGAACGACAATTAACTTGTGGTCGCGATGACGGCCTATTGGATGACGTTGTCCATCGGGATTCCCCCCAATAAAGAGAACGCTCTGGATTCATCACTGGAGTCAGATGTGAAGGAGGAGGTTGATCATCAGGAGTCAGATGTGAAAGAGGAGGTTGATCATCAGGAGTCAGATGTGAAGGAGGAGGTTGATCATCAGTGAACCTCTAGGATTGTGGCTGGGCTGGCGTTTCCACTTCCAGCTTGGTCATATATTTTGAAACATTGAATGTTGATATTTTGAACCTATGTTATATATTTGTACCTCCGGTTTCATGAAGTGATGTCACTGAGTACTGCCCCTATATATACAGTGTATTCAGACCCCTTCACTTTTTCTACATTTTGTTACGTTACAGCCTTATTCTGACATGGATTAAATCATTTTTCCCCCCTCATCAATCTACACACAATACCCAATAATGACATGACAATACCCCAAAATGACATCACAATACCACATAATGACATCACAATACCCCATAATGACATCACAAATCCCATAATGAAAAAGCAAAAACAGGTTTTTATAAATGATAAATAAAAAAATATGATTTTCTTTCAAAAACAAGGACATTTCTAAGTGACCCCCAAATTTTTGCATTTTTGATCTACATGATGTATTGTTACACCATGTAGGAGCAGTATAGACCTAGTCTGTTCATTATATACATCTACATGATGTATTGTTACCCCATTTAGGAGCAGTATGGACCTAGTCTGTTCATTATATACATCTACATGATGTATTGTTACACCATGTAGGAGCAGTATAGACCTACAGTAGCTAGCTGCTAATTTAGATTTAGTATGACTTAATGAAACTGCCTTAAATATGCTGTGGTAAACATTTTTAATTTGCACTAATCAATCAACACATTTCTGTCTTTGTATGTCTCAATATAATAGTATTATTTAATTAAATCCATTTAAAATAATCTTTGTCTGAAAATAAAATATGATCCTCGACTGCGTTTCCCCTCCAGTCAGCAGATGGTGATGTGCGTCTTTCAGGCGACGCTGCCAGCGTGACGTATAATCTAGTGGACGGTTCTTCAGAAACAGCTTGTCAACCACCTCGGTAGCTTGCTAGCCAACATAGCCGACAGATTCAAGCTATTTATACGCTTTCGGTGTATATTAGCTACTGTTTTTTAGACACACTTCTGTTGTATCTACTTGTTAACCTATTTAATTTAATGTTAAGTTATTTTGTATTAGTCAACTATAGTAGCTGGCCGGTTAAGTTAGCACTAGCCTAGTCGCTAATGATAGCTAGCTAGCTAACATGCCCGACCATGAGCTCCCTAAACGACTCCCCTCCTGTTAAAGAAGAGGAGGTCTGCTGGACGGAGAAAGAGGGTCTGTGGCAGAGCATTGTTGTGAAAGAGGAGAAGGAAGAGGAGGATGTTACAGTAAAACAAGAAGTAGAGGGTGAGGCTGTTACAGTGGAAGAAGAAGAGAAGTAAGTTACAGTGAAAGAATAGAGAGGAAGAGGGTGTTACAGTAAAAGAAGAGGAGGAAGAGAAAGAGGAGGATGTAGTGTTTGGAGTGAATAAGGAAGGAGAGATAGGAGATCTGATTAACACCAGTAAGTTCCGCCTTAAATTTATTTTTAACTTTGGATATTCGGAGTTGGCTCGTCAATACCTCTTCAATGGAGAGCCCTGGGATGATGACTGATATGTCTAGACTCAGACGACGTAGAGAACAAGCTCTGCCCTGACAAGGGGAGTCGTTGTCCACAAAGCGGCACTGCAAGTTGTCTAGCTCCCGCCTATCCTTTCTTTGGATTGGTGGATACTTATTATTGTAATCTATTGTTTATATTCTGTGAGGGTTGTTGTCCTCAACCGCCTGTATTCAATGGAGAGATATGCTAAGCTACTAGCATGAATATGCATAGCAATCTGAAGACAACTCCTATAGTGTTTTATTAGAACACACCGTTCTATACAGTCCACATGGTAGAGGTTCATATCTTTTTTTTATTTTATTTTATTTTTTTACCCCAATTTCGTGGTATCCAATTGTTGTAGTAGCTACTATCTTGTCTCATTGCTACAACTCCCGTACGGGCTCGGGAGAGACGAAGGTTGAATGTCATGCGTCCTCCGATACACAACCCAACCAGCCATACTGCTTCTTAACACAGCGCTCATCCAACCCGGAAGCCAGCCGCACCAATGTGTCGGAGGCTACACCGTGCACCTGGCAACCTTGGCTAGCGCGCACTGCGCCCGGCCCGCCACAGGAGTCGCTGGTGCGCGATGAGACAAGGAGATCCCTACCGAGCAATCCCTCCCTAACCCGGACGACGCTAGGCCAATTGTGCGTCGCCCCACGGACCTCTCGGTCGCGGCCGGTTACGACAGAGCCTGGGCGAACCCAGGGACTCTGATGGCACAGCTGGTGCTGCAGTACAGTGCCCTTAACCACTGCGCCACCCGGGAGGCCAGAGGTTCATATCTGACAGAGATGAAAATCTCTCTTATAAACTTAGAAAGAGGGGGTGTCTAGGATTGTGGCTTCTGGAGAACAAAATAATGTTGATATGAAAACTAATAGAACAGGAGAGAAATGGCATAGTGGTGAATCTAATAGAACAGGAGAGAAATTACATAGTGGTGGGTCTAATAGAACAGGAGAGAAATGGCATAGTGGTGAGTATAATAGAACAGGAGAGAAATGACATAGTGGTGGGTCTAATAGAACAGGAGAGAAATGGCATAGTGGTGGATCCAATAGAACAGGAGAGAAATGACATAGTGGTGGGTCTAATAGAACAGGAGATAAATGACATAGTGGTGAGTCTAATAGAACAGGAGAGAAATGGCATAGTGGTGGATCTAATAGAACAGGAGATAAATTACATAGTGGTGAGTCTAATAGAACAGGAGATAAATGACATAGTGGTGAGTCTAATAGAACAGGAGGGAAATGACATAGTGGTGGGTATAATAGAACAGGAGAGAAATTACATAGTGGTGGATCTAATAGCACAGGAGAGAAATGACATAGTGCTGGGTCTAATAGAACAGGAGATAAATGACATAGTGGTGGATCTAATGGAACAGGAGAGAAATGACATAGTGGTGGATCTAATAGAACAGGAGAGAAATGACATAGTGGTGGATCTAATAGAACAGGAGATAAATTACATAGTGGTGGATCTAATAGAACAGGAGAGAAATGACATAGTAGTGGGTACGACAGGTAAATAAACTGAAATACATTTGCCCAAATGATATAATTACCCCAAAAAAGGGATTGCCAAATAATTTCCCAATATGAATGAGACCCCCTTCACCAGTAGGCTAGGCCTCACTCCAACGACAACGGAATGAGAAATGTTTTAAGGTTATACCAAGGATAATTTTGCTATTTAATTTTGAATTGTAAGACGCCTTGAAGTATCAACAAAAAATATTTGTAAATTATTTTGTCAAAACATTATTTGTCCATACTGCTGTAGCACATTCGACAACATTCACAACATGGAACAACAGTAACCATAGTAACACATTGGATAAATTCACAACATGGAACAAAAGTAACCATAGTAACACATTGGATAACATTCACAACATGGAACAACAATAACCATAGTAACAATTTAAAGGAAGTTTGTTCTGAGGTGTCTGTCCTGTATCTGAGAGATATAATAACAAATATATATATATATAGAAAACAATTTTTGGGGATGTCTTTAATCCCTTATTTATGTCACTAAAGTCTTTCCACATTTTGTTATGTTACAGCCTTATTCTACAATAAATAAAAATCCTCATCAATCTACACACAATATCCCATAATGAAAAAGCGTAAATAGGTTTTTAGAAAAAATGCTACATTTATTATAAGAAAAAACATTATTTATTATTTAATGATTTAATATTATTATGTACATAAGTATTCAAACCTTTTACTATGAGACTCTAAATTGAGCTCAGGTGCATACTGTTTCTATTGATCATCGTTGAGATGTTTCTACAACTTGATTGGAGTCCACCTGTGCTCAATTCAATTGATTGGACATGATTTGGAAAGGCACACACCTGTCTGGCTACCACAGCATTCTGAAGCGATACACTTTCCCATCTGTTTTGCGCTTAGTGGGACTATCATTTGTTTCTCAGCAGAACAATGTCCCAACACACCTCCAGGCTGTGTAAGGGCTATTTGACCAAGAAGGAGAGTGATGGAGTGCTGCATCAGATGACCTGGCCACCACAATCACCCGACCTCAACCCAATTGAGATGGTTTGGGATGAGTTGGACCGCAGAGTGAAGTTAAAGCAGCCAACAATTGCTCAGCATATGTGGGAACTCCTTCAAGACTGTTGGAAAAGCATTCCAGGTGAAGCTGGTTGAGAGAATGCCAAGAGTGTGCAAAGCTGCCATGAAGGCAAAGGGTGGCTACTTTGAAGAATCTAAAATATATTTTGATTTGTTTACAACTTTTTTGGTTACTACATGATTCCATGTGTGTTATTTCATAGTTTTGATGTCTTCACTATTATTCTACAATGTAAAAAATAGTAAATATAAAGAAAACTCCTGGAATGAGTAGGTGTGTCAACTTTTGACTGGTACTGTATATCTCATGAATGTTTTTACATTCCGTTACAAAAAGTAACTTTCTTACCACTTCTTCCATAGTCAAACATGTAAGGAAAGCTTTTTGTTTTATCAAAAGGGACGCTGTCAAAAATGTATTGCATTCAAATGGATTTACCCAGCCTACAAAGCACTACAGCCTCTCTGTGATGACCAGTTCTGCTTTTTTATTGAGGGATCTAGTCTAGATTAAACCTCATAGGAAGACAGTTTTATCATGTGAAGGTTTCATTCAGGTTTCTGTTTAACTCTGTTTGTCTTTGGCAGGAGAGAAACTAGACTCTCACTCTGACAGCGGGAAGAGTCCTTCAGGGGAACCAGACCCAGAGATGCCTCAACCAGTAAGACAACACCACTGCTCCCACTGTGAAAATAGTTTTGGCTGGTTCGGGAACCTAAAACTGCATGAGAGGACATACACAGGAGAAAAGCCTTTCCAATGCTACCAGTGTGGAAAGAGTTTTGCTGTGTTAGCTAACCTGAAAAGGCACGAGAGAATACACACAGGAGAAATGCCTTATCACTGTTCCCAATGTGGAATGAGTTTTAATCAGGATGGGGACCTAAAAGCTCATAAGAGGAAACACACAGGAGAAAAACCTTTCTAATGTTCCCAGTGTGGAAAGAGTTTTACTAAGATAGGGCAATTAAAAGAACATGAGAGAATACACAAAGGAGAAAAGCCTTTCCAATGTTCCCATTGTGGAAAAGAGTTTTACTCGGATAGGAAAACTAAAAAAGCATGCGAGACTACACACAGGAGAAAAGCCTTACCAATGCTCCCAGTGTGGAAAGAGTTTTGCCGTGTTAGCTAACCTGAAAAGGCATGAGAGAATACACACACAGGAGAAAAGCCTTATCACTGTTCCCAGTGTGGAAAGAGTTTTACTCAGATAGGGCACCTGAAAGCTCATGAGAGGATACACACAGGAGAAAAGCATTTTCTGCTCCCAGTGTAAAAATAGATTTTCACGAATGGCAGACCTTAAAGCTCATGAGAGGATACAGAAGAGAAAACCCTTTCCAATGCTCCCAGTCTGTAAAGGGTTTTACCTGGTCAAGTAGCCTGAAGGAGCATAAGAGGCTGAACACAATACAATTCCAACCACTGCTCTCTCTCTGAGTGGAAGGACATTCAGACAACCTGAAATCAAATGAGAGAATAGAAAGGCTGTATTCCGACTTATGTTTGACTGAGAATTTGTGTTTTTGTTTAGGCCACATGAAATCATATTGTGTATGATTACACCTGTCTATATAAGGTCCCACAGTTGACAATACATGTCAGATCAAACACCAAGCAATGAGGTCGATTAAATTGTCCTTAGAGCTCCGGGACAGGATTGTGTCAAGGCACAGATCTGGGGAATGGTACCAAAAAATGTCTGTAGCATTGGTCCTCAAGAACACAGTGGCCACCATCATTTTTTAATGGAAGACGTTTGGAAGACTCTTCCTAGAGCTGGCCACCCGGCCAAACTGTGCAATCGGGGGAGAAGGGCCTTTGTCAGGGAGGTGACCAAGAACCATGGTCACTCTGACAGAGCTCTAGAGTTACTCTGTGGGGATAGGAGAACCTTCCAGAAGGACAACCACAGCACTCCACCATTCAGGCCTTTGTGGTAGAGTGGCCAGAAGGAGGCCACTCCTCACTAAAAGGCACATTACAGCCCGCTTAGAGTTTGCCAAAAGGCACCTGAAGACTCTCAGACCTTGAGAAACAAGATTCTCTGGTCTGATGAAACCAAGATTGAACTCTTTGGCCTGAATGCCTTTTGGCAACCTCCAACCTGGCTGTCATGTGCCTTTTACTGTGGAGTGGATTCCGTCTGCCCACTCATCCATAAAGACCTGATCGGTGGAGTGCTGCCGAGATGGTTGTCCTTCCGGAAGGTTCTCCCATCTCCACAGAGGAAATCTGTAGCTCTGTCAGAGTGACCATCGGGTTCTTGTTCCCTTCCCTGATGAAGGCCCTTCTCCCCCGATTTCTCAGTTAGTTCGGGTGGGCAGCTCTTGGAAGAGTCCAAACGTCTTCCATTAAAATAGCACTGGCGGGCGGCTCTGGCAGCTCCTGATTGGCGGGCGGCTCTGGCAGATCCTGGCTGAATGGCGGCTCTGGCGGATCCTGCCTGAATGGCGGCTCTGGCGGATGCTGGCTGAATGGCGGCTCTGGCGGATCCTGGCTGACTGGCGTCTCTGGCGGATCCTGGCAGACTGGCGGCTCTGGTGGATCCTTGCAGACTGGCGGCTCCTTGCAGACTGGCGGCTCTGGCGGCTCCATGCTGCCCGTCAGCTCTGGCAGCTCCACGCTGACTGGCGGCTCTGGCGGCTCCACGCTGACTGGCGGCTCCACGCTGACTGGCGGCTCTGGCGGCTCCACGCTGACTGCCGGCTCTGGCGGCTCCACGCTGACTGACGGCTCTGGCGGCTCCATGCTGACTGGCGGCTCTGGCGGCTCATGACAGACTGGCGGCTCATGACAGGCGGGAGACTCTAGCAGCTCTGGACAGACGGGAGACTCTAGCAGCTCTGGACAGACGGGAGACTCTAGTAGCTCTGGACAGACGGGAGACTCTAGCAGCTCTGGACAGACGGGAGACTCCAGTAGCTCTGGACAGACGGGAGACTCTAGCAGCTCTGGGCAGACTGGAGACTCCGGCGGCGCTGGAGAGGAGCAAGGCTCTGGCAGCGCTGGACAAGCGGGAGACTCCGGCAGCGCTGGAGAGGAGGAAGGCTCTGGCCGCGCTGGACAGAGGAGCTCTGGCGCCTCTGAACTGAGGGGCTCTGGCGCCTCTGGACTGAGGGGCTCTGGCGCCTCTGGAATGAGGGGCGGAAACTCTGGTAGCGCCGGACAGGCGGGAGCACCTGTATTGATAGGACGGAGAGACAGCCTGGTGCGGGGTGCCGGCACTGGTGGTACCGGGCTGGGGACGCGCACCTCAGGGCGAATGCCTTGCATACTACGCCAAATCAACAGCTCTCTCTCTTCACTCTCCTCCAATTGCATTAACAACTCCTCGAGTGTCTCCTCATCTCCCATCCGTTCACTCTCCTCCAGTCTGTCCAATAACTCCTCGACCCTCTCAGACTCAGCCCTCAGCTTCGCCAACAGCTCCAAGTGCCCCTCCCAATACATTTTTGGGGCTGCCTCTCGGGCTTCCTTGCCAGTCGCATTCCCTCGTATCGATGGCTCCTCTCTCCGGCTGCAATCTGAGGTGCAGTTAACTCTAATTAACATATCTTCTGTAGCAGAGGTAACTCTGGGTCTTTCTTTCCTGTGGCAATCCTCATGAGAGCCACCCATACCTTGTCACAACACAACACAACTGGCTCAAACGCATTAAGAAGGAAAGATATTCCACAAATTAACATTTAATAAGGCACACCTGTTAATTGAAATGAGTGTGCAAAGCTGTCATCAAGGCAAAGGGTGACTGATTTGAAGAATCTCAAATATAAAATATTTTTTGATTTGTTTAACCCTTTTTTGGTTACTACCTGATTCCATATGTGTTCTTTCTTTGTTTTCATATCTTCACTATTATTCTACAATGTAGAAAATAGTAAAAAATAAAGACAAACCCTTGAATGAGTAGGTGTGTCCAAACTTTTGACTGGTACTGTATGTAAATGTGATATTTCAGTTGATGTTTTCTTTACATTTGAAACATTTATAAAAATCTGTTTTTGTCATTATGGGGTATTGTGATGTCATTATGGGTATTGTGTGTAGATTAATGAGGGAAAAAATATTTACATCCATTTTAGAAAAAGGCTGTAACGCATCAAAATATGGAAAAAATGAAGGGGTCTGAATACTTTCCGACTGCCCTGTATATATAGAGACAGTACTTTGTGACATCACTTCATGAAGTGGAAATGCCAGCCCAGCCACAATCCTAGAGGTTCACTGATGATCAACCTCCTCCTTCACATCTGACTCATGATGATCAACCTCCTCCTTCATATCTGACTCCTGATGATCAACCTCCTCCTTCACATCTGACTCCTGATGATCAACCTCCTCCTTCACATCATACTCCAGTGATCAATCCAGAGCGTCTTCTTTTCGGGGGGAATCCCGATGGACGACTTCATCCAATAGGCCGTCATCACCACCACCGCCAACAAGTTAATTGTCATTCAGGTTATCAATGGGAGAGCATTAGCAATGGATTTACATTGGCAGGTGCACAGGGAGAAACCCCTTCTTTTTTTTAACTCAGTCGATCCAAAACTGCGGAAAAACTTTCGGAAGTATTTATCAAAGTCTGTGGCCTGTGATGTTGGGACAAATGATAGTCCCTTATTATACAAGAGACAAAATTCACGGATTTTACAGCACAACCACAGAGTCATGTCTTAAGTGTAAAACTAACAATGACTCAACAATCCTTCTGGGAATGTTATGAGGTCATAAAGTTATGGGCGGCGTTAGAAAGTTGGATGTCAGAAGTACAATTATACAATGTAACATTACTTTTAATCTGTCTGTATATTTCAAAACATGGCATATGAGGGTGCATTGAGATTCCCCAGAGCTGTACGATACTTTTCTCATCAATCATCTTAAATATTATACTTAATTAAAACCTGGAAATCAACCAATCCTCTGTTGTTAATTCAATAGAAAGGTCAAATGCTTTATTATCTAAAAGTTTAAAGTGACAGAGAGAAATAAAATGGTGCTGATGCGGGTCTGGGCAGGTGTGATGTAGTTAATGGAGATGGGGGTGTGTTCTAGTGGGTCTGGGCAGGTGTGATGTAGTTAATGGAGATGGAGGTGTGTTCTAGTGGGTCTGGGCAGGTGTGATGTAGTTAATGGAGATGGAGGTGTGTTCTAGTGGGTCTGGGTAGGTGTGATGTAGTTAATGGCGATGGGGGTGTGTTCTAGTAGGCCTGGGAAGGTGTGATGTAGTTAATGGAGATGGAGGTGTGTTCTAGTGGGTCTGGGCAGGTGTGATGTAGTTAATGGAGATGGAGGTGTGTTCTAGTGGGTCTGGGCAGGTGTGATGTAGTTAATGGAGATGGAGGTGTGTTCTAGTGGGTCTGGGCAGGTGTGATGGAGGTGTGTTCTAGTGGGTCTGGGCAGGTGTGATGTAGTTAATGGAGATGGAGGTGTGTTCTAGTGGGTCTGGGCAGGTGTGATGTAGTTAATGGAGATGGAGGTGTGTTCTAGTGGGTCTGGGCAGGTGTGATGGAGGTGTGTTCTAGTGGGTCTGGGCAGGTGTGATGTAGTTAATGGAGATGGAGGTGTGTTCTAGTGGGTCTGGGCAGGTGTGATGTAGTTAATGGAGATGGAGGTGTGTTCTAGTGGGTCTGGGCAGGTGTGATGTAGTTAATGGAGATGGAGGTGTGTTCTAGTGGGTCTGGGCAGGTGTGATGTAGTTACTGGAGATGGAGGTGTGTTCTAGTGGGTCTGGGCAGGTGTGATGTAGTTAATGGAGATGGAGGTGTGTTCTAGTGGGTCTGGGTAGGTGTGATGTAGTTAATGGCGATGGGGGTGTGTTCTAGTGGGTCTGGGAAGGTGTGATGTAGTTAATGGAGATGGAGGTGTGTTCTAGTGGGTCTGGGCAGGTGTGATGTAGTTAATGGAGATGGAGGTGTGTTCTAGTGGGTCTGGGCAGGTGTGATGTAGTTAATGGAGATGGAGGTGTGTTCTAGTGGGTCTGGGCAGGTGTGATGTAGTTAATGGAGATGGAGGTGTGTTCTAGTGGGTCTGGGTAGGTGTGATGTAGTTAATGGCGATGGGGTGTGTTCTAGTGGGTCTGGGAAGGTGTGATGTAGTTAATGGAGATGAGATGAGGTTGTAATTTGTATGTGTATGTTTATAAAACATCAAATTAAATATATGTTTGAAGTCCCAATGCAAACCAATCAGAATTCAAAAGAATGCCAAAGATAGGTGTGAAGTAATATGGAGGACCAGCCTATTCCCTATGATGTAAACTACAACAGAAATAACTTCAAATATAACTTCATATTAAACTAATCGTTTCCACTCATGACTTGAGTTATTAAAGTAAACCAACGTTTTGGAAATACATAACGCCATCTGACCAAATATCAAAGAATGTTAAGCTATATGCGTTATCTTAGCCAGCCAGCTAACGGTAGCTATTTAGTCAACTAGCTATGGTCAGCGAGCTGGAGCCCAACTACCGGAGACCAGTTAGAACCCAACTAACAAAACCCAACTAAAACATAACTGCAGATCAAAAGAGGCAAACAGAATGATGGCTGGGAAAATCCCCAAAATCCAAAATATAAAGATTACAGGTGTCAGTCAGCTAGCGCGCTAGCAGTAGGTTGTAAAAGTTACAAAACACCCATAGTCTACTTCACAGAGAACATGCTGAAAAGTAGTGATGGGGAAACAAAGCTTCCTGAAGCATTGGCTCTTTCCATCCAATTGTGTCAAAAATAGGTTCATTACTCAAGGCTTTGAGCGACACAGAATTTAGAACAGCCAAATTATTGCAGATGACGTCCCACACCGTAGCAGCGTAGCCTTCACGTCTTCTACTAAACCACTGGCCTTGATCGATTGCATCAAGTCCATGCTGCATTGTGGGTAAATTGACTGGCTGACTGATTTATAAATAATAATGAGTAGTTATTTATGATGTGTAGTGATTTGTCGATCAGTCAGTTGGCAGTCGCCTGCAGGGTCGAACAAGCCCAATACCAAACCAATCAGGTGGTTGTTCGACGAAATGAAGCTCCAGACATCATTGATGACGTGCTGCTGATAAAGTGATACAGGCATCAGCACACTGCTTTGAATGATTGTTTAGTGATTTGGACGCATGTCTCGTAGCTCCGGTATCAAACGTAACATCGAAAAGTTGACGCAACAAAAAGGAGCAAGCAGGTTGATTTTCTCTTTTGATTTGAGCCCACAGCAAGAAGGCACCAGAGCCTACCGTGCTAACGGGTTCCCACTAGATAACACAATCACACAGTTCATGAAAAGCATGAGGTGAAGCTTGAGCTAGATATCAACCTTGCATGACCTTCCTAGATATCGAGCAAGTACCTAGTCCCTTCCCTCAAGTCAGCGAGTCAACACAGGAAGGAGCTATGGATGGATAGTTCATTTATTTCCAAAGCTGCAAAGATGGGACACACACAGTATGGCTGAATGATCAGTAGTGACGGGATATAAATAGCACTCCCGCGGCAATTCTTCATAAATCTGCCCTATAATATAATAACAAAAAAACGATTGAAATGTCTATCAAAGTCATTGTGATCGTATAGTGGATTTAACAATTCCTACTAATTCATAATTTACTATCATAAATTAATCAATTGTTTCCATGTGTCTCATATTCACGACATCAGAATAAACTGTGATCCATTTAAGTATCAAAATATATCAAATTAACACCTCTGGTGGCGAAAAAGTATAATACACCTAAAATTTACAAAACCGGGCTGATAAACTGGCTGGTGTTCATGAGTTTATAAAACATATACTTTATACATTTGTCATAAATGACCTGCATTGATGAGACACACAGTGTGGATGAACGATCAGTAGTGAACAGGGTAAAAATAGCACTGCTAAAGAAGATGCATTTTCCAGTTAGATACCAATTTGAAAGAGGGATCTTTAGCATAAAACCCACATGGAAAACTGAGATTTGGCAAATAACAGAGGCTTTACTTGACACCAAACCAACAACAGTAGTTCCTAAAACATAAATTGCTAATGTATGATTTAAAACGTGGATTTTATGATGTAATGCCAACTTTATACATTTCTATCCCATGACCACTCAATTTTCAAATTCTCCAAAAACCTGCTGTGGATTACCCAGAATCCCATACCTTTATCGCTGAGTCTATTACACCGAGTGTAATGTAAACACACGAGCAGTGCAGCGGTCTAAGGTATGGCATCTCGGTGCTAGAGGCGTCACTACTGATTGGGAGTCCCATAGGGCAAGGCACAATTGGCTCAGCATCGTCTGGGTTAGGGTTTGCCCGGGGTCGGCCGTCAATGTAAATACAAATTTGTTCTTAACTGACTTGCCTAGTTAAATAAAGGTTAAATATATTTAAAACATGTAGCTTCATTACACCGTTACACTGGCATTCAAACTCAGCAGCACAGAGTAGATCATCCATATGACCTTCGTAAATAGTGCATTGTGGGTAGTTTATAAGATTTCCCGAAATCAGTTAAAAAATATGTAATAACGCAAAAACATAACTGTTTGTACTCATAGGTAACCATATCGTGACTACAACTAGCTTACTAAGTCTTTAACCAGACTGTATTGTTACACTGGTGAGTAAAAACTAATGCTCCCTACACTTTAACTTGTTGTCTGAAGATAAAATATATATTTTACTAAACTGCGTTACCCTTTCCAGTCAGCAGATACGGTCTGGGAATTTAAGGTTATGCTGGTAGTGTGACGTATAATCTAGTGGACGGAACGCTTCTTTCAACAGCAGCAACAACAGATAGTCAGACACCTCGGTAGCTTGCTAGACAAAATAGCCGAACCAATATAGCTCTTTAGACGCTTTAGTGTATATTAGCCATTGTGTTTTAAACCCACTTCTATCGTCTAGTTAGTTAACCGATTTAATTTAATATTTACGGTGTTGTTATTAGTCAGCTAGCGGGCTGGTTGTTAGCATTAGCCTAGCTAACATCCCCGGCCATGCGGTCACTAAGCCACTCCCCTGCTAAAGGAGAGGAGGATATCACAGTAAAACAAGAAGTAGAGGGTGAAGCCGTTACTGTGGAAGAAGAGGAAGACGAGTTCAGAGTGAAAGAGGAGGAGGATGTTACAGTAAAAGGAGAGGAGGATGCAGTTTATGGAGTGAAAGAAGAGGGAGAGATAACTGTTACATCGAAAAAGGAGGAGGAAGAAGAGGAGGAACCTGGGAATCTGGTCCCGGTTTCCCAAACGCATCTTAAGGCATCCAATGGTTCTAACGATGCCTTTAGCCATAAGATGGTTTTGAGAAACCGTTCCCTGATTAACACTAGTAAGTACTGTCTTACAAACAGAGGCACAACCTCTGCAGTTGTTGAACTGATGTTTGGTGTTAAAGGGGAAATCTGCAATTGATACATCCATATTGTGACTTTTAAATTATTTATTTATAGCCATTGATTCTTGGAAGAATATAACACATGCCTCATGAGCTTATTTCAACTGTTGTACCCCATTAGAACCCCAAATAAGCTTTTAACCACTCTCAAATTCATAGAGAAAGCTATTGTAGCAACCGTAACCCAACACCTCAAGAAGTTCAGAAATCTTGGCGTAATAGTTATAAGGTGTTGACTTGACAGTCGCTGGACCCAGGTTTGAGCAGCTCAGGGCTACCCCCTGAATTCACTACACTATGAATACAAGGACTGGCCATCCATGAGGTAAAAATTATCGTTTTAAACCGATTTTGAGGCTATATATTATATTCTATAATTGCCAGTGAAGATTTCCTGTGGGGGCAAATTATTAGAGCTGTTGATAAGTCATTGTATAATATTCAGCCAATTTTTTTTTCATGCCATTACATTAAAGGCAAGACATACTTAGATTCAATTACAGTCATGAATTGGTTTGAAACCTTTGCTTTAAACCCTTCTCAAAGTTGGTGCCTTGACGGATTTGTAAAAAATGGTTTGTCATGAAACACAATTTTTGTATGTTATTTAAATGTAACCTTTATTTAACTAGGCAAGTCAGTTAAGAACACATTCTTATTTACAGTGACTGCCTACCCCGGACGACGCTGGGCCAATTGTGCGCCACTTGATGCCTCAAGTACTGAGATGCAGTGTCCGCTGCGCCACCTGGGGACCCCAAAATCATGTTCTAGTGCTGTCCCCAACTAAAATACATATTGGCCAACCAAAAGTCATCTGTTCTTTCTACCAATAGCCCCATGTGTGTTTTTATAAAATCAAATATCCGTACTGAACTTGTCTGGTGCTTTAACCTGTCTGGCACCAGTGGGACGGTAGCGTCCCACCTCGACAACAGCAAGTGAAATTGCAGGGCGCCAAATTCAAAACAACAGAAATCCCATAATTCAAATTCCTCAAACATACAGTGGGGCAAAAATAAGTATTTAGTCAGCCACCAATTGTGCAAGTTCTCCCACTTAAAAAGATGAGAGAGGCCTGTAATTTTCATCATAGGTACACTTCAACTATGACAGACAAAATGAAGAAAAAAACAACAGAAAATCACATTGTGGGATTTATGAATTTATTTGCAAATTATTATAAGTATTTGGTTAATAACAAAAATGTATCTCAATACTTTGTTATGTACCCTTTGTTGGCAATGACAAAGGTCTCCTTCACCCAAATCCAGATAGCTGGTGTTCTGAAAGAGTTGCAAAACCTGGACCTTTACAAATCAGGTGGGCTAGACAATCTGGACCCTCTCTTTCTTAAATTGTCCGCCGCCATTGTGGCAACCCTCATTACTAGTCTGTTCAACCTCTCTTTCGTATCGTTCGAGATTCCTAAAGATTGGAACGCTTCCGCGGTCATCCCCCTCTTCAAAGGGGGTGACACTCTAGACCCAAACTGTTACAGACCTATAATCATCCTGCCCTGTCTTTCAAAAGTCTTCGGAAGCCAAGTTAACTTCTTGTAGGATAGGCTTGGCCAAAAGTTAGGGGAAATGCAGTGCGGCAAATTCAAATAAAATATATAAAAAACAAACTTTCATTAAATCACACAAGTAAGATACTCAATTAAAACTACACTCGTTGTGAATCCAGCCAACATGTCTGATTTTAAAAAGGCTTTTCGGCGAAAGCATAAGAAGCTATTATCTGATGAATTTATTTGGCGCGTTTGATCCAGAAAAAAAAAGCTTCCAACAGCTTCCACTACAAAATATTTCAAAAGTTACCTGTAAACTTTGCCAAAACATTTCAAACTACTTTTGCAATACAACTTTAGGTATTTTTAAACGTTAATAATCGATCAAATTGAAGACGGGTCTGTCTGTGTTCAATACAGGAAGACAACAAACCAACGGCACTTTTCATATCTTGCGCAACTCTCAACAGTGTTACCCAATTCCAAGATGGCCGTACTTCTTCATTGCACAAAGGAATAACCTCAACCAAATGCCAAAGTCTGGTGACATCCAGTGGAAGCGGTAGGAACTGAAAACAAGTTCCTAAGAAATATTGTTTCCCATTGACAACTCACTGAACAGACAGAGACCCCCCAAAAAATCTGAACGGTTAGTCCTCAGGGTTCTGCCTGCTACATAAATTATGTTATACTCACAGACATGATTCAAACAGTTTTAGAAACTTTAGAGTGTTTTCTATCCAAATCTACTAATGATATGCATATCTTATATTCTTGGCATGAGTAGCAGGAAGTTGAAATTGGGCACGCTATTTATCCAAAAGTTAACAAACCTCCAAACGAGCTTCAATGCCATACAACACTCCTTCCGTGACCTCCAACTGCTCTTAAACGCTAGTAAAACTACATGTGTGCTCTTCAACCTATCGCTGCCCGCACCCGCCCGTCCAGCACCACTACTCTGGACGGTTCTGACTTAAAATATGTAGACAACTATAAATACCTAGGTGTCTGGCACATTAAGCATCTCCAATCCAAAATTAAATCTAGAATCGGCTTCCTATTTCGCAGCGAAGCCTCCTTCACTCACGCTGCCAAACATACCCTCGTAAAACTGACTATCCTACCGATCCTTGACTTCGGTAATGTCATTTTCAAAATAGCCTCCAACACTCTACTCAGCAAACCGGATGCAGTCTATCACAGTGCCATCCGTTTTGTCACCAAAGCCCCATATACCACCCACCACTGCGACCTGTATGCTCTCGTCAGCTGGCCCTCGCTACATATTCGTCGCCAAACCCACTGTCTCCAGGTCATCTATAAGTCTTTGCTAGGCCGCCTTAACTCAGCTCACTGGTCACCATAGCAACACTCACCCATAGCACGCGCTCCAGGAGGTATATCTCACTGGTCATCCCCAAAGCCAACACCTACTTTGGCTGCCTTTCCTTCCAGTTCTCTGCTGCCAATGCCTGGAACGAATTGCAAAAATAGCTGAAGTTGGAGACTTATATCTCCCTCACTAACTTTAAGCATTAGCTATCTGAGCAGCTTACCGATCGCTGCAGCTGTACACAGCCCATCTGTAAATAGCCCATCCAACTGCCTACCTCATCCCATGTTTTTTACTTTTTTTTTACTCTTTTGCACACCAGAATTTCTACTTGCACATCATCATCAGCACATCCATTGATGGATAAGCTATTATACAACACACAGAGCTATTTTCCTATATTTGTTGTTCGGTGAAGTTATTGGTCCTACAGTTAGGTGATGTTATGGGTCCTACAGTAGGTCTATGTTGTTGTTAGGTGAAGTTATGGGTCCTACAGTAGGTCTATGTTGTTGTTAGGTAAAGTTATGGGTCCTACAGTAGGTCTGTGCTGTTGTTAAGTGAAGTTATGGGTCCTACAGTAGGTCTATGTTGTTGTTAGTTGATGTTATGGGTCCTACAGTAGGTCTGTGTTGTTGTTATGTGTCCTAGAGTACACTATGTATGTCATGCAACAACAACCAAAGTGCTTCTTCGTTCATTACATAGGTATACTTGTTGTTAGGTGAAGTTATTGGCCAATTTGGCTAACAGTGTACAAACCCTCATTGTCAGGTTGATGGAAAAGCTAGACAAAGAGCATTTTACTGGTTGAAGTGTTTTTTAAATACAAAGCGGTTGATTTGCGATGACACAAACATTATATTAAGCAGGACATTCAAACGAGCCTTACAATTATAATCCAAAGTCTTGTGAAATGAACTCATAAGCAACCTGGACATGGAGGTTACTCTCCTGAGTTTTCCCATATTCACATTCAGAATACACTGTGAAAAACTCAAATCTTTGCTCACCATTTTTGCTCCAGGCAGATATACTACATCCGTAACTAGTGGTTTCCTCATTAGCAGGGAGGAGTTTCTGCAATCAAATTGTATGTGCATTGCCCTCATGCCGCAATTTTACTAAACACAGAAAGGGGCCTATATTGGAGACCAAAAGTCGTCTGGCACAATGCTTAGAGTTTCAACAACATAAATAACTTATTTCTAGCCTACAATCATCGATGTTACTACTAATGTGAAAACAAGACAAAATTTGACTATTGTTGCTCATTTTAAGACAAATGTCAAATAATTTTAACATTCATTACAAACGTCAGTTATTGTACAACATCATGGCTACGCTGTTGGCATCACCTTTTACAGTGGATATCTGCTGTTGTGGTCCTTTAATCATCTGTCTGATTTTGTTGTTCACACAGGAGAGATATGGGACTATCGTGGATCCTCTGGGGAGCCTCAACAACCTCATGATGCTGAAGAGGCAGAGAAGAGTCTCTCCAGATCAGAACACCTCAAGAAACACCTGCAGAGATCCACAGGGAAGGGAACTCACTGCTGCTCTGACTATGGGAAGAAATACACCTCATCGTGCATTAAAATTCACCAGAGAACACACACAGGAGAGAAATCTTATAGCTGTGGTCAATGTGGGAAGAGATATGCTTCATCTGGCTCACTGACTATACACCATAGAACACACACAGGAGAGAAACCTTATAGCTGTGATCAATGTGGGAAGAGTTTTAGTCAATCTGGAGATCTGACAGTGCACCAGAGAATACACACAGGAGAGAAACCTTATAGCTGTGGTCAATGTGGGAAGAGTTACGTTCAATCTAGCCATCTGACTCTACACCAGAGAATTCACACAGGAGAGAAACCTTATATCTGTGCTCAATGTGGGAAGAGATTTGCTGCATCTGGCTCTCTGACTATACACCAGAGAACACACACAGGAGAGAAACCTTATAGCTGTGGTCAATGTGGGAAGAGATTTGCTACATCTGGCTCGCTGACTATACACCATAGAACACACACAGGAGAGAAACCTTATAGCTGTGATCAATGTGGGAAGAGTTTTAGTCAATCTGGAGATCTGGCAGTGCACCAGAGAATACACACAGGAAATAAATCTTGTAGCTGTGATCAATGTGGGAAGAGATTTGCTGCATCTGGCTCTCTGACTCTACACCAGAGAATTCACACAGGAGAGAAACCTTATAGCTGTGATCAATGTGGGAAGAGATTTGCTGCATCTGGCTATCTGACTCTACACCAGAGAACACACACAGGAGAGAAACCTTATAGCTGCGATCAATGTGGCAAGAGTTATGTTCAATCTTGCCATCTGACTCAACACCAGAGAACACACACAGGAGAGAAATCTTATAGCTGTGATCAATGTGGGAAGAGTTTTGTTACATCTAACCAGCTGACGTTACACCAGAGAACACACACAGGAGAGAAATCCTATATCTGTGGTCAATGTGGGAAGAGTTTTGTTCGATCTGACCAGCTGACTTTACACCAGAGAACACACACAGGAGAGAAACCTTATAGCTGTGCTCAATGTGGGAGGAGTTTTACTACATCTAGCTCTCTGACAGTACACCAGAGAAAACACACAGGAGAGAAACCTTATAGCTGTGATCAATGTGGGAAGAGTTTTGTTACATCTAACCAGCTGACCTTACACCAGAGAACACACACAGGAGTGAAACCTTATAGCTGTGCTCAATGTGGGAGGAGTTTTACTACATCTAGCTCTCTGACAGTACACCAGAGAAAACACACAGGAGAGAAATCTTATAGCTGTGACCAAGAGATAGTCTTATAAAATATCTCTGATCAAATATTAGAAAATACACACATGAAGGAGTTGTTTCATGATTTCAATGAATTAATGTCACAATGTAGAATGTTTTAACATTGTAGTTGAAGTATTATAATGATGTCACAATGTAGAACCCTAAACGTTGCCCCCCCCCCCCCCTATGAATTGATTTCAACATGATATGGATATTAGCCTCAGGGGAAAAATCCAGGCTCTGGAATGGAAGAGTACTGTTTATGTGATTTAACAAAATTTGACAAACAAAAAAAAATAGTTCAAATGTATTTATATAGCCCTTCTTACATCAGCTGATATCTGAAAGTGCTGTACAGAAACCCAGCCTAAAACCCCAAACAGCAAGCAATGCAGGTGTCGAAGCACGGTGGCTAGGAAAAACTCCCTGGAAAGGCCAAAACCTAGGAAGAAACCTAGAGAGGGACCAGGCTATGAGGTGTGGCCAGTCCTCTTCTGGCTGAGCCGGGTGGAGATTATAACAGAACATGGCCAAGATGTTCAAATGTTCATAAATGACCAGCATGGTCAAATAATAATAATCACAGTAGTTGTCGAGGGTGCAACAGGTCAGCACATCAGGAGTAAATGTCAGTTGGCTTTTCATAGACAATCATTAAGAGTATCTCTACCGCTCCTGCTGTCTCTAGAGAGTTGAAAACAGCATGTCTGGGACAGGAGGCAGCAAGGAGTCGTCATGCCAAGTAGTCCTGAGGCATGGTCTTGGGGCTCAGGTCCTCCGAGAGAGAGATTTAGAGAGAGCATACTTAAATTCACACAGGACACCGGATAAGACAGGAGAAGTACTCCAGATATATCAAACTGACCCTAGCCCCCCGACACATAAACTACTGCAGCATAAATACTGGAGGCTGAAACAGGAAAGGTCAGGAGACACTGTGGCTTCATCCGATGATACCCCCGGACAGGGCCAAACAGGAAGGATATAACCCCACCCACTTTGCCAAAGCACAGCCCCCACACCACTAGAGGGATATCTTCAACCACCAACTTACCATCCTGAGACATGGCAGAGTATAGCCCACAAAGATCTCCGCCACGGCACAACCCAAGAGGGGGGCGCCAACCCAGACAGGAAGATCGCGTCAGTGACTCAACCCACTCAAGTGACGCGCCACCCCCCCCCCTAGGGACGGCATGAATGAGCACCAGTAAGCCAGTGACTCAGCCCCTGTAATAGGGTTAGAGGCAGAGAATCCCCGTGGAGAGAGGGGAACCGGCCAGGCAGAGACAGCAAGGGCGGTTCGTTGCTCCAGAGCCTTTCTGTTCACCTTCACACTCCTGGGCCAGACTACACTCAATCATATGACCTACTGAAGAGGTGAGTCTTCAGTAAAGACTTAAAGGTTGGGACCAAGTCTGCGTCTCTCACATGGATAGGCAGACCATTCCATTAAAATGGAGATCTATAGGAGAAAGCCCTGCCTCCAGCTGTTTGCTTAGAAATTCTAGGGACAATTAGGAGTTGTGTTACACTTACCACGTTGGTGACCCACTTGAATCAAAATGCAACACTTCAAAATGTGGCGAGCTGTTTTCTACAAATTGTCCTCAAACCAGGGATGTACACATTACTCCCAGATTCTGTGTGGTTTTTGAGCTGTTAGTTTTAACAGGACATGCAACCTCATCTCTCTCCTCGCACAATTGATTTTAGCATGATATCGATGAGTGATGACAAATACTTATTGCATTCTCTTGTTTAGCGACCCCTAAATTTAAATGCACCACTCCCAAATGTAGCTGACTCTTCTGCAGGTTGTCTTTTAACCAGTGAGGTAAAATATATCTCCCATTTCCATGTGTTTGTTTTTGTTGTGTCAGTTTCAACAGCACGTACAACCTAATTTCCCCCCTAATCGATATCAGTGATTTATTGCTACTTGTCAAAACAACAGCGTTTTTGGTGCTTGTGCAGTTTATAAGGAGCTTGTTTTAAAAAATACAAGTAATACGATTGTTGTGGCAGATGTTTGTGTAAATAGCACATGTTAGGTTTTCAATTTATCCCAAACTGTTTCTGCATATTGGTTATTGATTTGGACACGTTGAAACTGTTTTGACATTGGGCTATCCCACCAAGCAAAATGTAATTGAAAAGACGTTGAAAATAAGACTATGCAATCAAATATTTCATATTTACATTTCATGTAACATTTGGTAGTGATATTTATTCATGCAACCAACTGACAATTTTTTGGTACAATTATATTGACATTGTTGCCCTGCTTTTAGAACATCAGGGTTAATTCTCACATGTGCCAACCCAAATGTACTAAAGCATGTCATTGGGGACTGGGCCCCGATCCAACAACATGCCTATTGAGTGAACCCTGAAAAGAGAGAGAAGCTCCGCAGTGAGGTGGAAAGTTACTAAGGATATCGCAGGAGTTTCCTCTAGAAATCAGACATGTCCATGGCAAGGACAACTTGGTTGCTGATTATCTCTGGGGTGGGCAGTCAAAAATATTTGTGTTTTGCATTTAGCCAGTGTGTTACCATGATCACAATTTATTTTGAGTTTTATCTCTTATTCTTTTCCGTATTGAAACTGCACTGTTGGTTAGGGGCTCGTAAGGAAGCATTTCACTGTTGTATTCGGCGCATGTGACTAATACAATTTGATTTGAGTTTTGTTTGGGCTCATTCCAAGGAGCTAGTGAGTTTTAGGATTCTATAGAAAGAAAAAGGAGAAAAAAATAATAAAATAGTTTATTATTATTTAGGAATAGGTGTTTTTTCTTGTTTTTAATTGTTGACAGCCAGTAGACACCATGTTTATATTGGTGAAGGTGAAGCATTGTAGTTGATTATAATGTGAAATGGAAGTTGTTTTCTGTTGGTGGTGAGCAAACTTGTCCAACAAAAATATAGGATATATTTGTTGTCTTAAGGGGGAAGGTGTACAAGGCTTTGGTTTTTCCATTTATGTTTTGAGGTTGGACTTTAGCACGTGTAGCTCGTTAGCACTGATTGGTGTCACCTCGTTAGTCAGTATGTGTTACACCTGTGCTGGCTTGTCCATCTCGTTAGTGGGAAGGTGTTTCACCTGAGCTGGTCCAGGTTCTATTTAAGAGTGTCTGGTCCAGTGTAGAGCACTGGATGTGATAGATGTGGAGGGTCAACACCTTTAGTTGAGCCACCTTTTTTGTTAAAGATGTTTTCATTTCAGGTTGAAGCTTCTTTCTGAAGAGAGCTTATTTTTTTAAATGAATCAATACAAGCAAACAAGATCGGTTCCGGGGATTGGTATGGCAAATACCTTACGATTTGCCTGGACTGAAAAGGAGATGGAGCTGTGGAGTAGAGAGACATTTGGAAGGACCATTTTGATGGGATGCCTCAGGATAGAGGTGAAGGAAGTGCTCTGCCTTCAAGGGAACCCGAATGAGAAGGCTTTCGATGTGACGTTTCACAAAGAAGAAAAACATGACGAAGTAATGAAGATGGCAAAGGAAGCGGAGAAAACGGGACCCCTGTGCCATTATGCGGTGACCAGCCTGGCGAAGAACAACTTCAGGGTGGTCACCGTAACCATGTACAATCCGCATGTGAAAGATGAAGAGGTGAGGGCCTTTCTGGGGAGGTACATGGACAATGTCTCCTCAGCGAGGTACCTCAGGGACTCCCTGGGTTTCTGGAACGGGAGGAGAGGGTTCCAGGCGTTACTCAGGGAGTCCCCGAAGAGTGTGGATGGCTACCTCCATCCTCCGGCGATGTTCTCCCTGGGGGCTGACAGGGGAACACTCTACTATGCCCGTCAGCCCCCGTTCTGCAGGCGTTCTGCAGGCGTTGTATGGCCTATGGCCATATCCTGGCCTCGTGCAGTGCCAAGAGGTGTCGATTTTGTGGGTCGGAAGAGCACGAGGCCAAGGAATGTGACGAGCCCAAGGCTTGCCACGGGTGTGGCTCAAGAGCACACCTGTGGCGTGATTGCCCGGCTCGTCACAGGTCATACGCGTCTGCAGCTGGGGGGGGAGCGGGGGATGGGGGGAGGAAAGAGAGGACGCATGCGGATTGTACGGATGGCACAGGGGAAAGGACGGAGAAGGACGAAGAAGGGAAGAAGGAAGAGGCGAAAAGAAAGAGGAGAGAAGATGGAAAGAAGGAAAAAGAAGGAGAGATTAAAAAGAAGGTGGAAGAACGTGGAGGAGCAGAGAAGAGGGAGAAGGGGACAGTGGTACGAGAAGGAGTGGAAGAGGGAAGGGGGACAGTGACGGAGAAGGAGGGATGAGTGGATGTGGGAGGGGAGGAGGGGGAGATGGGGGGAAGGAGTGGGGGTCGAAATGAGGGATTTGGTGGAGGGGTTAGCGGGGATGGGACGTTGTGTCTCCCCGCTACCTCCTTCACCAAAGAAGAAAGGGATAAAGAGGGGGAGCTTGGCAGGAAGTGAGAGGGAGGGGGGTGTGGAGGGGGAGGGGGGGTTAAGAGAGTGGGGGGGGGGGGTAATTTGTCCTCCCGGTTTGCCTCAGCCCCTTGCATTTTAGTGGATGACTCCAGTGAGGGGTCGGTGGGTTGTTTGCTAGAGGGATCCCAACTCCTGTTTGGGGAGATGGGGTCCCCTATATGCAGCCCCGAGGCAAACAGGGAGGGGGGGATGGTGGGTGGGGAGGGAGGACCCAACACACTGCCTGGATCATGGGTTGGGATGGAGGACGGGGGGCGTCAGGAGAGGAGAGGACGTCCCCGCCGGTGGAGATGGACCAGGGGAGCATCGGGTGAGTCTCCTGGTTTTTCTTTGGGTTTTGGGGGTTTTATTTGTTGTAAATAATTAAATGAATAGTTCTGTTTCTTTTTTTAGTCTAAATGTTAGGGGGTTAAGGGATAATGTTAAAAGGAGGGCGGTTTTTTGTTATTTAGAGGGTGTGGGGTTTGATTTCTGTTTTTTACAGGAGGTTCACCTGAGGGATGGTGGGGATGTGTGTAGATTTAAGAGGGAGTGGGATAAGGGGGATCTTTTTGGGGCATAGGAGGGGTGCACTCAACAGGAGTAGGGATTTTGTGTGGGCATAGAGAGGTTAAAATAGAGAACACTTTTGTAATAATGCAGGGTAGAGTTTTGGGGATAGATGTTAAGTTTAGAGAAGCTAGATATAGGTTAATTGGGGTGTATGGGCCACAGGTGGCGGCAGACAGGAGGGAGATGGTGGACTGTCTGGCGCCCCTGTGTGTTACAAACAGGCACTTGGTGATAGGAGGAGACTTTAATATAGATTATGGGGTAGGCGGTGATAGCAGTGCAGGTGCCATCTCTGGGCTAATGGCTTGCCATGGTCTGGTTGATGGTGGCCTGCACACTACTCCGGCAATGGTCGGTCCTACATGGCGCAACTCCAGGGGGGTTGCGCGGAGGCTCGACTACATTTTTGTATCCAGGTCAGTTGTCTGGGCGGCTGTTGCCTGTTTTCTTCACGGATCACGACGGGGTGTTCCTGCAGGTGGGGTCGCCAGTCTGCCTCTTCGGTAGGGGGTACTGGAAGTTAGATCGGGATATACTGGAGGAGCAGGCTTTCATTATGCATTTTTTTGTTTCTTTCGGAGGCTTGACGGCCTCCGGTCCATGTGCGAGGGGGTGTTAGAGTGGTGGGATTTAGTCAAGGGGAGGATAAGGGCTTTTATAATAGGATATTGTAGAAGGAAAAAAAGGGAGGAAAGGAGGGAGGTGGATCGTATCCAAAGGTTAATTGAACTCGAGTACGAGGCAGGCAACCTCGGCGGGTCGATTGACTGGGAGAGATTCGCAGCCCTAAAGGCGCAGCTCAGGGAGCTGCAGGAGCAGAAGGCTCGAGCTTTCCTGGAGCGTGCGCATAGTGGCTTTCTAGAACATAATGAGACTTGTTCCGCTATGTTCTTTAAGTCGGTTAGGGCCAGACAGAGTAGGAAGGTAATGAAGGGAGTTAGGGAAGAAAATGGTAGTATAGTAAGTAAACCAGAGGAAATGGTCAGGGTGACAACTGATCATTTCCAAGGTTTATTTAAGGAAAGGGAAATAGATGTAGAGCAGGGAAACGTGTTTTTAGAACACTTGTCCCGGCGGTTGCCAGAGGACATTAGAGACGTGATGGAGGCCCAGATCTCACTAGAAGAGGTTGAGAGCGCTCTTAGGAGGATGGGAAAAGGGAAGGTGCCTGGGATGGATGGGCTGCCGGCTGAGTTTTACCTCAAGTTTTGGGGTATACTTGGACCAGTGGTTCTCAAAGTCTTGAAGGCCATCCTTGAGACGGGGGTCCCGGCGGGATCAATGGCTGTTGGTGTGCTGTCACTTCTTTATAAGAAGGGGGAAGCAACTGACCTTGGCAACTGGCGGCCATTGACCATGCTGTGCGTAGATTACAAGATTCTTGCAAAGGTTTTAGCAGACCGGTTGCGCACAGCCCTTCCCTACGTCGTCCACGAGGATCAGACGTGCGGGGTAGAGGGCCGCTCTATAAGATGGAACCTACAGTTGATCAGGGATTCCATCGCTTGGGTTGAAGATAGAGGGCTGCCTTTAATGGTAGCAGCGCTAGATCAGGCGAAAGCTTTTGATCGCGTGAATAGATATTTTCTATTCAGGGTGTTAGGTAGATTAGGATTTGGGGAGAAGTTTATAGGATGGATCCGTACTTTATATGTCGGAGCGGGGTGTCGAGTTAGTGTAAATAGTCACTTAGGTGACGTTTTTGACCTCTCGTCTGGGGTCAGGCAGGGATGCCCACTCTTGGCTCTCCTCTTCGTTCTGTACATGGAGCCTCTGGGGGCTGCCATTAGGGCAGACACAGGGGTGGAAGGCTTGTTGATCCCTGGAAGCGGTGGGCTGCGTGTTAAGATGACGCAGTACGCCGACGACACTTCCTTGCTGTTGTGCAAGGACTCGTGCCTGACAAGGTCCCTTGCCATCTTTGGGGATTTCACCCGAGCGTCGGGAGCGGTTCTGAACCATGCAAAGTCTTCCGTCAAGTTTTTCGGAAGATGGCGCGGTAGAACGGATGTGCCTGGGGGGTTATCTCTCTGTGAAGGGGCCCTGAGGATTCTCGGGGTTCATTTTGAGACCTCCGGCTCAGCGACGCTAAACTGGAACATGCGTATCGCAGTGGTACAGAGGAAGCTAGCAATGTGGAAGGCTAGGTATTTATCTTTTATGGGCAAAGTCCTGGTCCTAAAGGTGGATGTGTTGCCGTCTCTTTTGTATGTGGCATACATCTACCCATTGCCGGCTTGTCTGAGGAGGCCTCTAGTGAGGCTTGTGTTTCAGTTTATGTGGAGTGGCAGGTGCGAGTGGGTCGCCAGGGCACGCATGATCTGTCCCATCGGGGAGGGAGGTAGGGGGGTACCACATTTCCCCCTCAAGCTGGACGCCATTTTTGTTTCTTTCTTGTTGACGGAGCTTGCTCGTCCGGTTATACACCTGTCCGGTTACCTCCTGCGGGTGTTTTTCTCGTATAAGGCGAGAAGCGTAATGGTGTGGTCTAACGCGGGTCCTCGGGCGGAACAGCTGCCGTGGCATTTTGGCCATGCGGCCAAGTGGCTGCGTGCGCACCCTGAGGTTGAAGTTGCCCAAGTAGGTTTAGACCACAGGCACCTGTACGAGGAGGTCAGGCAGGCAGGGAGTCCTGCGCCTGTAGCGGGCATCTCGTCAGTGGTCTGGGAGGGAGTGCAGGCGCGGGGCCTGGACAATAGGCTCAAGGACCTGAATTGGTTGGGCCTCCATAAGTGCTTGCCGGTACGTGCCATCTTGTACCGGTATAGTTTGGTGCAATCCCCCACATGTCCAAGATCCTCTTGTGGCAGGGAGGAGACTGTGCGCCATGCCTTTTGGGACTGTGCCTTTGCCGGACTAGTCTGGGCTAGGGCACGGGTAATGCTAGGTGTGGTTAGGAGTGATTTTGTTTTGACATGGGCTAGGCTAGAGAGAGGCGTAGGGAGAGCAAAGGGAACGGATAGGGACAGGTTTCTGCTGTGGCTTCTCATGAGTCTCTTTAAAAAGGGACTGTGGGAAGCCAGGCAGAATTTAGTCAAGACAGGGAGAGATTGGGGGGTGGAAGGGATAGTGAGAAGGGTGGAAGGTGATTTGAGGGGGAAGATGAAGAGGGAGGAGAGGAAGTGGGGGAAGCATGCGGCACGGGAGAGGTGGAAAGGGGGTTTAGGGCTGGGAGTGTTAGTGAGTTTGGTAAGGGGATAGATTAGGGAAGGGGAGATAGGGAAAGGGTTAGGTATTGGTTAGGTATGACGGGGAGGGACGATGCTCCCCTGAGGTTTGTTTTTGTTTGATGTTTTTGTAAATAGAATTAATTAAGAATGAATGAGAATTATGATTTTGTAATAGTATGAATGGTATTGATTGTAATAAATTATTTTAACCACCTTTTTGATTTACTTCCTGTCTTTAAGTTTGGTGTGGGTTTTTATTTTGTTTCCCTCTTCTTGGGCAGATTTTGTGGGTCTCATGGTGGGTGTCTTTTAGGTCCCAGTTGTTGTTACTAGTTAACTCCCAGTGGACACCTCTCCTAAAAAACAAGCTAATATTTTGGGTTGGATATTGCATCCAATTAATATTTTAATCAATGGAATTTCCTTGATGTTCATTAGTCTTTCAGTTGTTAATCTTCTGTTGTGTACTAAATATTTTTGTTTATTTTCATTTAGTTTTTTTCCTGTGAAGCCATTGTGTTGCATCCATGTCTGAAATGTGCTGTATAAATAAAGCTTGATTTGATTTCAACAAATAAACCCAACGACTGACCAATCAACAGACTCTTGGTCCCTCTTAGTATGAAGAACAGTATCAATCCCACTTTTCCAGCCTGATGAAGGCGTGGTGGAGTGGTAAACACTAAACACCACTACCCGGCTCTACCAGGGGATTGAGGTGGTCTCGCACAGCTCTGCTTTTCTTGACTGCCCGGCAACACAGAAACACATATTAAACATTCAAACTAATGGATATGGAGCATCTATGACTTCAGTTACACCTGGCACCTAAATGTGACATCTGTCATCCGATCACTCCAAGCTGCATTAGGTTCAGATCTACCAGGATGGGCTTTTGACATAGTCTGGATGAAGTCAGGCCACTGAATATGCATCAGCAATGTAAAGAGATGGGGTGAATGAGTAGGGCAAAGTACATTTTACACAAATTACCTTCATAATATCAAATGTGTGTGCCTGAGAGGAAATTAACTTTCATACAGCCAAAAGGGGTGAGAAATTACACCAATATCAGTGGACAATTTGCACTAATGTAAATTAACATGGATGATGGATCATATCACCTTTTGCTTACGTGATGAACCGCTAAGGAGACATAAATATTTACTATCTAAACCATGTGTGACCTCACCTCTCTGGCTGTAGAAGTGTTCTTCCTAACCAGTCCATCAACAGCTCTCTGACTGAGCTCCACCCTCACTGGGTCTTCAGAGGAGAGGAAGGCTGATGAGGGATGGAAGGATGAATGGATCAGTCAGTCAATAAAGTGTAGAGCTGCTGTCTGACAAAATCACAATTTTAGTAGTTCGTTAAAGTAAATTGGGCTTTACGACTGCAGAATACCAACTATAAATCACTTAGATCATGTATTTTCAGGTAGAGATACATCCTTGGGACGTCCCTAGCCCGTTGAAGTTGACATTTAAAATGGTTAAGGTATAGATGTCTCAAGGATCCCAGATTGCATTGACCATCATGCATTCTTCTTCCACTTTTACATAGCAGGTGTAAAATAAACAGACAAGACAAGTAGGCATGCAATGCATTATGGTCATTGTAGTTCAATTATACCAATGGCTGATGGCTTTTTTTTCTTCCTTTATTTAAATTGACAATTGTTAAGAACAAACTCTTATTTGCAATGACGCCTAGGAACAGTACCTTTCTAGACAATGTGCTGGACGGTAATTATTTATGTGGCCCATGTACCCAGTATAACTTTACGAGAAAAAAAATAAACTTTTGTTCACGGACTGCAGGCGACAGGCTCAGGACACGGTTGATTGGCTATCAGACAAGGTTCATTACGCTGCAGCTGGTAGGACTGCTTTGATGGATTATACTATAGCTGAGATCCCAATGCCCATGTAGACATAGCTTACTGACTGATCAATGAGGTTAGATCCCAATATTCCAATACCCATGTAAACATAGCTTACTGACAGATCAATGAGGTTAGATCCCAAATACCCATGTAGACATAGCTTACTGGCAGAACAATGAGGTCAGATCCCAATACCCATGTAGACATAGCTTACTGACAGATCAATGAGGTCAGATCCCAATACCCAAGTATTGCGAACAGGTCGATTGTAGCGGTAGTCGTTTTGATGGCGACGTACTTTACAGTTATTTCGACCGCGCTGGTTGTTGGAGTCGTGGTTTCCTGGAAGAAACCGTTGTTGTGCATCATCTTTCAACGCTCCAATACCTGATAATGACCAAACCTGTATCGGCTATTTGGGAATTAAACTTGAACCTGAAAGCGTTGCTTCATAGTAGAAACATCTGTTGGGTTGGTAGAATGTGGAAAGACCCACCTCATTGGTTAATATGCACTGTAGTAGAAACATCTGTTGGGTTGGTAGAATGTAGAAGTAGGTTTTAAATTCATACTTATTACAAATCTGCAGTTGTCTGACTATTATATTATTATTTAATAAAATAAATGTAAAAATGCACTTTTTTGTCTGGAAATATAATAAAAATGTATCTGCGTTGCCCACTCCAGTCAATAGATGGCGATGTGCGTCTTTTAGGTTCCGGCGACGCTGCCAGTGTGACGTATAATCTAGTGGACGGGACGCTACTTCAACAACAACAGCTAGTCAGACACCTCGGTAGCATCCAAGCCGAAACATTCAAGCTGTTCAGACTGCTTCGGTGTATATTTGCCTCTGTATTTGAAACATAATTATGTATTTCAACTAGTTTCCCCTTGATAAATTAGCTTTTCACTAGGCTAGTCGCTAACTAGCTAGGTTAGCAGGCTAACATCACTGACCCTGAGTTCACCAAGCTACTCTCCTCCTGCTGAAGAACAGGAGATCTGCTGGACGGAGAAAGAAGGTATTTGGCTGAACATTGTCGTGAAAGAGGAGAATGAAGGGGAGGATGTTACAGTAAACGAAGAAGTAGAGGGTGAGGCTGTTACAGAGAGACAAAAGAAGAAGACTCGTTCAGAGTGAAAGAGGAGGAGGATGTTACAGTAAAAGAAGAGGAGGAAGAGAGGGAGGAGGATGCTGTTTTTGGAGTGAAGGAGATAACTGTCACATTGAAGGAGGAGAAGGAAGAACAAGAATAGGAGGAGGAGACATGCGATCTGATTAAGACCAGTAAGTACTGTCTTAAAAACAGGAGCACAAACTATTGTTGAACTGGTGCATGGTTTTAAAGCAGCATTCTACTGAATGTTTATGCTTGAATGTGTTATTATTTAATGTAGGAATTGATAACTACACTGTAAGATGTGTAATACCACCAAAGAGTGTGTCACCAACAAAACCTTAACAATGGATTAGCAAATTCACAACTTAAATGTCACTCAGAATTGACAAACAAGATAGAAATGACAGGGGATGTGTGTTACTATAGTAACCCGTGGGGGGTGATGCGTGTTGCTATAGTAACCCGTGGTGGGTGATGTGTGTTGCTATAGTAACCCGTGGTGGGTGATGCGTGTTGCTATAGTAACCCGTGGGGGGTGATGTGTGTTGCTATAGTAACCTGTTGGGGGAGTGAACACCCAGACAGTGGACATCTTTGAAAACAAAACCAGGAAGAAACTTCATCGTTACCCAGAAAGGATTTGATGTTGAGATTAAAATGTGTTATGTGTTTTATTTATCCAACATAACTACCGTACTGTGGATTATTTCAATTAAAATAGACAACAAGAAACAAAAAACTATTAACTACGACTACATACACCCTTCTAGCTAGCTGACCACTGATTTTTATTGCAATTAATGTAAGTTAAGTTTTATATAAGTTAGGTTATGAGAGTTTTCAAAAAAGTAATATGTACACATTTTGTGGGACATTCTGTTTATTGTCAACATAGCAGGTGTAAATGTGTAACACATTTAATTGAATTTTTAACCTCTGAAATATAGCTAACAAGTTTGCTAATGTTGCTAGTTTAACTTAGTTGATATAACTGGTTAGTAACCAAAAAGGAAAGAAATTGTAAGTGTTAGATGATAATACATTTAAAGAAAACAGCTGAATGTTGTCAAGCTATAGACAGATAGAGCTCAGCCTATAAACATGACATTATCTATTATTATAGAGCTCTGTTCAGCCTAAAAACAAGACATTATCTATTATTTTAGAGCTCTGCTCAGCCTATAAACATGACATTACCTATTATTATAGAGCTCTGTTCAGCCTAAAAACAAGACATTATCTATTATTTTAGAGCTCTGCTCAGCCTATAAACATGACATTATCTATTATAATAGAGCTCTGCTCAGCCTGTAAACATGACATTATCTATTATTATAGAGCTCTGCTCAGCCTGTAAACATGACATTATCTATTATTATAGAGCTCTGCTCAGCCTGTAAAGATGACATTATCTAGTATTATAGAGCTCTTATTATGACATCAAGATATTCCCTGAGAAATTAGATTTGGAGCTCTACGTCATTTGTTTTTAAATCTCACCGTCACCAAGTGTATTTTTAATGATGTAATGTTGTGAAAACTGACCTCCGGTTATTGAGGGATCTAGTTTAGATTAAACAATTTTATTTAATGTTGGTTTCATTCAGGTCTCTCTGTTTAACTAAATAATATGTTTGTCTTTGGCAGGAGAGAGACCAGACTCTGACAGCGGGAAGAGTTCCTCAGAGGAAACAGACCCGGAGACGCCTAACCAACACCACTGGTCCCACTGTGGAAAGAGTTTTAGGTGGTATGGGAGCCTGAAAATTCAAGAGAGAATACATCCAGGCGAAAAGCCCTACCACTGTTCCCACTGTGGAAAGAATTTTACTCAGTTTGGGGCCCTGGTTGGGCATGAGAGAACACACACAGGAGAGAAGCCTTATCACTGCTCCCACTGTGGAAAGAGTTTTAGGTGTTTAGAGAACAACTTCAAGAAAACAGCTAGCTACATTTAGAAGTGTTGCATTTTGATTGAAGTGGGTCACCAACATGGTAAGTGTAACACAACTCTATTTGTGTTAGTCACTTTTTGCTAAATCTCATAAATAGTACTCTTTCAATTCAGAGCCTGGATTTTCCCCCTGAGGCTTATATCACGCTGAAATCAATTGAATGGGGAAAACCTTTAGGGTTCTACATTGTGAAATTACTTAAAATACTCCTACTTCAATGTTAAAACATTCTACATTGTGACACTAATTCATTGATATCACGAAATAACTCCTTCATGTACTGACCACAGCTATAAGGTTTCTCTCCTGTGTGTGTTCTCTGGTGAATTTTAATGCCTGATGAGGTGAATCTCTTCCCACAGTCAGAGCAGCAGTGAGTTCTCTTCCCTGTGGATCTCTGCAGGTGTTTGAGGTGTTCTGATCTGGAGAGACTCTTCTCTGCCTCTTCAGCATCATGTGGTTGTTGAGGCTCCCCAGAGGATCCACAATAGTCCCGTATCTCTCCTGTGTGAACAACAAAGTCAGACAGATGACTAAAGGCCCACATCCATTGTAAAAGGTGATGCAAACAGCGTGGCCATGAAGTTGTACAGCAATTGACGTCTGTAATCAATGTTAACATTATTTGACAATTGTCTTAAAATGAGCAAGAAAAGTCATATTTTGTCTTGTTTTCACATTAGTAGTAACATCGATGATTGTCGGCTAGAAATAGGATATTCATGTTGTTGAAACTCTAAACAGCGTGCCAGACGACTTTGGTCTCCAAGGCCCCCTTCTGTGTTTGCTAAAATTGCGGCACGAGGGCAATTTGATTACAGAAACTCCTACCTGCTAATGAGGAAGCCGATAGTTATGGATGTACTATATCTGCCTGGAGCAAAAATGGTGAGCAAAGATTTTAGTTTTTCACAATGTATTCTGAATGTGAATGGGGGAAAACTCAGGGGAGTAACCTCCATTTCCAGGTTGCTTATGAGTGCATTTCACACTACTTTGGATTATAATTGTAAGGCTCATTTGAATGTCCTGTTTAATATAATGTTTGCTACAGTATGAATTATGTGTAATTATTGAAGAACCGCGTTAATGACAGTATCCATTTAGGTGTTATCAATAAAGTTAAGATTTAATTTTTTATTTCACCTTTATTTAACCAGGTAGGCCAGTCGAGAACAAGTTCTCATTTACAACTGCGACCTGGCCAAGATAAAGCAAAGCAGTGCGACAAAAACAACACAGAGTTACATGTGGGATAAACAGAAGTACAGTCAATAACACAATAGAAAAATCTATATACAGTGTGTGCAAATGGAGTAAGGAGGAAAGGCAATAAAGATGATGTGCAAGTAGAAATACTGGTGTGCAAAAGAGAGAAAAAAAAAATATGGGGATGAGGTAGCAGTTGGATGGGCTATTTACAGATGGGCTGTGTACAGCTGCAGCGATCGGTAAGCTGCTCAGATAGCTGATGCTTAAAGTTAGTGAGGGAGATATGTCTCCAACTTCAGCAATTTTTGCAATTCGTTCCAGTCACTGGCAGCAGAGAACTGGAAGGAAATGCGGCCAAAGTAGGTGTTGGCTTTGGGGATGACCAGTGAAATATACCTCCTGGAGCGCGTGCTATGGGTGGGTGTTGCTATGGTGACCAGTGAGCTGAGTGAAGGCGGCCTAGCAAAGACCTTATAGATGACCTGGAGCCAGTTGGTTTGGCGACGAATATGTAGCGAGGGCCAACCGACGAGAGCATACAGGTCCTAGTGGTGGGTGGTATATGGGGCTTTGGTAACAAAACGGATGGCACTGTGATAGACTGCATCCGGTTTGCTGAGTAGAGTGTTGGAGGCTATTTTGAAAATGACATCGTCAAAGTCAAGGATCGGTAGGATAGTCAGTTTTACGAGCTTTGATGCGAAATAGGAAGCCGATTCTAGATTTAATTTTGGATTGGAAATACTTAATATTAGTCTGGAAGGAGAGTCTATAGTCTAGCCAGACACCTAGGTATTTATAGTTGTCCACATATTCTAAGTTAGAACCGTCCTGAGTAGTGATGCTGGACAGGCTGGTACGGGCAGCGATCGGTTGAAGAGCATACATTTCGTTTTGCTAGCGTTTAAGAGCAGTTGGAGGCCAGTGTTGTATGGCATTGAAGCGCGTTTGGAGGTTTGTTAACACAGTGTCCAAAGAAGGGCCAGATGTATACAGAATGGTGTCGTCTGCGTAGAGGTGGATCAAGGAATCACCCGCAGCAAGAGCAACATCGTTGGTATATACAGAGAAAAAAGTCGGTCCGAGAATCGAACCCTTTGGTACCTCCATAGAGACTGCCAGAGGTCAGGACAACAGGTCCTCCGATTTGACACACTGAACTCTGTCTGAGAAGTAGTTGGTGAACCAGGCGAGTCAGTCATTTGAGAAACGAAGGCTGTTGAGTCTGCCGATAAGAATACGGTGATTGACAAAGTCGAAAGCCTTGGCCAGGTTGATGAAGACGGCTGCACAGTACTGTCTTTTATCGATGGCTGTTATGATATCGTTAGTACCTTGAGCGTGGCTGAGGTGCACCCGTGACCAGCTCGGAAACTGGATTGCACAGCGGAGAAGGTACGGTGGGATTCAAAATGGTCAATGATCTGTTTGTTAACTTCAAATCAAATTGATTTATATAGCCCTTCGTACATCAGCTGATATCTGAAAGTGCTGTACAGAAACCCAGCCTAAAACCCCAAACAGCAAGCAATGCAGGTGTAGAAGCACGGTGGCTAGGAAAAACTCCCTAGAAAGGCCAAAACCTAGGAAGAAACCTAGAGAGGAACCAGGCTATGTGGGGTGGCCACTCCTCTTCTGGCTGTGCCGGGTGGAGATTATAACAGAACATGGCCAAGATGTTCAAATGTTCATAAATGACCAGCGTGGTCCAATAATAATAAGGCAGAACAGTTGAAACTGGAGCAGCAGCAACGGCCAGGTGGACTGGGGACATTCAAAGACTTCAGAACGGCAGGGCAGGATGGATATAGGTCTGTAATAGTTTGGGTCTAGAGATGGATATAGGTCTGTAATAGTAGAGTGTCACCCCCTTTGAAGAGAGGGATGACCGAGGAATCGTTCCAATCTTTAGGAATCTCGGACGATACGAAAGAGAGGTTGAACAGACTAGTAATAGGGGTTGCCACAATGGCGGCGGATAATTTTACAAAGAGAGGGTCCAGAATGTCTAGCCCAGCTGATTTGTACTGGTCCAGGTTTTGCAACTCGTTCAGAACATCAGCTATCTGGATTTGGGTGAAGGAGAAGCTGGGGAGGCTTGGGCAAGTAGCTGCGTGGGGTGACTGTTAGTGTAGTACGCCACAGGATGTTTTTGTGCTGGTTGAGGGCAGTCAGGTCTGGAGTGAACCAAGGGCTATATCTGTTCTTAGTTCTACATTTCCTGAAAGGGGCATGCTTATTTAAGGCGGTGAGGAAATTACTTTTAAAGAACAACCAGGCATCCTCTACTGATGGGATGAGGTCAATATCCTTCCAGGATACCCAGGTCAGGTCGATTAGAAAGGCCTGCTTGCAGAAGTGATTTTGGGAGCGTTTGACAGTGATGAGGGATGGTCGTTTGACTGCGGACCCATAACGGATGCAGGCAATGAGGCAGTGATCGCTGAGATCCTGACTGAAAACAGCAGAGGTTTATTTGGAGGGCAAGTTGGTCAGGATAATATCTATGAGGGTGCCCATGTTTACGGATTTAGGGTTGTACCTGGTGGGTTCCTTGATAATTTGTGTGAGATTGAGGGCATCTAGCTTGGATTGTAGGACGGCCAGGGTGTTACGCATATCCCAGGTTAGGTCACTTAATAGAACGAACTCTGAAGATAGATATGGGGCAATCAATTCACATATGGTGTCCAGGGCACAGCTGGGAGCTGAAGTCAATAACTAGCGGCAACAGTGAGAGACTTATTTCTGGAGAGATTAATTTTTTTAATTAGAAACTCGAACTGTTTGGGCATGGACCTGGAAAGTATGACAGAACTTTGCAGGCCATATCTGCAGTAGATTGCACCTTCTCTCTTTTTGACAGTTCTATCTTGACGGAAAATGTTGTGGTTGAGGATGGACATTTCAGAATGTTTGGTTGCCTTCCTAAGCCAGGATTCAGACATGGCAAGGACATTAAGGTTGGCGGAGTGTGCTAAAGCAGTGAGTAAAACAAACTTAGGGAGGAGGCTTCTGATGTTAACATGCATGAAACCAAGGCTTTTTCGATTACAGAAGTCAACAAATGCCTGGGGACACACAGGGCCTGGGTTAACCTCTACATCACCCAATGAACAGAGGAGTAAGATGAGGGTATGGCTAAAGGCTATCATAACTGGTCCTCTAGTGCGTTGGGAACAGAGAATAAAAGGAGCAGATTTCTGGGCGTGGTAGGATAGATTCAAAGCATAATGTACAGACAGGTGTATGGTAGGGTGCGGGTACAGTGGAGGTAAACCTAGGCATTGAGTGACGATAAGAGAGGTTGCATCTCTGGAGGCACCAGTTATGCTAGGTGAGATCACTGCATGTGTGGGAGGTGGGACAAAAGAGTTCTCTGAGGCATGTTGAGTGGGACTAGGGGCTCCGCAGTAAAACAAAACAATGATAACTACCCTAAACAACAGTATACAAGGCATATTGACATTAGACAGAGACATAAAGCGAGGCATAAAGCAATCACAGGTATTGATTGGGAGAGCTAGCTATGACAACAATGGGTAAGACAACAACAACAGGTAAAATGGCTATGAATGGGCAGAGAGGGTCAGTTAACTACACACAGGGCCTGAGTTCGAGGCTGGGGCCGACAGATAAACAAAATAAACAAAATGAAGAACCGTGATCTGACAAAGGCCGGTTGAGAGCAAATCTGACAGAATTGCATCGGCAGACCAGTTGTGATGGATCGGCGGGGCTCTGTGTCGACAAAGGGTCCAGGCCAATTGGCAAAAGAGGTATTGTAGCTGGAGTAATTTTGTTTGCTAGCCGGGAGATGCACTTGGCTCGGTGCAATTCGGTGCAAAGGTCCAGAGCTTACGGCAGGAATCCGGTGATGTAGTGTCTTGTAGTCGTCGTAGTGAAGAGTCTGGGAGGCATCAGCTGTGTAGCCGAGTGATCATAGGGTCCACTGAGCTGGCCGGGAGATGGGCCTGGCTCAAGGCTAGCTTCGGGGCTGGGCCACATGGTGGCAGCTAGCTAGCTGCGATTATCTGGTGTAATGGTCCAGAGCTTACGGCAGGAATACGGTGATGTAGTGGAGAAAAACAGTCCGATATGCTCAGGGTTGATATCACACTCCGATATGCTCAGGGTTGATATCACGCTGTGCAGACTGGCAGGTATTATCCAGGCTAAAAGCGGCTGGTGTCTGAGCTAAAAAGGTAAAGGCCACTAGCAGTGGCTAACAATGACTAAATAGCTAGTAGCTATGGCTAGCTTCTGATGGAGGTTCAAGCTATAAGGTCTAAAAAAAAATAGCAGATCCGTATCACATTGGGTGAGGGGGGTTGCCGGAAGGTATATTTCATTTAAAAATTGAAAAAGTTTGAAATATATTGCAATATATACAAAAAAAGATGAAAAAAACATTAAATTTACAACAACAAACACGTCTTACTGCTACGCCATCTTGGATTACAAGATGACTCTGTTTAAAACCATTGGATTTAGCAAACTCTGAAATTATTTAGTATTTCTGTGCCCATTAAACTGTTTTCCCAGCGTAACATAAGGAATGATGTTAGTTCGATACATAGTTCGAGTGCATTTCAGAATACAAAAAAACTGTCTGAAAGCAAAATCCCGTATTTAAGTTGAAGTTCATCATATGACAAGCGTAATGTTATGACTATAACTACTGTTCCCTGAAGGAGGGAAACTAGGCATAACATACTATCACATCCACGCCTCGCTGGAAGACCCGCCTTCCACAGGTGATGTGCGTGAGGCTTGGATTTATTCCTTAAATGTAATACAGCTCTTCACCCACCCAGGAAAGGGCGGGAACAAACAGGCGTTGTACCTCGTTTCTCTCCTTCAGGGAAGTGTAATTATAATCAAAGTTACACTCCCTTTCAGTCAGTCAACTTCGGTACAACATACTATGGGGAAATAAAATCATTCCCCAATGGATACTAAATGAAACGGCCCCTGGCAGACATCCCAGACCTGACCCTACAAGATGCGTCAGTTTTATCAATTTATTCATTGTCTTTTGTTTGAAACACTCCTGTCAATGTTGAGTAAGGACGCCCACCTGATTACCCATATAGAAGTAGGATTAATCTACCTGGCCTGCAAACAAATGTAGGCCTATAAATGTGCCCATTTGGGGATGTCTGATAGTATTTCTGATTTTCTTAACGCTGCACCACTAATGAGTTGTGGAGCTTCTCAAAGTATTTTTTTCTTCACCTACAAACAGCAAGTAAACAAAGTCCAATCAAAATCAATTGCGAATGACAAAAAGTGCTGCAAATGCTGACAAAAAGTATTTTCATAAAATATTTCCAGCTCTCACCCTTTCGATAACCACTCAGCATAAAAGGGAAAAATGGAATGCTCTGATGCAGTGGAAATGTCATAAAATACCTGATTACTTCTTATCCTTTGAACAAATAGCCTACAGCTGTGTCTGCCCAGAACTCACTGGAGCAGGAACCTGAGGGCCTCAAATATTTTATAGAATGTTGCAAGCTTGCTATCCGAGTTTCCTGACACAGTTGATAGTTGGTACAATGTTTCAAGTTTGTTGTAGACCGGCCATGTGCAGCCAATGTAATTTCTAGGATATTTATTTTTATCAGGATATTTTCTACCTGCAGAATGCAATGTTTTTATTTGTTGGCTTTATGTTGGTAATTGCAATAAAAGTTACTTTTAGATTTGTATCATTTTCATTTAGATATAATGTAGATTAATCACAGACAATGATTGAGATACTATTATAAATTAAATGAAACTGTTCCACGAAAATGTGCATATGAAAATCATAACTGGCACACAGATTGGTAGAAATGGTCAGATAAATTGGCACTCCAAATGGAAAAGGTTGCCGACTGCTGGTGTAGTCTATTACTAGTCTATTACTCTATCTATCTGTAGTCTATTAGTCTATTACTGAAAACTTCAGCAGCGGATGGCCGGCTCCCTCTGGTTAGGTTATGTTGACGACCGGCTCCCTCTGATCGGGTTATGTTGACGACCGGCTCCCTCTGGTCGGGTTATGTTGACGACCGGCTCCCTCTGGTCGGGTTATGTTGACGACCGGCTCCCTCTGGTCGGGTTATGTTGACGACCGGCTCCCTCTGGTCGGGTTATGTTGACGACCGGCTCCCTCTGGTCGGGTTATGTTGACGACCGGCTCCCTCTGGTCGGGTCATAGTGACGACCGGCTCCCTCCGGTCGGGTCATAGTGACGACCGGCTCCCTCTGGTCGGGTCATGGTGACGACCGGCTCCCTCTGGTCGGGTCATGGTGACGACCGGCTCCCTCTGGTCGGGTCATAGTGACGACCGGCTCCCTCTGGTCGGGTCATAGTGACGACAGGCTCCCTCTGGTCGGGTCATAGTGACGACCGGCTCCGAAGTTATGACTTTGAGTCATTTGTGTGTCTTAATCATTTAATCAAACAGAATGCTTAACTTCACTAGTGCAGGGGGCAGCATTCGGGAATTTTGGATAAAAACCGTGCCCAAATTAAACGGCCTGCTACTCAGGCCGAGAAGCTAGGATGTCCATATAATTAGTAGATTTGGATAGAAAACACTCTGAGGTTTCCAAAACTGTTAAAATAATGTCTGTAAGTATAACAGATCTAATGTTGCAGGCAAAAACCTGAGGAAAATCCATCCAGGAAGTACTATTATTTTGAAAGGCTGTTTTTCCATTGAAAGCCTATCCACCATACAAAGACTTAGGACCCAGTTCAGGATCTCTGTGTCATCGGAATTTCATAATTCCTATATGTGTTCATTAATTAAATTAACCCAGTCTATTTTATAAGAATGTGTAAGATTCTTATTTGCATAAAATAGACAGAGACCAGTCTTATCAAAATTAGATAATAGTATTTATTCTCGGAGCGCGCTCCTAATGGAACCACGAACAACAGTTTACAGTATATCACAAAAGTGAGTACACCCCTCACATTTTTGTAAATATTTGAGTATATCTTTTCATGTGACAACAGTAGAGAGTGTACAGCTTGTATAACTGTTTAAATTTGCTGTCCCCTCAAAATTACTCAACACACAGCCATTAATGTCTAAACTGCTGGCAACAAAAGTGAGTACACACCTAAGTGAAAATGTCCAAATTGGGCCCAAAGTGTCAATATTTTGTGTGGCCACCATCATTTTCCAGTACTGCCTTAACCCTCTTGGGCATGGAGTTCACCAGAGCTTCACAGGTTGCCACTGGAGTACTCTTCCACTCCTCCATGACGACAGAGCTGGTGGATGTTAGAGACCTTGCACTCCTCCACCCGTTTGAGGATGCCCCACAGATGCTCAATAGGGTTTAGGTCTGGAGACATGCTTGGCCAGTCCATCACCTTTACCCTCAGCTTCTTTAGCAAGGCAGTGGTCGTCTTGGAGGTGTTTGGGGTCGTTATCATGTTGGAATACTGCCCTGCGGCCCAGTCTCCGAAGGGAGGGGATCATGCTCTGCTTCAGTATGTCACAGTACATGTTGGCATTCATGGTTCCCTCAATGAACTGTAGCTCCCCAGTGCCGGTAGCACTCATGCAGCCCCAGACCATGACACTCCCACCACCATGCTTGACTGTAGGCAAGACACACTTGTCTTTGTACTCCTCACCTGGTTGCCGCCACACACGCTTGACACCATCTGAACCAAATAAGTTTATCTTGGTCTCATCAGACCACAGGACATGGTTCCAGTAATCAATGTCCTTAGTCTGCTTGTCTTCAGCAAACTGTTTGTGGGCTTTCTTGTTCATCATCTTTAGAAGAGGCTTCCTTCTGGGACGACAGCCATGCAGACCAATTTGATGCAGTGTACGGCGTATGGTCTGAGCACTGACTGGCTGACCCCCCCACCCCTTCAACCTCTGCAGTAATGCTGGCAGCACTCATACGTCTATTTCCCAAAGACAATCTCTGGATATGATGCTGAGCACATGCACTCAACTTCTTTGGTCGACCATGGCGAGACCTGTTCTGAGCGGAACCTGTCCAGTTAAACCCCTGTATGGTCTTGGCCACCATGCTGCAGCTCAGTTTCAGGGTCTTGGCAATCTTCTTATAGCCCAGGCCATCTTTATGTAGAGCAACAATTATTTTTTTCAGATCCTCAGAGAGTTCTTTGCCATGAGGTGCCATGTTGAACTTCCAGTGACCAGTCAGTATGAGGGAGTGTGAGAGCGATGACACCAAATTTAACACACCTGCTCCCCATTCACACCTGAGACCTTGTAACACTAACGAGTCACATGACACCGGGGAGGGAAATGGCTAATTGGGCTCAATTTGGACATTTTCACTTAGGGGTGTACTCACTTTTGTTGCCAGCGGTTTAGACATTAATGAGTGTTTGTTGAGTTATTTTGAGGGGACAGCAAATTTACACTGTTATGCAAGCTGTACACTCACTACTTTACATTTTAGCAAAGTGTCATTTCTTCAGTGTTGTCACATGAAAAGATATACTCAAATATTTACAAAAATGTGAGGGGTGTACTCACTTGATATACTGTATATACAAAATATGACATCATAGTTTATAAAATGTCCTTCCTCCTATCGACCAGGACAAAGCAGGTTTATTCCAACCTCCAGCGCACACACACATCAAGATTAACTTCTGAAGTCTCACCACCATCTATCACTATTTAGCAGACAGCTCCAGATAATGGAAAACCTAGGGAGGCACGCACTGCCTTATCTAAACATCCCAGAGCTAAGTTGAGTCGGCTCAACCATAGGTTAACGATCCTTTTTGCTTACTTAAAAACCCACAAACCATTCCTCCCAACCTAGTTGGAATGGTGTTTATTATGTTTAATTACTCCTTGTTCATGCTACATAATCCCTTCCATATGAACAAACTTTATTAATCAGATATAATAAAACAGGGTAGAGTTTAATTAGTTATAGTTCTATTTAAATGTAGATATTGTTTAGTCATTATTCATAAAATTCCTACCACTATGGCTTCTTCTACATGTGGCCAGTCTTTAGGCATTGTTTCAGGCTTTTACTCTGAAAAATGGGGGAGATACACCACTTTCAGTGGAAATCTTTTTGTATCCAAATCCGGTTTTAAACTTCTTCACAACAGTATCTCGGACCTGCCTGGTGTGTTCCTTGTTCTTCATGATGCTCTCTGCGCTTTTAACGGACCTCTGAGACTAACACAGTGCAGGTGCATTTATACGGAGACTTGATTACACACAGGTGGATTGTATTTATCATCATTAGTCATTTAGGTCAACATTGGATCATTCAGAGATCCTCACTGAACTTCTGGAGAGAGTTTGCTGCACTGAAAGTAAAGGGGCTGAATAATTTAGCACGCCCAATTTTTCAGTTTTTGATTTGTTAAAAAAGTTTGAAATATCCAATAAATGTCGTTCCACTTCATGATTGTGTCCCACTTGTTGTTGATTCTTCACAAAAAAATACAGTTTTATATCTTTATGTTTGAAGCCTGAAATGTGGCAAAAGGTCGTAAAGTTCAAGGGGGCCGAATACTTTCGCAAGGCACTGTATTTTACATCATTTCCCATCAATTCCCATTATTAAAGTGGCTGGAGTTGAGTCAGTGTGTTGGCAGCAGCCACTCAATGTTAGTGATGGCTGTTTAACAGTCTGATGGCCTTGAGATAGAAGCTGTTTTTCAGTCTCTCGGTCCCAGCTTTGATGCACCAGTACTGACCTCGCCTTCTGGATGATAGCGGGGTGAACAGGCAGTGGCTCGGGTGGTTGTTGTCCTTGATGATCTTTATGGCCTTCCTATAACATCGGGTGGTGTAGGTGTCCTGGAGGGCAGGTAGTTTGCCCCCGGTGATGCGTTGTGCAGACCTCACTACCCTTTGGAGAGCCTTACGGTTGTGGGCGGAGCAGTTGCCGTACCAGGCGGTGATACAGCCCGCCAGGATGCTCTCGATTGTGCATCTGTAGAAGTTTGTGAGTGCTTTTGGTGACAAGCCAAATTTCTTCAGCCTCCTGAGGTTGAAGAGGCGCTGCTGCTCCTTCTTCACGATGCTGTCTGTGTGAGTGGACCAATTCAGTTTGTCTGTGATGTGTATGCCGAGGAACTTAAAACTTACTACCCTCTCCACTACTGTTCCATCGATGTGGATAGGGGGGTGTTCCCTCTGCTGTTTCCTGAAGTCCACAATCATCTCCTTAGTTTTGTTGACGTTGAGTGTGAGGTTATTTTCCTGACACCACACTCCGAGGGCCCTCACCTCCTCTCTGTAGGCCGTCTCGTCATTGTTGGTAATCAAGCCTACCACTGTTGTGTCTTCCGCAAACTTGATGATTGAGTTGGAGGCGTGCGTGGCCACGCAGTCGTGGGTGAACAGGGAGTACAGGAGAGGGCTCAGAATGCACCCTTGTGGGGCCCCAGTGTTGAGGATCAGCGGGGTGGAGATGTTGTTGCCTACCCTCACCACCTGGGGGCGGCCCGTCAGGAAGTCCAGTACCCAGTTGCACAGGGCGGGGTCGAGACCCAGGGTCTCGAGCTTGATGACGAGCTTGGAGGGTACTATGGTGTTGAATGCCGAGCTGTAGTCGATGAACAGCATTCTCACATAGGTATTCCTCTTGTCCAGATGGGTTAGGGCAGTGTGCAGTGTGGTTGAGATTGCATCGTCTGTGGACCTATTTGGGCGGTAAGCAAATTGGAGTGGGTCTAGGGTGTCAGGTAGGGTGGAGGTGATATGGTCCTTGACTAGTCTCTCAAAGCACTTCATGATGACGGAAGTGAGTGCTACGGGGCGGTAATCGTTTAGCTCAGTTACCTTAGCTTTCTTGGGAACAGGAACAATGGTGGCCCTCTTGAAGCATGTGGGAACAGCAGACTGGTATAGGGATTGATTGAATATGTCCGTAAACACACCGGCCAGCTGGTCTGCGCATGCTCTGAGGGCGCGGCTGGGGATGCCGTCTGGGCCTGCAGCCTTGCGAGGGTTAACACGTTTAAATGTTTTACTCACCTCGGCTGCAGTGAAGGAGAGTCCGCATGTTTTCGTTGCAGGCCGTGTCAGTGGCACTGTATTGTCCTCAAAGCGGGCAAAAAAGTTATTTAGTCTGCCTGGGAGCAAGACATCCTGGTCCGTGACTGGGCTGGTTTTCTTCTTGTAGTCCGTGATTGACTGTAGACCCTGCCACATACCTCTTGTGTCTGAGCCGTTGAATTGAGATTCCACTTTGTCTCTATACTGACGCTTAGCTTGTTTGATAGCCTTGCGGAGGGAATAGCTGCACTGTTTGTATTCGGTCATGTTACCAGTCACCTTATCCTGATTAAAAGCAGTGGTTCGCGCTTTCAGTTTCACGCGAATGCTGCCATCAATCCACGGTTTCTGGTTAGGGAATGTTTTAATCGTTGCTATGGGAACGACATCTTCAACGCACGTTCTAATGAACTCGCACACCGAATCAGCGTTTTCGTCAATGTTGTTATCTGACGCAATACGAAACATATCCCAGTCCACGTGATGGAAGCAGTCTTGGAGTGTGGAATCAGCTTGGTCGGACCAGCGTTGGACAGACCTCAGCGTGGGAGCTTCTTGTTTTAGTTTCTGTCTGTAGGCAGGGATCAGCAAAATGGAGTCATGGTCAGCTTTTCCGAAAGGAGGGCGGGGCAGGGCCTTATATGTGTCGCGGAAGTTAGAATAACAATGATCCATGGTTTTTCCAGCCCTCAGTTGTAATTGCGAAGTTCCCGGAAGAAGTCCAGCAACAACGGAGGTTCCTTGATGAACCCACCTTCTAACAAGTTCTGTGAAGAACCTTTTGGGGCTGTTTTTCATTGACCAAGAACCCTACGGTTCTAAGGGGATCTGAGAACAACTCCAGTTGAACCCTTTATTTTCAGAGTTGTAGTTGGCTCTATTTACTCTCAGATTCAAAACATGATGATTAGCATCATCGATCAAGTCAGCTGCTGCTGCTCCAATACAGTATGAGGTGAGACAGTGAACTGACGTTGAACTGGGCAGTCAGCTGCTGCTGCTCCAATACAGTATGAGGTGAGACGGTGAACTGATGTTGAACCGGGCAGTCAGCTGCTGCTATTCCAATACAGTATGAGGTGAGACGTTGAACTGGGCAGTCAGCTGCTGCTGTTCCAATACAGTATGAGGTGAGACGTGAACTGATGTTGAATCATAATGATTAAGTTAATTAGTGAAACTGTTAAAAAATAGTATATGGCACATTAAATATATTACGCTGTTGTTATCATATAGAAACATCATGGAATATTGTACATCATATTAGTATCAACATACATTATAGTTTCATTAGATTTCACATAATAAAGATATTTAATATTTTCAAGGTCAGAAGTCAGATCCCATCACCTGCTATGTAAAAGAGACAGAAGAATGCACAATGGTCAATGCTATCCGGGATCCTTGGGACATCCCTACCCTAACCTTAACCCTGTTAAATGTCAACTAAAATGGGCTAGGGACATCCCAATGATGTATCTCTACCTGAAAATACATGATCTAAGTGATTGATAGTTGGTATTCAGCAGTCATAAAGCCTTATTTCCTTTAACTACTAAAATAGTGATTTTGTCAGACAGCAGCTCCACACTTTATTGACTGACTGAGCCATTCATCCTTCCATCCCTCCTCAGCCTTCCTCTCCTCTGAAGAACCAGTGAGGATGGAGCTTAGTCAGAGAGCTGTTGATGGACTGGTTAGGAAGAATACTTCTACAGCCAGAGGTGAGAGGTCACACATGAATTAGATGGTAAATGTGTATGTCCCCATAGAAGTTCATTACATAAGCAAAAGGGAATATGTTCCATCTATGTTTATTTACATTATTGCAAATTGTCCACTGATATTGGTGTAATTTCTCACCCCTTTTGGCTGTATGAAAGTTAATTTCCCCTCAGGCACATTAATTTGTTCTTTGTTATTATGATCTCTTTACATTGCTTATTTATATTCAGTGGACATCCTGGTAGATCAGAACCTAATGCAGCTTGGAGTGATCAATGACAGAAGTCAAATTTAGGTGCAACTGAGGCCATAGATGCTCCATATCATTACTTTGAGTGTTTTATATAATATGACTAAATGGGTTTATTTCTGTGTTGCAGGGGCAGTCAAGAAATGGAACGACAAGGCCACAGAACATGACATAAACAGGGCTGTGGTAGAGCCGGGGGTGGTGTTTAACACTCCACCACGCCTTCAGCAGGCTGGAAAAGTGGGATTGATCTGTTTGTTTCAATTGTCAGAAATTGAATTCTTTGACATGGGATTGATACTGATTTTCATACTAAGAGGGACCAATAGTCTGATGATTGGTCAGTCATTGGGTTCATTTGTTGAAATCAAATCAAGCTTTATTTATTTAGCGCATTTCAGACATGGATGCAACACAATGGCTTCACAGGAAAAAACAATGGAAATAAACAGAAATATTTAGTACACAACATAAGATAAAAAACAGAAGACTAATGAGCATTTATGGAAATGCCATTGATTACATTATAAATTGGATGCAACATCCAACCCAAAATATAAGCTTGTTTTCTAGGTTGGGTTCTGAAAGACACTATGGGGGTGTCCACTGAAAGTTGACTAGTAACAACAACTGGGACCTAAAAGACACCCACCATGAGACCCACTAAATCTGCCCAAGAAGAGGAAAACAAAAGAAAAACCCACACCAAACTTAGACAGGAAGCAAACCAAAAAGGTGGAGCAACTAAAGGTGTTGACTCTCCACATCTATCAGGACAACTGGAGCACTGGGCCAGACACTGTTAAATAGAACCTGGACCAGCTCAGGTGAAACACGTTCCCACTAACGAGATGGACAAGCCAGCACAGGTGTAACACATACTGACTAACGAGGTGACACCAGTCAGTGAGTTCGACGTGCTAAAGTCCAACCTCAAAACATAAATGGAAAAACCAAAGCCTGTAACAGCTTAAGACAACAAATATATCCTATATTTTTGTTGGACAAGTTTTCTTACCACGAACAGAAAACAACTTGCTGTCAACAATTGAAAACAAGAAAAAACACATTTCTAAATAATAATATACAATCATATTATTCTTTTTTTCTTTTTAGAGAATCTTAAAACTCACTAGCTTCTAGAACTCTCGTCCCCTTGGAACGAACAAAACTCAAATCATGCGCCGAATACAACAGGTAGACCTAACAGTGAAATGCTGAATACAACAGGTGTAGTAGACCTAACAGTAAAATGTTGACTTACAAGCCCCTAACCAACAGTGCAGTTTAAAAAAAATACATAAAATAAAATAAAAAACTAATCTCCAACACGGAAAAACGTGTCAAAATAAATTGTGACCCATGATAACACACGGGCTAAATGCAAAACACAGATCTTTTTGACTGCCACGACAATTGAGACAATCAGCGACCAAGTTGTTCCAAAGACATGTCTGATATCAAGAGGAAACTCCTGCAATATCAGTAGTAACTTTCCACCTCACTGCGGAGCTTCTCTCTCTTTTCAGGTTTCAGGTTTCATTCGATAGGCATGTTGTTGGATCGGGGCCCAGTCCCCAGTGTCGTGCTCTAGTACATTTGGGTTGGCACATCTGAGAATGAACCCTGATATTCTAAAAGCAGGGCAACAATGTCAATATAATTGTACCCAAAAATTGTCAGTTGGTTGCATAAATAATTATTACTAAATGTTACATAATTGTAAATATGAAATATCAAAAACAAATGTACACACCCCTTTGTTAATATGTATTGGCAATAATTAACTGAATGGTGAGGCATGGAATTTAAAAACATGTATCTTTTGTCAGGCTGAATGTTTGAAATATGAGGTGATTTGAGTCATGCTTCTTCAGTAATGGAATAAAGACAATTAGCATTTGAATGATGTAAAGAAATACTGGAGTGATGTTGGATTGTTAATACAATTGATTATAAACTCAATTCATTATACTGTGACAAGGTGTATAGGCTGTAAGTACCTTGAAATTAAGTTGTTTTCAAGTAATTGAAAAAACAACCCGAAAATACATCTTTTCAACTTTCACTTTCAGCTACAACCGAACATACAGTGCCTTCCCGAAAGTATTCGGCCCCCTTGAACTTTGCGACCTTTTGCCACATTTCAGGCTTCAAACAAAGATATAAAACTGTATTTTTTTGTGAAGAATCAACAACAAGTGGGACACAATCATGAAGTGGAACGACATTTATTGGATATTTCAAACTTTTTTAACAAATCAAAAACTGAAAAATTGGGCGTGCAAAATTATCAACTCTCCGTATAAATGGGTTCAACATTCTGACATTCATTCAAATAATGCTACTACAATGTTAAAACATTCTACATTGTGACATTATTTCATTGATATCATGAAACAACTCCTTCATGTATGTATTTTCTGATGTTTAATAAGAGATCTTTTATCAGAGTATCTCTTCCCACATTGATTACAGCTACATGGCTTCTCTCCTGTGTGTGTTCTCTGGTGAGATACCAGGCTGCTGAGCTGAGTAAAACTTCTTCCACATTGATCACAGCAATAAGATTTCTCTCCTGTGTGTATTATCTGGTGTACAGTCAGAAGGCCAGATGAAGCAAAACTCTTCCCACATTGATTAGTTATATGATTTCTCTCCTGTGTGTGTTCTCTGGTGTATAGTTACATAGCTAGATGTAGTAAAACTCTTCCCACATTGATTAGTTATATGATTTCTCTCCTGTGTGTGTTCTCTGGTGTGTTGCCAGATGTACCAAAACCCTTTCCACATTGATCACAGCTACATGGTTTCTCTCCTGTGTGTGTTCTCTGGTGTATAGTTAGATAGCTAGATGTAGTAAACTCTTCCCACATTGATCACAGCTATAACGTTTCTCTCCTGTGTGTGTTCTCTATTTTGTCAGACAGACAGATGTACCGAAACCCTTTCCACATTGAGCACAACTATATGGTTTCTCTCCTTTGTGTATTCTCTGATTTATAGCGAGAAAGTTTGACTCAGTAAAACTCTTCCCACATTGATCAAAGCCATAAGGTTTCTCTCCAGTGGGAATTCTTTGATGTATTTTAAGGTCTGATGAAGAGTTGATTTTTTCCCCACAGTCAGAGCAGCAATGAGTTATCTTCCCTGTGGATATCTGCTGGTGTTTCTTGAGTTGATCTGATCTGGAAAGACTCTTCTCTGCCTTGTCAGCATCATGATGTTGTTGAGGCTCCTCAGAGGATCCACGCTAGTTCCGTCTCTCTCCTGTGTGAATGACAAAGTCAGACAGATGGTTAAAGGCCCACAACAGCAGAAATCCACTGTTTATTTGAGGTAAAAGAGGATACCCAGAGCATACCCATGAGTTGTACAACAATTGACGTCTGTTAAATTATTTGACAATTAAGACAGTCAAGTTAGCAACAAGTCATATTTCGTCTTGTTTTCACATTACTGGTAACTATAAATAAGTTATTCAAGTTTTTGAAATCCTAAGCAGTGTGCCAGACGACTATTGGTCTCCAAAGCAGGCCCTTGTCTGTGTTTGCTAAAATTGCAGCACGAGGGCAATGCACAAACAATTTTAATGCAGAAACACCTCCCTGCTAATGAGGAAACCGATAGTTATGGATGTTGTATATCTGCCTGGAGCAAAAATGGTGAGCAAAGATTTTAGTTTTTCACAAAGTATTCTGAATATTACAGCACAAGATCAGGAGTGCTACTCAAGGAAACTCACATTAAGCTCTGTGTCTATTCACTAATTCACCACCGTGGGGGAAAACTCAGGGGAGTTCTCATAGGCTGACTGCAAAAATGGCCTCCATTTACAGGTTGAAAATTCGTACATTTCACACTACGTTTGGATTATAATTGTAAGGCTCGCTTGAATGTCCTGGCTAATATGTTAGTGTTTTTGTCGCAAATCAACTGCTATATACTTAAAAAAACACTTAACCAGTAAAATGCTCTTTGGCTAGCTTTAACATCAGCCATAACGTCACCTAACAATAACATAGACCTAGGATTATAAATCATTTAATATTTCAGGTGAAGCATGGAAACTAAAATGTCTGTCATGACATTTCATAACCTGATAATTTTGTGAATAATCGCAGTAGGCTACTCCGTAAGGGGTTGTCATTCTAAATGTCCTGAATAGAGGGAAATAGCTCTGTGTGTTGTACAATAGCCTACCCATCAAGGAACCGTTCTCTACACATTATGAGCAAAGTATCTCCATTTCCAAACAGACTAACGAGACCCTACTGTAAATCAAGCAGTTAATAATATTATAAACATCAATGTGTTAGGCATGTTGGATCCAACGTGGAGCACAGCATAACTGTCTTTACCAGAGTAATGAATGAAGAAGCACTTTGGTTGTTGTTGCATGTCGTGATGTTTGTCATGTGACTGGCATTCAGAAAATGATTTCCTGGATCAGCTGATGATAGTTAAACATGTGACTGTAACAAAACAGCTACACTATTAAGAATTGTGTGTAATTATTGAAAAATCGCGTTAATGACAGTATCCATTTGGGTGTTGTCAATAAAGTTATGGTGACTCTCGGTTACAACCATTGGATTTAGCAAACTCTGAAATTATTTAGGATTTCTGTGTCCATGAAAACTGTTTTCCCAGCGCAACATAAGGAGACACTAAATGTTACGTAGTTAGAGAGCATTTCAGAGATCTGAATACACAAAAACTGTCTGACAGCAAGATCTAGTATTTAAGTTGAAGTTCATCATATGACAAGCGTAACGTTATGACTATAACTACTGTTCCCTGAAGGAGGGAAACTAGGTACAACATACTATTAAATCCATGCCTCCCTGGAAGCCCTGCCTTCCACAGGTGATGAGCGTGAGGCTCGGGTTTATTCCTTAAATGTAATACCGCTCTTCACCGACCCAGGAAGTGGCGGGGCCAAACAGGTGTTGTAACTCGTTCATAACTGGCACGCAGATCGGTAGAAATGATCAGATAAATTGGCTCTCTAAATGGAAGTAGTTTGCAGATTTTACCAGAAACTTCATGAGCATAACGTCAGAATTTAGGAAGGCCAGCAGCAGGTCGGTTGGTTATTTTCTTCTGGTTAAATTGATCTCTGGCGTCCTCAAGTCATTTGTGTTAATTATTTAATCAAACGCTTGATGCTTCAGTTCAGTTCAAGTTCGGCACAAACAGTTGATTTGATGCAACACATACAGTTGATTTGATTCAACACACACAGATGATTTAATTAAACACATACAGAGGATTTGATTAAACACATACAGTTGATTTGATTCAACACACACAGATGATTTAATTAAACACATACAGAGGATTTGATTAAACACATACAGTTGATTTGATTCAACACACACAGATGATTTAATTAAACACATACAGAGGATTTGATTAAACACATACAGTTGATTTGATTCAACACACACAGATGATTTAATTAAACACATACAGAGGATTTGATTAAACACATACAGTTGATTTGATTCAACACATACAGTTGATTTCATTCAACACAGGGGGTGTGTCTATATGGAAAAATACACGTCATAACATTTCAACCAATCAATTGGTAGAAAGAGAACAGTATGTTTTTGTTATCTGGGACACCCTGGAACAAACAGTGCATTCAGACCCCTTCCTTTTGACACATTTTGTTACGTTATATTCTATTCTGAAATGGATGATTTATTACATATACATACATTTATTAATGATCAATCTACAGACAATACCTCATAATGACATCACAATACCCCATAAAAGTGAGAGAAAAAAGTTTAGAAATGCTTGCATACCAGTGGTTGTATCTCTCTAGGTCATGCCAGTAGGTTACAGTAGGTTGTATCTCTCTAGGGCATGCCAGTAGGTTACAGTAGGTTGTATCCAAGTGGAAACAATTATCAACCCAATGTGGAAAATGTTGAATTTGGTCAACAACAAAATTAATGGCATATTTGCTACGTGAGGTTTACTTGATCCAACAGAAGTTTCGTAATGCTTAAGTTGTTATGTGGACACGTGACATACTACATGCCGTGCCCCCCAGTCTACGGTCAGCAGATAGACCCTTCTCAAATATATATGTTAAGTCACTTTTTGGAAACGAAACAGAGAAAACAAGGGGTAGCTTGCTCTCTACGTCGTCTGATTCTAGACATATCAGTCATCATCCTAGGGCCCTCCGTTGAAGAGGTATTGACGAGCCAACTCCGAATATCCAAAGTTAAAAAGACAGTTAATGCTGAACTTACTGGTGTTAATCAGATCCCCTATCTCCACCTCTACCTCTTCCAATGTGACAGTAATATCCCCTTCTCCCCTTCCCTCTTCACTCCAAAAACTGCATCCTCCTCTTCTTTTACTGTAACATCCCCCCCCTCTTTCACTCTGAAAAGGGTCTGAATACTTAAGTTAATCAATGTAAAAAAAAATGTTTAAAAAAACAAAAAAACTTTTTGGTTTGTCATTATGGGGTATTGTGGTGTCATTATGGGGTATTGTGTGTAGATTGATGAGGGGTAAAAAAAAATCTTCCATTTTAGGATAAGGCTGTAATGTAACAAAATGTGGAAAAAGTGAAGGGGTCTGAATACTTATGAATGCACTATCATATAGCTAATACTAATACCTAATACCCCACACCCTATAGCGAATACCGCACACCCTATAGCTAATACTAATACCTAATAGCCTACACCCTATAGCTAATATTAACACCTAATAGCATACACCCTATAGCTAATACTAATACCTAATAGCCTACACCCTATAGCTAATACTAATACCTAATAGCATACACCCTATAGCTAATATTAATACCTAATAGTCTACACCCTATAGCTAATACTAATACCTAATACCCTACACCCTATAACTAATATTAATACCTAATAGCCTACACCCTACAGCTAATGCTAATACCCTACACCAGATAGCTAATACTAATGCCTAATACCCTACACCCTATAGCTAATACTAATACCCTACACCTTATAGCTAATACTAATACCCAACACCTTATAGCTAATACTAACACTAATACCCTACACCCTATAGCTAATACCCTACACCCAATAGCTAATACCCTACACCCTACACCCTATAGCTAATACTAATACTAATACTAATACCCTACACCCTATAGCTAATACTAATACTAATACCCTACATCCTATAGCTCATACTAATACTAATACCCTACACCCTATAGCTAATACCAATACTAATAGCCTACACCCTAAAGCTAATACTAATACTAATACCCTACACCCTATAGCTAATACCCTACACCCAATAGCTAATACCCTACACCCTACACCCTACACCCTATAACTAATACTAATACTAATACTAATACCCTACACCCTATAGCTAATACTAATACTAATACCCTACATCCTATAGCTCATACTAATACTAATACCCTACACCCTAAAGCTAATACTAATACTAATACCCTACACCCTATAGCTAATACTAATACCCTACACCCTATAGCTAATACCCTACACCCCATAGCTAATACTAATACTAATACTAATACCCTACACCCTATAGCGAATACTAATACCCTACACCCTATAGCTAATACTAATACTAATACCCTACATCCTACAGCTAATACTAATACTAATACCCTACACCCTATAGCTAATACCAATATTAATACCATACACCCTATAGCTAATACTAATAGCCTACATCCTATAGCTAATACTAATACTAATACCCCCCACCCTGTAGCTAATACTAATACCTAAAACCCTACACCCAATAACTAATACTAATACTAATACCCTACACCCTATAGCTAATACTTATACCCTACACCTAATACTAATTGTCATGTACTGTCATGTTGTGTCTTGTCTCTGTCCTTTCCCTTCACCCTGTCTCCCTCTGCTGGTCGTTGTTAGGTTACCTTTTCTCCCCCGCTTTCCCCCAGCTGTTCCTTGTCTCCTCTTGACTACCTCGTCACCCCTTCTCCCACCTGTTCCCCTTTTCCCTCTGATTAGTCCCCTATATCTCTCTCTGTTTTTGTTCCTGTCCTTGTCGGATTCTTGTTTGTTGTGTTTCATGCCTGAGCCAGACTATCGTCATGTTTGCTGTAACCTTGTCCTGTCCTGTCGGAATCTGCCGGTCTATCTGAGCCTACCTATGTTTGGTTATTAAAGAAGCTCTGTTTAAGTTAGTTCGCTTTTGGGTCCTCATTCACTCACCGTAACAGAAGAATCCGACCAAGAATGGACCCAGCGACTTCGGATCCTCTCCACTCAGCCGTCGGGATCCAGGGAGCGATGCTAGGCAGACACGAGCAGGAAGTGTCTGCTGCTCGACATGCCGTTGAGACCCTGGCCACCCAAGTCTCCAACCTCACAGAACAGGTTCACCATCTCCGCCTCGATCCACCGGCCACTTCCAGGGCTTTCGAATCTCCGGAGCCCAGAATCAATAACCCGCCGTGTTACTCTGGGGAGCCCACTGAATGCCGCTCGTTCCTCACCCAGTGTGATATTGTGTTTTCTCTCCAGCCCAACACTTACTCCAGGAGCACTGCTCGTGTCGCCTACGTCATATCTCTCCTTATTGGACGGGCTCGTGAGTGGGGCACGGCAATCTGGGAGGCAAGGGCTGAGTGTACTAACCAGTATCAGGACTTTAAGGAGGAGATGATACGGGTTTTTGATCGATCTGTTTTTGGGGAGGAGGCTTCCAGGGCCCTGTCTTCCCTATGTCAAGGTAATCGATCCATAACAGACTACTCTATTGAGTTTCGCACTCTTGCTGCCTCCAGTGGCTGGAACGAGCCGGCTTTGCTCGCTCGTTTTCTGGAGGGTCTCCGCGCAGAGGTAAAGGATGAGATTCTCTCCCGGGAGGTTCCTTCCAGCGTGGATTCCTTGATTGAACTCGCTATTCGCATTGAGCGACGGGTTGATCTTCGTCACCGAGCTCGTGGAAAGGAGCTCGCGTTCTCCGTTGCCCCCCTCTCCGCATCACTACCATCTTCCTCTGCCGGCTCGGGTGCTGAGCCCATGCAGCTGGGAGGTATCCGCATCTCGACTAAGGAGAGGGAACGGAGAATCACCAACCGCCTCTGTCTCTATTGCGGTTCCGCTGGTCATTTTGTCACTTCATGTCCAGTAAAAGGCCAGAGCTCGTCAGTAAGCGGAGGGCTACTGGTGAGCGCTACTACTCCTGTCTCTCCTTCAAGATCCTGCACTACCTTGTCGGTCCATCTACGCTGGACCGGTTCGTCAGCTTCCTGCAGTGCCTTAATAGACTCTGGGGCGGAGGGCTGTTTTATGGACGAGACCTGGGCTCGGGAACATGACATTCCTCTCAGACAGTTAAAGGAGCCCACGGCCTTGTTCGCCCTGGATGGTAGTCCTCTCCCCAGGATTCAGCGTGAGACGCTACCTTTAACCCTCACTGTTTCTGGTAATCATAGTGAAACCATTTCTTTTTTAATTTTTCGTTCACCTTTTACACCTGTTGTTTTGGGCCATCCCTGGCTAGTTTGTCATAATCCTTCCATTAATTGGTCTAGTAATTCTATCCTCTCCTGGAACGTCTCTTGTCATGTGAAATGTTTAATGTCTGCTATCCCTCCTGTTTCCTCTGTCTCTTCTTCACAGGAGGAGCCTGGTGATTTGACAGGGGTGCCGGAGGAATATCACGATCTGCGCACGGTGTTCAGTCGGTCCAGGGCCACCTCTCTTCCTCCACACCGGTCGTATGATTGTAGTATTGATCTCCTTCCGGGAACCACCCCCCCCCGGGGTAGACTATACTCTCTGTCGGCTCCCGAACGTAAGGCTCTCGAAGATTATTTGTCTGTAGCTCTTGACGCCGGTACCATAGTCCCCTCCTCCTCTCCCGCCGGAGCGGGGTTTTTTTTTGTCAAGAAGAAGGACGGGTCTCTGCGCCCCTGCATAGATTATCGAGGGCTGAATGACATAACAGTGAAGAATCGTTATCCGCTTCCTCTTATGTCTTCAGCCTTCGAGATCCTGCAGGGAGCCAGGTTTTTCACTAAGTTGGACCTTCGTAACGCTTACCATCTCGTGCGCATCAGGGAGGGGGACGAGTGGAAGACGGCGTTTAACACTCCGTTAGGGCACTTTGAATACCGGGTTCTTCCTTTCGGCCTCGCTAACGCTCCAGCTGTCTTTCAGGCATTAGTCAATGATGTCCTGAGAGACATGCTGAACATCTTTGTTTTCGTTTACCTTGACGATATCCAGATTTTTTCACCGTCACTCCAGATTCATGTTCAGCACGTTCGACGTGTCCTCCAGCGCCTTTTAGAGAATTGTCTTTTTGTGAAGGCTGAGAAGTGCACTTTTCATGCCTCCTCCGTTACATTTCTCGGTTCTGTTATTTCCGCTGAAGGCATTAAGATGGATCCCGCTAAGGTCCAAGCTGTCATTGATTGGCCCGTCCCTAAGTCACGCGTCGAGCTGCAGCGCTTTCTCGGCTTCGCGAACTTCTATCGTCGTTTCATCCGTAATTTCGGTCAGGTGGCAGCTCCTCTCACAGCCCTTACTTCTGTCAAGACGTGCTTTAAGTGGTCCGTTTCCGCCCAGGGAGCTTTTGATCTCCTCAAGAATCGTTTTACATCCGCTCCTATCCTTGTTACACCTGACGTCTCTAGACAGTTCGTTGTCGAGGTTGACGCGTCAGAGGTGGGCGTGGGAGCCATTCTTTCTCAGCGCTCCCTCTCTGACGACAAGGTCCACCCATGCGCGTATTTTTCTCATCGCCTGTCGCCGTCGGAACGTAACTATGATGTGGGTAACCGCGAACTGCTCGCCATCCGGTTAGCCCTAGGCGAATGGCGACAGTGGTTGGAGGGGGCGACCGTTCCTTTTGTCGTTTGGACTGACCATAGGAACCTTGAGTACATCCGTTCTGCCAAACGACTTAATGCGCGTCAGGCGCGTTGGGCGCTGTTTTTCGCTCGTTTCGAGTTCGTGATTTCTTATCGTCCGGGCTCTAAGAACACCAAGCCTGATGCTTTGTCTCGTCTCTTCAGTTCTTCAGTAGCCTCCACTGACCCCGAGGGGATTCTCCCTGAGGGGCGTGTTGTCGGGTTGACTGTCTGGGGAATTGAGAGGCAGGTAAAGCAAGCGCTCACTCACACTCCGTCGCCGCGCGCTTGTCCTAGGAACCTTCTTTTCGTTCCCGTTCCTACTCGTCTGGCCGTTCTTCAGTGGGCTCACTCTGCCAAGTTAGCCGGCCACCCTGGCGTTCGGGGTACGCTTGCTTCCATTCGCCAGCATTTTTGGTGGCCCACCCGGGAGCATGACACGCGTCGTTTCGTGGCTGCTTGTTCGGTCTGCGCGCAGACTAAGTCCGGTAACTCTCCTCCTGCCGGCCGTCTCAGGCCGCTTCCTATTCCCTCTCGACCGTGGTCTCACATCGCCTTAGATTTTGTCACCGGACTGCCTTCGTCAGCGGGGAAGACTGTTATTCTTACGGTTGTCGATAGGTTCTCTAAGGCGGCTCATTTCATTCCCCTTGCTAAGCTTCCTTCTGCTAAAGAGACGGCACAAATCATCATCGAGAATGTTTTCAGAATTCATGGCCTTCCGTCAGACGTCGTTTCGGACAGAGGTCCGCAATTCACGTCTCAATTTTGGAGGGAGTTTTGCCGTTTGATTGGGGCTTCCGTCAGTCTCTCTTCCGGCTTTCACCCCCAGTCTAACGGTCAAGCAGAACGGGCCAATCAGACTATTGGTCGCATCTTACGCAGTCTTTCTTTTCGCAACCCTGCGTCTTGGTCAGAACAGCTCCCCTGGGCAGAATACGCCCACAACTCGCTTCCTTCGTCTGCGACCGGGCTATCTCCTTTTCAGAGTAGCCTCGGGTACCAGCCTCCGCTGTTCTCATCTCAGTTCGCCGAGTCCAGCGTCCCCTCCGCTCAGGCTTTTGTCCAACGTTGCGAGCGCACCTGGAAGAGGGTCAGGTCTGCACTTTGCCGTTATAGGACGCAGACTGTGAGGGCTGCTAATAAGCGTAGAACTAAGAGTCCTAGATATTGTCGCGGTCAGAGAGTTTGGCTCTCCACTCAGAACCTTCCCCTTAAGACGGCTTCTCGCAAGTTGACCCCGCGGTTCATTGGTCCGTTCCGTATTTCTCGGGTCATTAATCCTGTCGCAGTTCGACTTCTTCTTCCGCGATACCTTCGTCGCGTCCACCCGGTCTTCCATGTCTCCTGCATCAAGCCCGTCCTTCGCGCCCCCGCTCGTCTTCCCCCCCCCCCCCCCCCCCCCATCCTTGTCGAGGGCGCACCCATCTACAGGGTCCGTAGAATTTTGGACATGCGTCCTCGGGGCCGTGGTCACCAGTACCTCGTAGATTGGGAGGGGTACGGTCCTGAGGAGAGGAGTTGGGTTCCCTCTCGGGACGTGCTGGACCGTGCGCTGATCGAGGATTTCCTCCGTTGCCGCCAGGTTTCCTCCTCGAGTGCGCCAGGAGGCGCTCGGTGAGTGGGGGGGTACTGTCATGTACTGTCATGTTGTGTCTTGTCTCTGTCCTTTCCCTTCACCCTGTCTCCCTCTGCTGGTCGTTGTTAGGTTACCTTTTCTCCCCCGCTTTCCCCCAGCTGTTCCTTGTCTCCTCTTGACTACCTCGTCACCCCTTCTCCCACCTGTTCCCCTTTTCCCTCTGATTAGTCCCCTATATCTCTCTCTGTTTTTGTTCCTGTCCTTGTCGGATTCTTGTTTGTTGTGTTTCATGCCTGAGCCAGACTATCGTCATGTTTGCTGTAACCTTGTCCTGTCCTGTCGGAATCTGCCGGTCTATCTGAGCCTACCTATGTTTGGTTATTAAAGAAGCTCTGTTTAAGTTAGTTCGCTTTTGGGTCCTCATTCACTCACCGTAACACTAATACCTAATAGCCTATACCCTATAGCTAATACTAATACCCTACACCCTATAGCTAATACTAATACCCTACACCCTATAGCTGATACTAATACTAATACCCTGCACCCTATAGCTAATACTAATACTAATACCCTACACCTTATAGCTAATACTAATACCCTACACCCAATAGCTAATACTAATACCCTACACCCTATAGCTAATACTAATACTAATACCCTACACCTTATAGCTAACACTAATACCCTACACCCTATAGCTAATACTGATACACTACACCTTATAGCTAATACTAATACCCTACACCCTATAGCTAATACTAATACCCCCTATAGCTAATACTAATACTAATACCCTACACCCTATAGCTAATATTAATACCCTACACCCTATAGCTAATACTAATACTAATAGCCTACACCCAATAGCTAATACTAATACCCTACCTTATAGCATCTAATGCACTGTATACTCCTGGTAGAGTTTTCTACCGCTACCCAATCTTAGGAGAGTACATAGGAGGCACTATACTGTGTGTCTGCAGGTGTCTATCTGGTCAAAACCACTGATACAGGAGCCCCTCCACCCTCTGGTGGGATGGATCATGTCTACAGAGAAACCTAGATTTGAATACTTAGATTTGTGTGTATTGGGTATATGTTGTGAAATTGTTAGATATTACTTGTTAGATACTACTGCACTGTCGGAGCTAAAACCACAAGCATTTCACAACACCCGCAATAACATCTGCTAAACATGTGGACGTGACCAATAAAATGTTGTTTTGATTTAAAAACAGAAAAACATCCTATTTAACAAAGGTGTTTTTGGCTGGGGTCAAAATGACTCCATAGGATTTGAATTTGTTAAAAGTCCATATTGATACAGAAACACTAAACCATGATTTAGATATATTAATAACAAGTTGATTGACAAAGTAATGAAAAATTGGAAGAATTGAACAAACCATATTTTGGCTATGATAAAATATATGTATCTGGGGTCAAAATGATCCATGTCAGATGTATGGTTCATTGCAAATATGTAGTGAGTGTAAAGTTTGTTTTAAATTCTCCCTCATTAAACACGAATCAATCAACACATGCTTCTCTTTGAACGACTTAATATAATAATCAACTTTTATGAAATAAATTAAATAAAAACTTTTGGTTCCTCAACTGCGTTGCCCACTTCAGTCAGCAGATGGCGATGTGCGTCTGTTAGGTTCAGGCGACGCTGCCAGTGTGACGTATAATCTAGTCGACGCTCCTTCAACAACAACAGCTAGTCAGACACCTCGGTAGCTTTCTAGCAAACATAGCTACAACATTCACGCTCTTTACACTGTTTTGGTGTATATTAATCGCTGTGTATAAAACACACGTCTGTCGTATGTACTTGTTGGCTCATTTGATTATATATTTACGTTGTTTGTCAGCTAGCTGGTTTGCTAAGTTAGCTTAGAACTAGGCAAGTCGCTAATGCTAACTAGCTAACATCCCCGACCATGAGTTCACTAAGCTACTCTTCTCCTGATAAAGAAGAGGAGGTCTGCTGGACGGAGAAAGTAACTCTCGTTAAAGAGGAGGAGGAAGAGGGGGCTGTTTCAATAAAAAAACAAGTGAAGGGTGAGGCTGTTACAGTGAAAGAAGAAGAGAAAGACGTTTCAGTGAAAGAAGAGGAAGACTCGTTCAGAGTGAAAGAGGAGGAGGATGTTACAGTGGAGAAAGAGAAAGAGGAGGATGCATTTTTTGGACTGAAAGAGGAGGAGGGGGAGATGACTGTCACATCCAAAAAGGAGGAGGAAACTGGATATCTGGTCCCGGTTATCCAAACTCATCTTAAGGCAACCAATGGTTCTAACGATGAACTGAGCCGTAAGATGGTTTTGAGAAACGGGGCCCTGATTAACACTAGTAAGTACTGTCTTAAGTACAGAGGCACAAACTCTGCAGTTGTTGAACTGATGTTTGGTGTTAAAGGCGAAATCTGCCATTGTTACATCTATGTTTGGACTTTTAAATTATTTATTTATAGCCATTGATTCTTGAAGAATATAACACATGCCTCATGAGCTTAGTTCAACTGTTGTACCCCATCAGGACCCCAAATAAACTTGTTTAACTCCAATGTTTGGAAACAATGTAAATCAACACTGTATAGCCTCAACATGGTTAAATATATAATGTTGATGTCATGGATAGTCAGTCATTGCATCAATAGGTCTGTTTATGAATTTGAGAGTAGTTACATTTCTCCAGCCCATCCATCATCTTATTACCAAAACAGTGGTGGAATGACAGCTTTGTAATTGTTTAAACTGCAGATTGGTTGATGGGGATTTTTTTAAAAGGGACAACCTAGGATTTAAACAGAACAAAATGCCTGCCCTGAGACTTGATTTGGTAAACAGCTGAGGGATGGTGGTTTGAGAAATGTAACCACTCTCAAATTCATAGAGAAAGCTATTGTAGCCACCGTAACCCAACACCTAGCGACCTCGTCAAGAAGTTCAGACATCTTGGCGTAACAATTATAAGGTGTTGACTTGACAGTCGCTGGAACCAGGTTTGAGTTCAGCTCAGGGCTATCCCCTGAATTCTCTACACTATGAATACAAGGACTGGCCATCCATGATGTCATAATGATAGTTTAACCAGGTTTCTAGGCTATATAGGATATTCTAGAATTCATCCATGATGTCATAATGATAGTTTAACCAGGTTTCTAGGATATATAGTATATTCTATAATTCATCCATGATGTCATAATGATAGATTAACCAGGTTTCTAGGCTATATAGTATATTCTAGAATTCATCCATGATGTCATAATGATAGTTTAACCAGGTTTCTAGGATATATAGTATATTCTATAATTCATCCATGATGTCATAATGATAGATTAACCAGGTTTCTAGGCTATATAGTATATTCTATAATTCATCCATGATGTCATAATGATAGTTTAACCAGGTTTCTAGGATATATAGTATATTCTAGAATTCATCCATTATGTCATAATGATAGTTTAACCATGTTTCTAGGCTATATAGTATATTCTAGAATTGCCAGTGTAGATTTCTTGTGGGGGTCAAATTGTTAGAGCTGTTTATAAGTCATTGTTTAATATTCAGCCAATTTTATTCATTCCATTACAATTTAACCAGGGTCTGTAGTGACACCTCAAGCACTATGTCCTATCCAAGCCACATGGGAGCCCAAAATTGACTACCGTTGGCTGGCATGCATAACTTCCAGTGAATTAAGCTTACTGGTGTTCCCCCAGCGTTAGGGCAACCCCATTCCTATTTTAAATTCCTGGAGATTATTGGACATTTTCTAGTACCTTTAGAATTGTCCAGTATCTGTACTGTTTTCTTAGAAGTAGGTAGCAGAATCAATATATTTAACCATTAGACATATGTGATTGTGCAAAGCTGGATCAACACACCTGGTCATTCTGGGCCTTTGGACAGGAACATTGGTTAATCATTTGGAAGCACCATAGGCTTGGACTTGTGAAGGCCATTGGACAGGAACATTAGTTAATCAGTTATAGGCACCTGCAATAGGAGTGTGCATGTCTGTTTATTTTTGTGTCATTGCAATGGTCACGCCACCAATAGAATCAATGCCCTAATGTCTGAGCCAATCAGAGAATGGAAACTAAGCAGAAAGATAAGGGTGGCCAAGGCTAAAGGGTATTAATCATTTACATAAAGGGGAGTGACTATGTTATGCTGTGGGACAGTTTTTTGTAGTCTGAAATGCTCTCTAACTACGTCACATTTAGTGTCTCCTTATGTTGCGCTGGGAAAACAGTTTTCATGGGCACAGACATCCTAAATAATTTCAGAGTTTACTAAATCCAATGGTTCTAACCAACAGTCACCTTAACTTTAACACCCAAATCGATACTGTCATTATCGCGGTTCTTCAATAATTACACATAATACTTAATACTGTAGCTGTTTAGTTACAGTCACATGTTCAACAATCATCAGCTGATCCAGGAAATCATTTTCTGAATGACAGTCAAATGACAAACATCACGACATGCAACAACAACCAAAGTGCTTCTTCATTCATTACACCGGTAAAGACAGTTATGCCGTGCTCCACGTTGGATTCAACATCCCTAAAAAAAAATGGTGTTTATAATGTGTTATTGTGTGCTTGATTTACAGTAAGGTCTTGTTAGTCTGTTTGGACACAGAGATACTTTGTTCCTAATGTGTAGAGAACTGTTCCTTGATTGATTAGCTATTGTTCAACACACAGAGCTATTTTCCTTTATTCAGGTCATTTAGAATGACAACACATTACAGAGTAGCCTAGTGGGATTATTCACAAAATTATCTGGTGATCAGGTTATGAAATGTCATGACAAAGATATTTTAGTTTCCATGTTTCACCTGAAATATTAAATGATAGGTCTATGTTGTTTTAAGGTGAAATTATGGCTCCTACTGTTGGTCTATGTTATTGTTAGGTGAAGTGGGGCGGCAAGTGGGTCGGCAGGTAGTGGTTAGAGCGTTGGGCCAGTAACTGAAAGTTTATAAGATTGAATCCCCGAGCTGACAAGGTAAAAATCTGTCGTTCTCCCCCTGAGCAAGGCAGTTAACCTACTGTTCCTAGGCCGTCATTGTAAATAATAATTTGTTCTTAACTGACTTTCCCAGTTAAATAAAGGTCCAATGAAAAGCTATGGGTCCTACAGTAGCTCTGTGTTGTCATCAGGTGAAGTTATGGGTCCTACAGTTGGTCTATGTTGTTGTTAGGTAAAGTTATGGGCCAATTTGTTAAACACTTAGTGTTCAAACCCTCATTGTCAGGCTGATGGCAAAGCTAGCCAAAGAGCATTTTACTTGTTGAAGTGTTTAAAAAAAAGTATAAAGCATTCGATTTGCGACAATAACACAAACATCTTAAGCCGGAGATTCAAACAAACCTTACAATTATAATCCAAAAGTAATGTGAAATGCACTCATAAGCAACCTGGAAATGGAGGCTATTTTTGCTGTCAGCCTATGAGAACGCCCCTGAGTTTCCCCCCATGGTGGTGAATTTGTGAATAGACACAGAGCTTAATGTGAGTTTCCTTGAGTAGCACTCATGATCTTGCGCTGTAATATTCAGAATACATTGTGGAAAAACTAAAATCTTCACTCACCATTTTTGCTCCAGGCAGATATACTACATCCATAACTAGTGGTTTCCTCATTACCAGACATACTACATCCATAACTAGTGGTTTCCTCGTTACCAGATATACTACATCCATAACTAGTGGTTTCCTCGTTACCAGATATACTACATCCATAACTAGTGGTTTCCTCGTTACCAGATATACTACATCCATAACTAGTGGTTTCCTCATTACCAGATATACTACATCCATAACTAGTGGTTTCCTCGTTACCAGATATACAACATCCATAACTAGTGGTTTCCTCATTACCAGATATACAACATCCATAACTAGTGGTTTCCTCGTTACCAGATATACTACATCCATAACTAGTGGTTTGCTCGTTACCAGATATACTACATCCATAACTAGTGGTTTGCTCGTTACCAGATATACTACATCCATAACTAGTGGTTTCCTCGTTACCAGATATACTACATCCATAACTAGTGGTTTCCTCGTTACCAGATATACTACATCCATAACTAGTGGTTTCCTCATTACCAGATATACTACATCCATAACTAGTGGTTTCCTCATTACCAGATATGCAACATCCATAACTAGTGTTTTCCTCGTTAGCAAGGAGGAGTTTCTGCAACCAGATTGTTTCTACATCCATAATGTTGTGACGTTGTATCGGTTAATGTGACAACTGCTGCTCGCCGAATGATTAACTGTTTATAATTGCGTGATTAAATGAATCGGGCAGTTATTAACTCATTAACCTGGGGCACCATGGGAAAATTAGTTTTATTGAGTTTCTACTCAAATAATTTCAGAATATCGATTTTACAACAGTCGCTAATGAATCAATTTCCTCTACAGTCTCATTCTGAACGTCGCATATCCGTCAATCTGCACAAACCCGAGTCCCACCAATGAGTCTGTATCACACCAATTTTAGTTGATTATTTATTTACTAGCAAGCTAAAATGATATAAGATACACATACACAAAACACAGTTCTTGATTAGAACTTAGTACAACGGGCCAACACACGATGAAGCGTATTACTCAAAAGGGGGATTTAAAAGAGAGTAAAAGAGAAAGTACATGAGAGAAATATTCATTTGGGTGCATTTGTCAGCTATGCTTATTTTAACCCTAACCTGGCCAGAACTGCCGCTCTTATCGGTCGGAATATAATGATGTAATTGCGTGTTGAAGGTCTCCGATGGGGGGTTCCTCGGATGTTTCACTTCTCTGGTGTTACTCTCTGGTTGTCCTCACTTTGTCAGTGTCCTTGTCTTCGTGGTCTGTTTCCCCGCCCTTGTTCTGAAAGGGGTCTTCTGAGGACAGCCAGCCCTGTAGCTCAGGGCTCACAGCGTAGGAATGAAAGCAGTGTAGATGCACAATTCGATGAAGAGTGGTGACCGGGTGGTCCTGCTTGAATTCACTCTCTTAGACACAGTTACTCATCCATAGTATGGATTTGGTAGAGGGTTCCTTTGTCTTCAACCTCGTGTTGCGTTTTGGGTTCGTTGACTACTCAGACCTTGGCTGCAGCTCGGGTCACTTAGTTTAGCATGTTAATTCTTAACTCACATGTCTTATACCCTCGGGTCAGAAGTGGGTGTTTACGCCTTTTACCAAGTTAAGAGGCTGGAGGTCTGGATTTTTACTTAGATCCAATTTGAGACAACTAACTTCACATTTCATCTTTACCAAAACATTCGCTTTGATTTGGCCATTTTCCACACAACGTACAATGTCTAAACATCAAGTATACACTGGGAAAACTCTTAAAGTTACAATGTTTTCGTTATAACGTCGTCCTTTAACTTTTAATAACGAAACAAAAATGACATTCATTTTCATATTCCATCTTTCGTCATTACCACCTTTGTTGCCATTCGAAACTTATTGTCCTAAAGTCCAATTATTGCATGTTTAATTCTCTGAGGCTGGTTCTCCATAGTGAGAGGACAAAGTGATTTTGTCTGCTGCCTTAGATTTACAATGGGCGTGAGGTGTCATAAACCCCCCCCATCTTCATACCCCTTAATCTCTTCTCCTCTGGTGGGGGTGAGAGATCTCTCTGTCGGATTGTGGTCTCCGGTAACCCGACCAGGACAGTCATGACAATAACTAGCGGCTTCCTCATTAGCAGGGAGGAGTTTCTGCAACCAGATACACTACATCCATAACTAGCGGTTTCCTCATTAGCAGGGAGGAGTTTCTGCAACCAAATTGTGTGTGCTTTGCCCTTGTGCCGCAATTTTAGCAAACACAGAAAGTGGCCTATATTGGAGACCAAAAGTCGTCTGGCACATTGCTTAGGGTTTCATCAACTTTAATAACTTATTTCTAGCCTCCAATCATTGATTTTACTACTAATGTGAAAACAAAACAAAATATGACTATTGTTTCAAATTTTAAGGCAATTGTCAAATAATTTTAACATTGATTAGATGTCAATTGTTGTACAACATCATGGCAACGCTGTCAGCATCACCTTTTACGGTGGATTCCGCTGTTGTGGGCCTTTTACCATCTGTCTGACTTTGTTGTTCACACAGGAGAGAGACAGGACTACCGTGGGTCCTCTGGGGAGCCTCAACAACCTCATGATGTTGACAAGGCAGAGAAGACTCTCTCCAGATCAGAACACGTCAAGAAACCCCAGCAGAGATCCACAGGGAAGAGAACTCACTGCTGCTCTGACTGTGGGAAGAGATTCACCACCTCATCAGGCATTAAAATTCATCAGAGAATCCACACAGGAGAGAAACCTCACGGCTGTGATCAATGTGGGAGGAGTTTTGTTCAATATGGCCATCTGAAGATACACCAGAGAACACACACAGGAGAGAAACCGTATAGCTGTACTCAATGTGGGAAGAGTTTTAGTCATTCAACCAGCCTGATATCACACCAGAGAACACACACAGGAGAGAAACCGTATAGCTGTGATGAATGTGGGGAGATTTTTACTCAGCTAAGCAGCCTGATATCACACCAGAGAACACACACGGGAGTGAAACCGTACAGCTGTGATGAATGTGGGAAGAGTTTTACTCAGCTAAGCAGCCTGATATCACACCAGAGAACACACACAGGCGAGAAACCTTATAGCTGTTCTGAATGTGGGAAGAGTTTTACTCAGCTAAGCAGCCTGATATCACACCAGAGAACACACACAGGAGAGAAACCTTATAGCTGTGATGAATGTGGGAAGATGTTTACTAGGTCTAGCAATCTGACTCTACACCAGAGAATACATACAGGAGAGAAACCTTTCAGCTGTACTCAATGTGGGAAGAGTTTTACTAAGCTAAGCAACCTCATATCACACCAGAGAACACACACAGGAGAGAAACCCTATAGCTGTGATCAATGTGGGAAGAGTTTTGTTCAATCTAGCTATCTGAAGATACACCAGAGAACACACACAGGAGAGAAACCTTTTAGCTGTACTCAATGTGGGAAGAGTTTTATTTCATCTAGCCTTCTGACAGTACACCAGAGAACACACACAGGAGAGAAACCTTATAGCTGTAATCAATGTGTGAAGAGTTTTGCTACATCTGGGCAGCTGACGATACACCAGAGAACACACACACAATGGAAATCTTTTAGCTCTAATTGATGTGGGAAGAGTTTTACTCGGTTAAACAGCCTGATACGACACCAGAGAACACACAGGAGAGAAATATCTTAGCTGTAATCAATGTGGGAAGAGATACTCTGATAAATGTTATCTGATCAAACATCAGAAAATACATGGAGTTGTTTCATGATATCAATGAAATCATGTCACAATGTAGAATGTTTTAACATTGTAGTAGGAGTATTTTAATGATGTCACAATGTAGAAGCCTAAATGTTTGCCCCTTTATCAATTGATTTCAACATGATATAGATATTAGCCTCAGGGGAAAAATCCAGGCTCAGAATTGAAAGTTGAGTTGTGTTACACTTACCACGTTGATGACCGACTTGAATCAAAATGCAACACTCCAAAATGTAGCTAGCTGTTTTCTTCAAATTGTCCTCTATCCAGTGATGTACACATTTCTCCCAGATTCCGTGTGGTTTTTGAGCTGTTAGTTTTAACAGGACTTGCAACCTAATCTCCCTCCTTTCGCAGTTGATTTCAACAGATGAGTTATGACACATAAGTGTTGCATTCCTTTGTTTAGCGACCCCTAAATTTAAATGCATCACTCCAAAATGTAGCTGACTGTCTTCTGCAGGTTGTCCTCTAACCAGCGAGGTAAAAGATATCTCAAATTTCCATGTGTTTTTTAGTTGTGTTAGTTTCTAATAACTAATAACCTAGTCGATATTAGTGATGTATTGCTACTTGTCAAAACAACAACGTTTCTGGTGTTTGTGAAGTTTATAAGGAGCTTGTTTAAACAAATACAAGTAATATGATTATTGTGGCAGATGTTTGTGGATATTGCACATTTTATGTTTAGGTTTTCAATTTATCCCAAACTGTTTCTGCATATTAGTTATTGATTTGGACAGGTTAAAACTGTGGTTTGACATCGGGATATCCCACCTAGCAAAATGTAATTGAAAAGATGTTGAAAAGAAGACTATGCCCGAAATATGTATTTTCGGGTAGTTTTTTCAGTGACTTGAAAATAACTTAATTTCAACTTACTTGCAGGTAGCCTAGTGGTTAGAGCGTTGGGCCATCATTGTAAGCCAGAATTTGTTCTTAACTGACTTATTTACATTGACGGCCTACCAGGGTATAATAAATTGGTCTATAATCAATTTTATTAACAATCTTACATCACTCCAGTATTTCTTGACAACGCTCAAGTGCCAATTGTCTTTATTCCACTACTGATGAAGCATGACTCAAATCACCTCATATTTCAAATATCCAGCCTGACAAAAGATACGTTTTATTATTCCAAGCCTCACCATCAAGTTAATTATTGCCAATTGTGCTGCCATCCTGTTAGAAGGTAACAGATAATTTTTCTGTATTGGAGGCAAGGTTTTTGGGGGCTCTTTCCAAGGGGACGAGAGTTCTAGAAGCTAGTGAGTTTTAGGATTCTATTGAAAAAAAATGATTAATTATTTAGAAATGTGTTTTTTATCTTGTTTTTAGTTGTTGACAGCCAGTAGACACCATGTTTATTGTAGTTTATTATGTGAAATGGAAGTTGTTTTCTGTCGGGGGTGAGCAAACTTGTCCAACAAAAACATAGCATATATTTGTTGTTAAAGGGGGAAGGTGTTACAGGTTTTGGTCTTTCCATTTATGTTTTGAGGTATAGCTCGTTAGCAGGTAGGGTGCACTGATTGAGGTCACCTCGTTAGTCAGTATGTGTTACACCTCTGCTGGCTTGTCCGTCTCGTTAGTGGGAAGGTGTTTCACCTGAACTGGTCCAGGTTCTATTTAAGAAAGTCTGGATGAAAATAAAACCTAATATAACTCAAACGGAAAGCATTTGCATTTTTGTAGCAGTCCAGGCAGTGCTGAGAGGGATAGTTTGGCCTGCTATTTGTTCTGGTTCTGGTTGGATGTCTTGATAGATGTGGAGAGTCAACACCTTTAGTCGATCCACCTTTTTGGTTTGCTTCCTGTTTTTAAGTTGGGTGTGGGTTTTTCTTTTGTTTCCCTCTTCTTTGGCAGATTTAGTGGGTCTCATGGTGGGTGTCTTTTAGGTCCCAGTTGTTGTTACTAGTCAACTTTCAGTGGGCACTGAGAGCAAAACTTCAACATTATGTTATAATACTTTTATTGCATCAAATGGTGGTTTTATGCAACAGAATAGAGGGTTCTTAGAACTATTGTGTCTGTGTGTTCTACTGAGGATGGGCATTCCAAAGCTTGAGAGTTAATGTTTCTGTTCTATATGGTACCAGGGAGAGATGACCTCAGGGCCAGACCCTGGTCTCTACACAAATAGTACTGTTTTTACAGCAGATGCTGTCTGCTGAGAATTATAAGTATCTTTCATACAAATCTAAACCTTGTGACCCGTTCTATACATCTGTTGTTGGTCATGTAGGTTGAAAGGGGTGTATCTTGGCTGTAAAAAACCTTTGTACTTTTGTATCGTGGCTCTCAACTAATCATCTGGGGGTGATTTGTCGACCATCCATCATTATCGTAGAGCACTCAATTGATTCAATTTATATTTGTGTGTTGTATTGACCTGCTCCCTTACTAATAAGTGAATAAATATTTAAATTTAACTCTGACTTGTGTGGTAACTTTGTCTCCTCATTTGATTTTAAAGAGATTAACCACATTTGGCGATGGGGATGTTAATCTTCACTTGGTGACCTCTCCTGACAACCCAGGTAAATCGTGCACGAGGGATCCCTCAAATATGGGATCTCAGGGAGACCACACTTTGGGAACGGAGAAGATGGTCCCACCTTTGTTTTGAGAGGCAGTGAGCCGAGTGGATACCACATCTCAAAAGTAGTTAAAAAAAATAATAATGACGAGCGAAACGCGTAAAGTGGAGTTTTTAGAAAATCCTCAAAGGCTCTGAGTGTGTATTCCTGTGTGAGGGGTGCACCTTGGAGGTGTAAACAGGGCGGGATTTCACTCTCATGGTGAAATGGATTTCCGCCGATGTGCAGTAAAGGAGTGAAGAGCGGTGTCAACAAAAGTAAGAAAAGATTCATACACATACAATTAACAAAGAACATAACAAATGTTCAGCTGTAGTTTTATATAAGCATACACACTCATGTTTATGAAGAAACAGATGATTGGTGCATAGGCATGGACATAAAGGCCACTCGGGTCCTCTTTGAAGAGGCAGGGCAAGAGCAGAATCGCTGATGTGGTCTCCAGTCCTAGTAAAGTAAAGCATTGATCTTACTACACTTGCTAATTTTATTACAAAATACATTAGAGAAAGGGAAGGAATTAGAGCAAGTACCTCTTCTGTATTGTCCTTCAGGGACTGTCAAAATAGCAGGATGATGTCCTCACCCCTGCCTCTCTACCTCTGCTAGTTCTTGAATTCTCGTTTTGTCTATATCCATTCCATGGACTTGATTCATTTCTGAGAAGATCTGAAAAGATAATTAAAATAATTAACGCAGACATGTAACGTTTCCAAAATGGGATAGTATTGTTCATGTAACATTTCCAAAATTGGATAGTATTGTCCATGTAACGTTTCCAAAATGGGATAGTATTGTCCATGTAACGTTTCCAAAATGGGATAGTATTGTACATGTAACGTTATGCCCCCTTGTGAGTTAATAGTATTGCATGCTGTAGCAGGCTATATAAAGAGGAAGACCTCCATTGACGATTCAGTTCGTTGTAACATCTCGCCTGGACAGGTCACCGTCGTTAGTTAGTTAGTTAGCTAGTTCATTATCACAAAACTGAGAACTGCTCTAGATTGGAAACTTACGTTAATGAGTGTAAAGCCATGTTGGCTTTATGGAAACGATAAACAATATATGGGAACGAATATAGTTCAGGGAAATAATCCAAACCTAGTTCTGCCTAGTTAGGACATAATGTTATCTAGCTAGATAACGGTACTGTACTGTAGCTCATACAACGCCGACGGTCAAATCCGGGTTTCTAATATTTACCTTAATCAACTATAGTAACGTTATGGAAGATATTCACAGAAAACCATCATTGTCTTCGTTATTCATCATTAGTATCTTATATTATTATAATACATTATTTCGAGACATATTCAGAGCCAAACATCAATCCAACTTAACCTTTTAACTGTTGTCGCATCCAAACTTGTCACCATCGTTTTCAGTTGTAATTGCGAAGTTCCCGGAAGAAGTCCAGCAACAACGGAGGTTCCTCGATGAACCCACCTTCTAACAAGTTATTTGAAGAACCTTTTGGGGCTGTTTTTCATTGACCAAGAACCCTATGGTTCTTAGGGGATCTCAGAACAACTCCAGTTGAACCCTGTATTTTTTGAGTTGTAGTCAGATCCATTTACTCTCAGATTCAAAACATGATGATCATGATGAACATCAACGATCAAGTCAGTTGCTGCTGCTCCAATACAGTATGAGGTGAGAAGGTGAACTGATGTCGAATCATAATAATTAAGTTAATTAAAATTAATTAGTGAAACTGTTAAAAAATAGTATATGGCATATATTGTTAACATATAGAAACATCATGGAATATTGTACATCATATTAGCATCAACATACATTATTGTTTCATTCAATTTCACATAATAAGGAAATTTCATATTTTCAAGTTCAGAAGTCAGAACCCATCACCTGCTATGTAAAAGAGACAGAAGAATGCACAATGGTCAATGCTATCCGGGATCCTTGGGACATCCCTACCCTAAATCCTACCTTAACCATTTTAAATGTCAACTTCAACAGACTAGTGATGTCCCAAGGATGTATCTCTACCTGAAAATACATGATCTAAGTGATTTATAGTTGGTATTCAGCAGTCATAAATCCTTAATTACTTTAATGAACTACTAAAATAGTGATTTTGTCAGACAGCAGCTCTACACTTTATTGACTGACTGATCCATTCATCCTTCCATCCCTCATCAGCCTTCCTCTCCTCTGAAGACCCAGTGAGGGTTGAGCTCAGTCAGAGAGCTGTTGAGGGACTGGTTAGGAAGAACACTTCTACAGCCAGAGAGGTGAGGTCACACATGGTTTAGATAGTAAATATTTATGTCCCCTTAGGGGTTCATCACGTCAGCAAAAGGGAATATGTTCCATCTATGTTTATTTACATTAGTGCAAATTGTCCACTAATATTGGTGTAATTTCTCACCCCTTTTGGCTGTATGAAAGTTAATTTCCCCTCAGGCACACACATTTGTTCTTTGATATTATGAAGGTAATTTGTGTGCAATGTACTTTTCCCCACATCTCTTTACATTGCTTATGCATATTTGGTGGCCTGACTATGTCAAAGGCCCATCCTGGTTGTTCTGAACCTAATGCAGCTTAGAGTGATCGGATGACAGAAGTCACATTTAGTTGATAGGTGTAACTGAGGACATAGATGCTCCATATCCATTACTTTGAGAGTTTTATATAATATGACTAAATGTGTTTCTTTCTGTGTTGCAGGGGCAGTCAAGAAATGGAACGGCAAGGCCACATAACATGACATAAACAGAGCGGTGGGAGACCACCCCAAGCCTCTGGTAGAGCCGGGGGTGGTGTTTACCACTCCACCACGCCTTCAGCAGGCTGGAAAAGTGGGATTGATCCGTTTGTTTCAGTTTGCAGTAGTTGAATCCTTTCACATGGGATTGATACTGATTTTCATACTAAGAGGGATCAAGAGTCTGTCGATTGGTCGGTCATTGGGTTCATTTGTTGAAATCAAATCAAGCTTTATTTGTACAGCACATTTCAGACATGAATGCAACACAATGGCTTCACAGGAAAAAAACAAATGAAAATAAACAGAAATATTTAGTACACAACAAACAGACTAATGAGCACCCTAAGAAAATTCCATTGATTAAATTATTAATTGGATGCAATATCCAACCCCCCAAAAAGAAAAACTCACACCAAACTTAAAGACAGGAAGCAAACCAAAAAGGTGGAGCAACTAAATGCAACACTTATTTTTCATCACTCATCGATATCATGCTAAAATCATTTGTGCGAGAGGAGAGAGATGAGGTTGCACGTCCTGTTAAAACTAACAGCTCAAAAACCACACGGAATCTGGGAGTAATGTGTACATCCCTGGTTAGAGGACAATTTGTAGAAAACAGCTAGCTACATTTTGAAGTGTTGCATTTTGACTCAAGTGGGTCACCGACATGGTAAGTGTAAAACAGCTATTTTTGTGTTAGTCACTTTTTGTTAAATCACATAAACAGTACTCTTCCATTTCAGAGCCTGGATTTTCCCCCTGAGGCTAATATCCATATCATGTTGAAATCAAATGATAAGGGGGCAAACGTTTAGGCTTCTACATTGTGACATTATTCAAATATTCCTACTAAAGTGTTAACATTCAACATTAATTCATTGATATTATGAAACAACTCCTTCATGTATTTTCTGATGTTTGATCAGACACCTTTTATCAGAGTATCTCTTGTCACATTGATTACAGCTATAAGGTTTCTCTCCTGTGTGTGTTCTCTGGTGAATTTTAATGCCTGATGAGGCAAATCTTTTCCCACAGTCAGAGCAGCAGTGAGTTCTCTTCCCTGTGGATCTCTGCAGGTGTTTGAGGTGTTCTGATCTGGAGAGACTCTTCTCTGCCTCTTCAGCATCATGTGGTTGTTGAGGCTCCCCAGAGGATCCACGATAGTCCCGTATCTCTCCTGTGTGAACAACAAAGTCAGACAGATGACTAAAGGCCCACAACAGAGGTAATCCATTGTAAAAGGTGATGCAAACAGCGTAGCCATGATGTTGTACAGCAATTGACGTCTGTAATCAATGTTAACATTACTTGACAATTGTCTTAAAATGAGCAAGAAAAGTCATATTTTGTCTTGTTTTCACATTAGTAGTAACATCGATGATTGTCGGCTAGAAATAGGATATTCATGTTGTTGAAACTCTAAACAGCGTGCCAGACGACTTTGGTCTCCAAGGCCCCCTTCTGTGTTTGCTAAAATTGCGGCACGAGGGCAATTTGATTACAGAAACTCCTCCCTGCTAATGAGGAAACCGATAGTTATGGATGTACTATATCTGCCTGGAGCAAAAATGGTGAGCAAAGATTTTAGTTTTTCACAATGTATTCTGAATGTGAATGGGGGAAAACTCAGGGGAGTAACCTCCATTTCCAGGTTGCTTATGAGTGCATTTCACACTACTTTGGATTATAATTGTAAGGCTCGTTTGAATGTCCTGTTTAATATAATGTTTGCTACAGTATGAATTATGCGTAATTATTATTGAAGAACCGCGTTAATGACAGTATCCATTTGGGTGTTGTCAATAAAGTTACGATTTTATTTTTTATTTCACCTTTATTTAACCAGGTAAGCCAGTCGAGAACAAGTTCTCATTTACAACTGCGACCTGGCCAAGATAAACCAAAGCAGTGCGACAAAAAACAACAGAGTTACACATGGGATAAACAAACGTACAGTCAATAACACAATAGAAAATCTATATACAAATGGAGTAAGGAGGAAAGGCAATAAATAGGCCATAGTAGCGAAGTTGTCATGTACTGTCATGTTGTGTCTTGTCTCTGTCCTTTCCCTTCACCCTGTCTCCCTCTGCTGGTCGTTATTAGGTTACCTTTTCTCCCCCGCTTTCCCCCAGCTGTTCCTTGTCTCCTCTTGACTACCTCGTCACCCCTTCTCCCACCTGTTCCCCTTTTCCCTCTGATTAGTCCCCTATATCTCTCTCTGTTTTTGTTCCTGTCCTTGTCGGATTCTTGTTTGTTGTGTTTCATGCCTGAACCAGACTGTCGTCATGTTTGCTGTAACCTTGTCTTGTCCTGTCGGAATCTGCCGGTCCGTCTGAGCCTACCTATGTTTGGTAATTAAAGAAGCTCTGTTTAAGTTAATTCGCTTTTGGGTCCTCATTCACGCACCGTAACAGAAGTATTTACAACTTAGAAAATGAACACTGGAGTGATAGCTGTGCAGATGATGTGCATGTAGAAATACTGGTGTACAAAAGAGCAAAAAAGTTAATACAAATATGGGGATGATGTAGGCAGTTGGATGGGCTATTTACAGATGGGCTGTGTACAGCTGCAGCGATCGGTAAGCTGCTCAGATAGCTGATGCTTAAAGTTAGTGAGGGAGATTTTAGTCTCCAACTTCAGCGATTTTTGCAATTTGTTCCAGTCATTGGCAGCAGAGAACTGGAAGAAAAGGCAGCCAAACAGGTGATGGCTTTGGGGATGACCAGTGAGATATACCTCCTGGAGCGCATGCTATGGGTGGGTGTTGCTATGGTGTCCAGTGAGCCGAGTTAAGGCGGCCTAGCGAAGACTTATAGATGACCTCGAGCCAGTGGGTATGGCGACAAATATGTAGCGAGGGCCAGCCGACGAGAGCATACAGGTCGCAGTGGATGGTGGTATATGGGGCTTTGGTGACAAAACGGATGGCACTGTGATAGACTGCATCCAGTTTGCTGAGTAGAGTGTTGGAGGCTATTTTGTAAATGATATCGCCAAAGTTAAGGACAGGTAGGATAGTCAGTTTTACGAGGGTATGTTTGGCAGCGTGAGTGAAGGAGGCTTTGTTGCGAAATAGGAAACAAATTGTAGATTTAATTTTGGATTGGAGATGCTTAATATGAGTCTGGAAGGAGAGTTTACAGTCTAACCAGATAGTTAGGTATTAGTAGTTGTCCACATATTCTAAGTCAGAACCGTCCAGAGTAGTGATGCTAGTCGGGCGGGTGGTTGCGGGCAGCGATCGGTTGAAGAGCATGCATTTAGTTTTACTTGCGTTTAAAAGCAGTTGGAGGCCACAGAAGGAGTGTTGCTTGGCATTGAAGCTCGTTTGGAGGTTTGTTAACACAGTGTCCAAAGAAGGGACAGATGTATACAGAATGGTGTCATCTGCGTAGAGGTGGATCAAGGAATCAACCACAGCAAGAGCGACATTGTTGATATATACAGAGTCGGCCCGAGAATTGAACCCTGTGGTAACCCCATAAAGACTGCCAGAGGTCCGGACAACAGGCCAGGTTGATGAAGACGGCTGCACAGTACTGTCTTTTATTGGTGGCGGAAATTATATCGTTTAGTACCTTGAGCGTGGATGAGGTGCACCTGTGACCAGCTCGGAAACCGGATTGCACTGGTGGGATTCTAAATGGTCAGTGATCTGTTTGTTAATATGGCTTTCAAAGACTTTAGAAAGGCAGGACAGGATGGATGTAACAGTTTGGGTCTAGAGTATCACCCCCTTTGAAGAGGGGGATGACTGTGGAAGCTTTCCAATCTTTAGAGAGGTTGAACAGACTAGTAATAGGGGTTGCAACAATGGCGGCGGATAATTTTAGAAAGAGGGTCCAGATTGTCTAGCCCAGCTGATTTGTACGGGAACAGGTTTTGCAACTATCTGGATTTGGAGGCTTGGAGAAGCTGGGGAGGCTTGGGCAAGTAGCTGCGGGGGGTGCGCGGCTGTTGGCCGGGGTTGGGGTAGCTAGGAGGAAAGCATGGCCAGCCGTAGAGAAATGCTTATTGAAATTCTCGATTATCGTGGAGTTATCGGTGGTGACAGTGTTTCCTAGCCTCAGTGCAGTGGGCAACTGGGAGGAGGTGCTCTTATTCTCCATGGACTTTACCGTGTCACAAAACTTTTTGGAGTTAGAGCTACAGGAAGCAAATTTCTGTTTGAAAAAGCTAGCCTTTGCTTTCCTAACTGACTGTGTGTATTGGTTCCTGACTTCTCTGAAAAGTTGCATATCGCGGGGACTATTCGACGCTAGTGCAGGACGCCACAAGATGTATTTGTGCTGGTCGAGAGCAGTCAGGTCTGGAGTGAACCAAGGGCTATATCTGTTCTTAGTTCTACATTTTTTGAAAGGGGCTTGCTTATTTAAGGTGGTGAGGAAATTACAATTAATGAACAACCAGGCATCCCCTACTGACGGGATGAGGTCAATATCCTTCCAGGATACCCGGGCCAGGTCGATTAGAAAGACCTGCTTGCAGAAGTGATTTTGGGAGCGTTTGACAGTGATGAGGGGTGGTCGTTTGACCGCGGACCCATAACGGATGCAGGCAATGAGGCAGTGATCGCTGAGATCCTGATTGAAAACAGCAGAGGTGTATTTGGAGGGCAAGTTGGTCAGGATAATATCTATGAGGGTGTCCATGTCTACAGATTTAGGGTTGTATCTGGTGGGTTCCTTGAAAATGTGTGTGAGATTGAGGGCATCTAGCTTGGATTGTAGGACGGCCGAGTTGTTAACCTCACTAAGGTAGGGGGCACTATTTTCACCTCCAGATGAAAGTAAACTTGGTAGATTTGTATAGAAAACACTAAAGGTTCCAAAACTGTTAAAATAATGTCTGAGTATAACAGAACTGATATGACAAGCGATGTTCTATGTTCTGATGGCTAGCATCTGATGAAGGTTCTAGCTATAAGGTCTAAAAAAATAGCAGATCCATATCACATTGGGTGAGGTGGGTTTCCGGTAGGTATATTTAATTTAAATGAAAAATATTTATATATTGCAATATATTAAAAAAAGACGAAAAAAACATACCATTTACAACAAACACGTCTTCATGCTACGCCATCTTTGATTACAAGATTGGATCAAGCAAACTCTGAAATTATTTAGTATTTCTGTGCCCATTAAAACAGTTTTCCCAGCGTAACATAAGGAGCCACAAAATGATACATAGTTCGAGTGCATTTCAGAATACAAAAAAACTGTCAGACAGCAAGATCCCCTATTTAAGTTGAAGTTCATCATATGACAAGAGTAACGTTATGACTATAACTACTGTTCCCTGAAGGAGGGATACTAAATGAAACGGCCCCTGGCAGACCACCCAGACCTGACCCCACAAGACGCACACCCAATTACGCATATAGAAGTAGGACTAGTCTACCTGGCATGCACACAAATGTAGGCCTATAAATGTGCCCATTTGGGGATGCCTGATAGTATTTCTGATTGTCTTAACGCACCACCACTAATGAGTTGTGGAGCTTCTCAAAGTAATGCTTTATTCACCTCAAACAGCAAATAAACAAAGTCTAATCCAAATCAATTGCAAATGAGAATAGTTCCTCAAAGTATTTTTGTAAAATATTTCCAGCTCTCACCCTTTTGATAACCACTCGGCATAAAAGGGAAACATGTAATGCTCTGATCCAGTGGAAATGTCATAAAATACCTGATTACTTCTTATCCTTTTCACAAATAGCCTACAGCTGTGTCTGTCCAGAACTCACTGGAGCAGCAAACTGAGGGCCTAGAATATTTTATACAATGTTGCAAGCTTGCTATCTGAGTTTCCTGACCCAGTTGATACAATGTTTCAAGTTTGTTGTAGACAGGCCATTTGCAGCCAATGTGATTTCTAGGATATTTATTTTTATCAGGATATTTTCTACTTGCAGAATTTAATGTTTTTATTTGTTGGTTTTGTGTAGGCTTTTTTTTGTTGTACATAGTTGGTAATGGCAATAAAAGTTACTTTTAGATATCTATAATTTTCATTTAGATTTAGATAGAATGTATATTAATCACAGACAATTTTGAGATATTATTATAAATTTAAATGAAACTGTTCCAAGAAAATGTGCAAATGAAAATCATAACTGGCACACAGATTAGCAGAAATGGTGAGATAAATTGGCACTCCAACTGGAAAAGGTTGCAGACTGCTGGTGTAGTCTATTACTAGTCTATTACTCTATATATCTGTAGTCTATTAGTCTATTACTGCAAACTTCAGGAGCAGAACGGCAGAATTTACAAAGTCCAGCAGCAGAGGGGGGACTCCCTCTGGTCAGGTTGCGTTGACGAGCGGCACCCTCTGGTCAGGTTGCGTTGACGAGCGGCTCCCACTGGTCAGGTTGCGTTGACGAGCGGCTCCCCCTGGTCAGGTTGCGTTGACGAGCGGCTCCCCCTGGTCAGGTTGCGTTGACGAGCGGCTCCCCCTGGTCAGGTTGCGTTGACGAGCGGCTCCCCCTGGTCAGGTTGCGTTGACGAGCGGCTCCCCCTGGTCAGGTTGCCTGTGAATTGTCCGTGAGTATAACAGAACTGATATGGCAGGCGAAAACCTGAGGAAAATCCATCCAGGAAGTACTATTAAGGCTGTTTTTCCATTGAAAGCCTATCCACCATACAAAGACTTAGGACCCAGTTCACGATCTCTATGGCTTCTTCTACATGTGGCCAGTCTTTAGGCATTGTTTCAGGCTTTACTCTGAAAAATGAGGGAGATACAGCACTTTCAATGAGTGGACAGCGGAAATTTGCAGCCATGAGCCCAGCGCGTGATCGGGAGCGCGCATTTCTTGTTTACCTTTTCTATTGACAAAGCTTTTGTCCGGTTGAAATATTATTGAATATTTATGACAAAAACAACCTGAGGATTGATTTTAAACATCGTTTGACATGTTTCTACAAACTTTAATTGTACTTTTTTAAACATTTCGTCTGATGTTGAGAGCGCGCATTGTGACTTTTGATTACTGATCTAAACGCACCAACAAAACTGAGGTTTTTGGACATAAAGAGGGACATTATCGAACAAATTGAACATTTATTGTCTAACATGGAGACCTGGGAGTGCCACCAGATGAAGATCATCAAAGGTGAGTGACTAATTTTAATGCTATTTCTGACTTTTGTGAGCCCTCTCCTTGGTTGGAAAATGGCTGTACGGTTTTCTGTGGCTAGGCGCTGCCCTAACATAATCGCATGATGTGCTTTCGTCGTAAAGCCTTTTTGAATTCTGACACTGCGGCTGGATTAACAAGACGCTTATCTTAATCCTATGTATAAAACTTGTATTTTTCATCAATGTTTATGATGAGTATTTCTGTAATTTGATTTGGCTCTCTGAAATTTCACCGGATGCTTGTTGATTACTGTACATAACGCGCCAATTTCAACTGGGATTTTTGGACATAAAGAGGGACCTTATCGAACAAAACACACATTTATTTTGTAACATGAAGTCCTGTGAGTGCCATCTGATGAAGATCAAAGGTTAGTGATTAATTTAATCGCTATTTCTGACTTTTGCGAGCCCTCTCCTTGGCTGGAAAATGGCTGTATGGTTTTCTGTGACAAGGTGCTGACCTAACAAAATCAGATGGTGTGCTTTCGCCGTAAAGCCTTTTTGAAATCGGACACTGTGGTTGGATTTACAAGAAGTGTATCTTTAAAATGGTATATAATACTTGTATGTTTGAGGAATTGTAATTATGGGATTTCTGTTTTGAATTTGGCAACCTGCAATTTCACTTGCTGTTTTCGAGGTGGGACGCTACCTGTCCCACTGGTGCCAGACAGGTTAAAGCAGGTTAAAGCATCAGACAAGTTCTGTACGTATATTTGATTTTATAAAAATGTATTCGTGGATGTTGATGTGTCTTGCTGGAAGATCCACTTATGGCCAAGTTTCAGCCTCCTAGCAGAGAGGTAACCAGGTTTGGTGGCAAAAATATCCTGGTAGTGGGTAAAGTTTTTATTTATTTTATTTTATACAGTAATTTTTGCTCATCTCTATCAAGGGTATCAATAAGTAGTTGCTTATTTTGATAACTAGTTATTTGACTGAATCAGGAATACAGATGTGGAGTAGATGTAGAGTTTGTTTTAAAATCTCATTACAAATCTGAACTATTCAAACAACACTTGTTGCTCTTTGTACGTGTTGATATAATATTAATATTTAATGGAGAGGAAAAAAACGTTTCCCTAAACTGCTTTATAGTATTATAATTCATTGAAGGAAAAAAAAGGTTTTCCCTGCGTTTACTCCTTCCAGACAGCAGATGGCGATATGTGTCTTTCAGGTGATGTTTCTACTGTGACGTATAATTTAGTGGACGGAACGCTTCTTCAACACCTGCAGCCACCTCTGTATCTCGCTAGACAACAAAGTCGGAACATTCAAGATCTTTAGACAATTTCGTGGTTTATTTGCCACTATGATTTAAACATACGTATGTGGAAACAACTAGCTACCTCATTTAATTTTATATTTACGTTGTGTCAATTAGCTGGCTGGTTAAATTAGCACTAGTCTAGTCGCTAATGCTAATTAGCTATTATCCACGACCATGAGTTCACTAAACTACTCTCCTGATAAAGAAGAGGACGTCTGCTGGACGGAGAAAGAAGCTCTCGTCAAAGAGGAGGAGGAAGAGGAGGCTGTTACAATACAAAATCAAGTAGAGGGTGGGGCTGTTACCGTGAAAGAAGAAGAGAAAGATGCGTTCAGAGTGAAAGAGGAGGAGGATGTTACAGTAAAAGAAGAGGAGGAAGAGAAAGAGGAGGAAGCCGTTTTTGGAGTGGAGGAGGTTACTGTGACCGTGAAAGAAGATGACCACGTTTTTTTAATGAAGGATGAAGAGGGGGAGATTACTGTCACATTAGAGGAGGAAGAAGAAGAGAAGACTGGAGATCTGATTAACACCAGTAAATACAGTGAGTACTGTCTTAAAAAATAGGGGCACAAACTGCAATTGTTGAACTCGTGTGATTTTTTAAATCTACACTTGAATATGTTTTTGTACTATATGAATCGTTCATGACGTCCTCCAGTGATTTTTACTTTTTACTTTTCCTGTTGAAAAGTGATATATAAATACATTAAAGTATAAACACACTAAAGGGAAACACATATTACTTTGAAAATTGCGTTTAATAGACAACTGCAAACATTAAGTAGTTGAGTATTCAAGGAGTTGGTTTGATAGAAAGTGATGATGTCATGGACACTTCAAGTAGTAGGGCATTCAATGAGTTGGTTTGATAGGAAGTGGTGATGTCATGGACACTTCAAGGAGTTGGTTTAGAGCTACAACAAGGAAGCAGTGACAGATTCCAATGGATATTGATGTTCAAATGCTACAGCAATTATGAAGGTGAAAAGGTCAATCCAGAGGTATAATCCACAATAAAACTACATAAAACAATGATATTAAATGGTTGAAAACTGTATCTTAAAACGGCGTCTTCTATACAGGCACCCATCATCTGTTCCATGTAGACTTCAACTGACCCCGTCTTCCCATAATCCAACTAATGAAACGCACCTACAATTGGCCACGAGAGGTCATGACAAACAGAGGGATATTCTGTATACAAATAAACAACTTCCATACAACGCTGTACACAGTCAGCATTTCTATGTTAATTCTATATAATATAAATAATTCTATAAAACATTCTATTCAATATCAAACATATCTACAAATACTTTTTCTTTCTGATACCAAAATGAGACAGTCATTAGTTATATTTCTAAATGTCTCTAACAGATATAATCTGGACATCAGACAGTCATTAGTTATATTTCTAACATATATAATCTTGACATGAGACAGTCATTAGTTATATTTCTAAATGTCTCCAACAGATATAATCTGGGCATGAGACAATCATTTGTTATATTTCTGAGGTTGAGAGACAAAAGCACTGGTTGTTCATTCTATTGTTTCTTGCCAATCACACTGGTTGTTCATTCGATAGTTTCTGGCCAATCACACTGGTTGTTCATTCTATTGTTTCTGGCCAATCACACTGGTTGTTCATTCTATTGTTTTCTAGCCAATCACACTGGTTGTTCATTCTATTGTTTCTGGCGAATCACACTTGTTGTTCGTTCTATAGTTTCTAGCCAAGCAGAAAATGTTGCTGTCTCATCCATTCCCTACGGCAGGTCAGAGGTCGCATTTCAGAATGTCAACATTGTTGCTATGGTGGCTTCAAACAACGTCCCAATATTCTAATTAGCCACTTGGATATGTTCTGAGGGAATTGATGAAGCTACAAAGAGGGGGGTCACCAACAAAACGTTACAGATATTGGGAACCATTTAATCAATTTTTACAACATTTATAAGGGTGATTTTGCATAAAAGTGAACCTGAACCACAGTGATAATTATCCTTAAAGGTTCAATATGCAGAAATCTCTCCACCATTTGATAAAATTGTGATATTTCGCCTGATTTCAGTATGTCTACACTCCGAGCTTGTTTTGTCACAATCATTGTATTATCTAAACCGCTGTTAAATATATTTTCCAAAACCTCAAATATTTTCAACAGTTTGAAGATAAGACTCAAAAACAACACTTAAGATTTGGAAGCATAGACATACCGCACATAGATCAGATCTGTGACTTCTTAGACTTGCTTTCAATGGTCACCTAAAAAGTTATATGTTGCAGCTTTAAGGCCTATAAACAGGTCATTGCATGAATTCTGATCATTTACAGAGCAGGTGGCCACGTCTCCAAAAGGCTTTTCAGCCAATCATATTTAATTTCTTTTAGAATGGGCTTCCCGGGTCTTGTTTTCCACTCATAGCTGGTGATGTCATCGACATAGCTGTCCCCCAGTATTAGTTATGGACATGTTAATGAAACAGTACAGGCCCAATGGAAGAGTCTTGAGTGTTGTTTTAAAGTATTGTAAAGATCGTGGGGGACAGGCAATGTAACAGTACAGACCCAAAGATAGGGGGGTTGACTGGGACAGGCAATGTAACAGTACAGACCCAATGGAAGAGACAGGCAATGTAACATCCATAAAGGTTTTAGGAAATGTAAAACCTGCACCTGACATCAGATCATCTTGAAACTTACTCTGGAAAGTGAAATTTCATCAAGGTTTTATAATAATTCCTGATTTTCATTGTCAGTATGTTTTATAAGGTTTATAATTAGTTCCTGCTTTTCATTGTCAGTATGTTTTTTGAGCTTTATGATGTCAGTGTAACATACATAACGGTTGTGGATGTGATGGATCGTATCTTCTCTTCAGAAGCTGTTCCATTCACCACATTCAGTGTGCTTGTTCTGAGATATTTTCTTCAGACTTCTACTGAAGCAATTGTTGATAACTTGAAAGTTACGTGTTCTAGCTAAGATTCTCTTTACAAACATATTCTGAAGTCAGAGGTTGGAATCGCTTCAGGGAACTGAAATATATGCTGAAATCTGGGGTTTAAAATCAGTTCAGGAAACTGAAATATATGCTGAAATCTGGGGTTTAAAATCAGTTCAGGGAACATAAATGTATAGTGAAATGCATTTCTCTACATTGCAGTACTGTTTTTTAGACAGAAAGATGAGAAGAGTGTTCATCAACAATCTGTGAATAGTCCTGCAGTATATTTTCCAACTGAAAGCCTCCAAAATATCCTGACTTCGTCCCGTGTCTAGAAAAGTGGATTGGCACTATATAATAGTACTAATAACAGTAACATCTTATTTGTAACACACATTTCAAATAAGTGGCACAAAAATATATGTATAATAACATCAAATCAATAACAACATCAAATCCTTAAATATCAAGCCAAATGGTGGCGACTCAGAAGAATCTAGAATCTGAAATCTATTTCGATTTAACACTTTTTTGGTTACTACAAAATTCCATATGTGTTATTTCATAGTGTTGATATCTTCACTAATATTCTATAATGTAGAAAATAGTCAAATGTATAGATAATAAACAGCGAGTAGCAGCAGTGTACAAAACAAATGGGGGGGGAGGGCAATGTAAATAGTCCAGTTGCCATTTGATTAATTGTTCAGCAGTCTTATGACTTGAGGGTAGAAGCTGTTAAGGAGCCTTTTGGTTCTAGACTTGGCGCTCCGGTATCGCTTGCCGTGCGGTAGCAGAGAAAACAGTCTATGACTTGGGTGACTAACGATTTTATGGGCTTTCCTCTGACACCGCCTATTATATAGGTCCTGGATGGCAGGAAGCTTGGCCCCAGTGATGTACTGGGCCGTACACACCACCCTCTGTAGCGCCTTACAGTCAGATGCCGAGCAGTTGCCATACCAGGCGGTGATGTAACCGGTCAGGATGCTCTCGATGGTGCAACTGTAGAAACTTTTGAGGATCTGGGGACCCATGCCAAATCGTATCAGTCTCCTGAGGGGGAAGAGGTTTGGTCGTGCCCTCTTCCTGACTTTCTTGGTGTGTTTGGACCATGATAGTTTGTTGGTGATGTGGACACCAAGGAACTTCAAATCCTCCACCTGAACCACTACAGCCCCGTCGATGTCAATGGGGGCCTGTTCGGCCCGCCTTTTCCTATAGTCTACGATCATCTCCTTTGTCTTACTCACATTGAGGTCTCTGACCTCCCTATAGGCTGCCTCATCGTTGTCGGTGATCAGGCCTACCACTGTTGTGAGCAAACTTAATGATGCTGTTGGAGTCGTGTTTGGCCACGCAGTCGTGGGTGAACAGGGAGTACAGGAGGGGACTAAGTGCACACCCCTGAGGGGCCCCAGTGTTGAGGATCAGCGTGGCAGACGTGTTGTTGCCTACCCTTACCACCTGGGGGCGGCCCATTAGGAAGTCCAGGATCCAGTTGCAGAGCGAGGTGTTTCGTCCCAGGTATCTTAGCTTAGTGATGAGCTTCGTGGGCACTATGGTGTTGAACGCTGAGCTGTAGTCAATGACCAGCATTCTCACATACAGTGGGGAGAACAAGTATTTGATACACTGCCGATTTTGCAGGGTTTCCTACTTACAAAGCATGTAGAGGTCTGTAATTTTTTATCATAGGTACACTTCAACTGTGAGAGACGGAATCTAAAACAAAAATCCAGAAAATCACATTGTATGATTTTTAAGTAATTAATTAGCATTTTGTTGCATGACATAAGTATTTGATCACCTACCAACCAGTAAGAATTTCAGCTCTCACAGACCTGTTAGTTTTTCTATAAAGCCCTCCTGTTCTCCACTCATTACCTGTATTAACTGCACCTGTTTGAACTCGTTACATGTATAAAAGACACCTGTCCACACACTCAATCAAACAGACTCCAACCTCTCCATAATGGCCAAGACTAGAGAGCTGTGTAAGGACATCAGGGATAAAATTGTAGACCTGCACAAGGCTGGGATGGGCTACAGGACAATAGGCAAGCAGCTTGGTGAGAAGGCAGCAACTGTTGGCAGAAAATGGAAGAAGTTCAAGATGACGGTCAATCACCCTCGGTCTGGGGCTCCATGCAGGATCTCACCTCGTGGGGCATCAATGATCATGAGAAAGGTGAGGGATCAGCCCAGAACTACATGGCAGGACCTGGTCAATGGCCTGAAGAGAGCTGGGACCACAGTCTCAAAGAAAACCATTAGTAACACACTACACCGTCATGGATTAAAATCCTGCAGCGCAGGCAAGGTCCCCCTGCTCAAGCCAGCGCATGTCCAGGCCCGTCTGAAGTTTGCCAATGACCATCTGGATGATCCAGAGGAAGAATGGGAGAAGGTTATGTGGTCTGATGAGACAAAAATAGAGCTTTTTGGTCTAAACTCCCCTCGCCGTGTTTGGAGGAAGAAGAAGGATGAGTACAACCCCAAGAACACCACACCACCAGTGTTCCAATATCAGACCACACAAACACCAGTGTTCCTATATCAGAACACACCAGTGTTACTATATCAGACCACACTAGCACCAGTGTTCCTACACTGCTCAAAAAAATAAAGGGAACACTAAAATAACACATCCTAGATCTGAATGAATGAAATATTCTTATTAAATACTTTTTCCTTACATAGTTGAATGTGCTGACAACCAAATCACACAAAAATGATCAATGGAAATCAAATCAACCCATGGAGGTCTGGATTTGGAGTCACACTCAAAATTAAAGTGGAAAACCACACTACAGGCTGATCCAACTTTGATGTAATGTCCTTAAAACAAGTCAAAATGAGGCTCAGTAGTGTGTGTGACCTCCATGTGCCTGTATGACCTCCCTACAACGCCTGGGCATGCTCCTGATGAGGTGGCGGTGAGGTGACTAAAGCATCCGCCAACTCGGACTAAAGCATCCGCCAACTCCTGGACAGTCTGTGGTGCTACGTGGCGTTGGTGGATGGAGCGAGACCTGATGTCCCAGATGTGCTCATTTGGATTCAGGTCTGGGGAACGGGCGGGCCAGTCCATAGCATCAATGCCTTCTTCTTGCAGGAACTGCTGACACACTCCAGCCACATGAGGTCTAGCATTGTCTTGCATTAGGAGGAACCCAGGGCCAACCGCACCAGCATATGGTCTCACAAGGGGTCTGAGGATCTCATCTCGGTACCTAATGGCAGTCAGGCTACCTCTGGCGAGCACATGGAGGGCTGTGTGGCCCCCCAAAGAAATGCCACCCCACACCATGACTGACCCACCGCCAAACCGGTCATGCTGGAGGATGTTGCAGGCAGCAGAACGTTCTCCACGGCATCTCCAGACTGTCACGTCTGTCACGTGCTCAGTGTGAACCTGCTTTCATCTGTGAAGAGCACAGGGCGCCAGTGGCGAATTTGCCAATCTTTGTGTTCTCTGGCAAATGCCAAACGTCCTGCACGGTGTTGGGCTGTAAGCACAATCCCCACCTGTGGATGTCGGGCCCTCATACCACCCTCATGGAGTCTGTTTCTGACCGTTTGAGCAGACACATGCACATTTGTGGCCTGCTGGAGGTCAATTTGCAGGGCTCTGGCAGTGCTCCTCCTTGCACAAAGGCGGAGGTAGCGGTCCTGCTGCTGGGTTGTTGCCCTCCTACGGCCTCCTCCACGTCTCCTGTTGTACTGGCCTGTCTCCTGGTAGCGCCTCCATGCTCTGGACACTACGCTGACAGACACAGCAAACCTTCTTGCCACAGCTCGCATTGATGTGCCATCCTGGATGAGCTGCACTACCTGAGCCACTTGTGTGGGTTGTAGACTCCGTCTCATGCTACCACTAGAGTGAAAGCACCGGCAGCATTCAAAAGTGACCAAAACATCAGCCAGGAAGCATAGGAACTGAGACGTGGTCTGTGGTCCCAACCTGCAGAACCACTCCTTTATTGGGGGTGTCTTGCTAATTGCCTATAATTTCCATCTGTTGTCTATTCCATTTGCACAACAGCATGTGCAATTTATTGTCAATCAGTGTTGCTTCCTAAGTGGACAGTTTGATTTCACAGAAGTGTGATTGACTTGGAGTTACATTGTGTTGTTTAAGTGTTCCCTTTATTTTTTTGAGCAGTGTAGATCAGACCACACCAGCACCAGTGTTCCTATATCAGACCACACCAGCACCAGTGTTCCTATATCAGACCAGACCAGCACCAGTGTTCCTATATCAGACCAGACCAGCACCAGTGTTCCTATATCAGACCACACCAGCACCAGTGTTCCTATATCAGATCACACTAGCACCAGTGTTCCTATATCAGACCACACCAGTGTTCCTATATCAGACCACACCAGTGTTCCTATATCAGACCACACCAGCACCAGTGTTCCTATATCAGACCACACCAGCACCAGTGTTCCTATATCAGACCACACCAGTGTTCCTATATCAGACCACACCAGTGTTCCTATATCAGACCACACCAGTGTTCCTATATCAGACCAGACCAGCACCAGTGTTCCTATATCAGACCAGACCAGCACCAGTGTTCCTATATCAGACCACACCAGCACCAGTGTTCCTATATCAGATCACACTAGCACCAGTGTTCCTATATCAGACCACACCAGTGTTCCTATATCAGACCACACCAGTGTTCCTATATCAGACCACACCAGCACCAGTGTTCCTATATCAGACCACACCAGCACCAGTGTTCCTATATCAGACCACACCAGTGTTCCTATATCAGACCACACCAGTGTTCCTATATCAGACCACACCAGTGTTCCTATATCAGACCACGCCAGCACCAGTGTACCTATATCAGACCACACCAGTGTTACTATATCAGACCACACCAGTGTTACTATATCAGACCACACCAGTGTTACTATATCAGACCACACCAGTGTTACTATATCAGACCACACCAGTGTTCCTATATCAGACCACGCCAGCACCAGTGTACCTATATCAGACCACACCAGTGTTACTATATCAGACCACACCAGCACCAGTGTTCCTATATCAGACCACACCAGTGTTACTATATCAGACCACACCAGTGTTACTATATCAGACCACACCAGCGTTCCTATATCAGAACACACCAGCGTTCCTATGATGGTCTCCACACCTTGTTATTGTACTAGCTCCACTACTATACTATGATGGTCTCCACACCTTGTTATTGTACTAGTACCACTACTATACTATGATGGTCTCCACACCTTGTTATTGTACTAGCTCCACTACTAGTACCACTACTATACTATGATGGTCTCCACACCGTGTTATTGTACTAGCTTTACTACTAGCTCCACTACTATACTCTGATGGTCTCCACACCTTGTTATTGTACTAGCTCCACTACTATACTTTGATGGTCTCCACACCTTGTTATTGTACTAGCTCCACTACTAGTACCACTACTATACTATGATGGTCTCCACACCTTGTTATTGTACTAGCTCCACTACTATACAATGATGGTCTCCACACCTTGTTATTGTACTAGCTCCACTACTATACTATGATGGTCTCCACACCTTATTGTACTAGCTCCACTACTATACTATGATGGTCTCCACACCTTGTTATTGTACTAGCTCCACTACTATACTATGATGGCCTCTACACCTTGTTATTGTACTAGCTCCACTACTATACTATGATGGTCTCCACACCTTGTTATTGTACTAGCTCCACTACTATACTATGATGGTCTCCACACCTTGTTTTTGTACTCGCTCCACTACTAGTACCACTACTATACTATGATGGTCTCCACACCTTATTATTGTACTAGCTCCACTACTAGTACCACTACTATACTATGATGTTATTCACACCTTGTTATCAAATATATTTTTATAAAGCCCTTTTTACATCAGCCGATGTCACAAAGTGATATACAGGAACTCAGCCTAAAACCCCAAACAGCAATGCAGATGTAGAAGCACCGTGGCTCCCCAATTAAGGTTCAACCAGCTGCCTGTAGTTGGGAGGTAGTTCTGTAGTTGTATACAGCCAGACTGGAAGGGTTCATGCAAAGTGTTGGTAGAGAGGTAGTTCTGTAGTATCTAGTCAGACTGGAAGGGTTCATGCAGATTGTTGGTAGAGAGGGAGTTCTGTAGTATCTTGCCAGACTGGAAGGGTTCATGCAGATTGTTGGTAGAGAGGGAGTTCTTTAGTATCTAGCCAGACTGGAAGGGTTCATGCAGATTGTTGGTAGAGAGGTAGTTCTGTAGTATCTAGCCAGACTTGAAGGGTGTCATGCAGATTTTCTCAAGGTTGGTTTGATGGAGGCAGTTTTAAGGGAATTAGCCACAGTGCCTGAATTAAAGTGATTTATGATTGTATGATTCTTGTGGGAATAGGGTCCAAGGGGCAGGTAGTTGACCTCATATAATTGACCATTTCAGAGACCGATGTTGGGGTTTTCAATGAGAATATAGTGAAACTGCAGCTGGGAGGCTCAGTGTGAAGCAGAGGGCAGGTCTGAATCACGGGGTAGATTGTACAGTGAAACTGCAGCTGGGAGGCTGTGTGAAGCAGAGGGCAGGTCTGAATCAAGGGGTAGATTGTACAGTGAAACTGCAGCTGGGAGGCTCAGTGTGATGCAGAGGGCAGGTCTGAATCACGGGGTAGATTGTACAGTGAAACTGCAGCTGGGAGGCTCAGTGTGATGCAGAGGGCAGGTCTGAATCAAGGGGTAGGTTGGACACTGACGTAAATGCTCTTTATTTTTCGGATTTGGGGATTTGAAAAATTGTACTTTATTCAAAGGAGGCATTAGCGAGTGGTTGAACTAATTTCTTTACTACAGAAAATATAATTAAAGTGTAACTTGGTAAAGTGTAACTTGTGTGTTCAGTGCCTCTTTGTAGTCAGTCTGGTGATATACCAGGGCCTGGGCATGCAGTCTGTTGATAGTCTGTTGGCCTGGGGATGCAGTTAGGTTTGTTTTCCTCTAGCTGTTCCCCAGTTTGCTCCCAGCAGCATTCATAGAACGTAGATCACTGTTAAACTAGGCTGCAGAGCGTTTGTTTGACTGAATGAATATGACATTGTCTTAAATGCAGCGTTAAAATGTTAAGTTTTAATTCTCATCCATTACAAAAAGAGGTGCAGCGAAATGCTTATGTTTCTAGCTCCAACGGTGCAGTAATACCTACCAATACAAATCAATACACACACAAATCCCCAAGATAACAAGAAATAAATGAATAAATATCAGCACGATGTCAGACTTCGGAATTTAAATATTTAAGCAGAGCGGTGGCCAGCGGTCAAAGGCACTGCATCTCAGTGAGGCGTCACTACAGTCCCTGGTTCTAATCCAGGCTGTATCACAACCGGCTGTGATCGGGAGTCCCATAGGGCGGCGCACAATTGGCCCAGCATCGTCCAGGTTAGGGGAGAGTTTGGCCAGCCAGGAAGTCCTTGTCCCATCGCGCCCTAGCAACTCCTTGTGGCGGCCGGGCCCATGCACGCTGACTTCAGGTGCCAGCTGGACGGTGTTTCCTCCGACACATTGGTGTGGCTGACTTTCAGGTTAAGCGAGCAGTGTGTCAAGAAGTGCAGTGTGGCTTGGCAGGGTCGTGTTTCAGCAGTGTGTCGTGAAGTGCTGCTTGGCAGGGTCGTGTTTCAGCAGTGTGTCACGAAGTGCAGTGTGGCTTGGCAGGGTCGTGTTTCAGCAGTGTGTCAAGAAGTGCAGTGCGGCTTGGCAGGATCGTGTTTCAGCAGTGTGTCAAGAAGTGCAGTGCGGCTTGGCAGGATCGTGTTTCAGCAGTGTGTCAAGAAGTGAAGTGCTGCTTGGCAGGCTCGTGTTTCAGCAGTGTGTCAAGAAGTGCAGTGTGGCTTGGCAGGGTCGTGTTTCAGCAGTGTGTCAAGAAGTGCAGTGCTGCTTGGCAGGGTCGTGTTTTGGAGGACGCATGGCTCTCGACCTTCGCCTCTCCCCGGAGTCCGTAGAGGAGTTGTAATTGGATTAAACAAAATTGGCGAGAAAAAATATATAATACACTCGTACTGAAATCAGATTTTTCAATGACCTGGCAGATGTGTCAAACCATGTAAACACCTGCAAGACTTCGGTTAGAAGTGAATCACCTGCCTGGACATCCTAAGAACCACACAGAGACCTGCATTTTGAAGTCGGTTTAATAATACTTGTAAAACCTGACTTCAGGTGATTGAGGGATCTAGTCTAGATTAAACATCATATGAAGTTTTATCATGTGGAGGTTACATTCAGGTCTCTGTTTAATAAAATAATTGGTTTGTCTTTGACAGGAGAGAGACCAGACCCTCCTTCTGACAGCAGGAAGAGTCCTTCAGGGGAACCAGACCCTGAGACGTCTAAACCAGCAGGACGACATCACTGCTCCCAGTGTGGAAAGAGTTTTACTCAGTTAGGGAGCCTGAAAACACATAATAGAATACACACAGAAGAGAAGCCTTACCACTGCTCCTTGTGCGGAAAGAGTTTTAGGTGGTTAGGGAGCGTCGAAAGGCATGAGAGGACACACACAGGAGAAAAGCCTTTCCAATGTTCCCATTGTGGAAAGAGTTGTACCCAGTTAGGGAGCCTGAAGGAGCACGAGAGAATACACACAGGAGAAAAGCCTTACCAATGTTCCCATTGTGGAAAGCATTTTGCCCAGTTAGGAAACCTGAACCAGCATGAGAGGACACACACAGCAAAAAAGACGTACCACTGCTCCCACTGTGGAAAGAGATTTACCCGGTTAAGGTACCTGAAAGAGCATGAAAGAATACATACAAATACACAGGAGGAGAAGACATACCACTGCTCTCATTGTGGAAAGACATTTTCCCAGTCAGAGGACCTGAAATCACACGAGAGAATCGAGAGGCTGTGTTCTGACTTGTGTTTTTGACTGAGAATGTGTGTTTTTGTTTGGGCTGTCAGACTTGAGATAACTTTGTAATGTTAGTGCATCCATTGTCTGAAAGCGTTGAAAATACACTGAAAGCATCCAAAATGCATACTATATACCGCTAAAATCTACAATGCCATGTAAAAACAAGATGACATGGAGGTTAAATAAAGTGTGCTTTATCAATGTAACATATTGTGACCCCGTCCACTGTGGGGCTCTGTAGAGTCATAATATCCATAACAACTACAGGTCAAACAGGGAAATGGTTCCAATCCTTTTTCCAACATTAATTTTTCCCACAGGGCTGTGTTTTGTTTAGGCTCACCCTGGTGTGATGTTTTGATAACCATGTAAATCTCTCTAAGACAAGGTGACTGAGGGCATACCGTGTGTTGTGAATGTATTGTAATGTTTTTAATATTGTATAACTGCCTTTATTTTGCTGGACCCAGGGTGGGTATAATTTGTGGAACGTTCCAACAGGAATCCGTTCCAAAAACTTAGTAAATAACAAGGTTGCCAACAAACAACGCATACAGAGTCGTATAACAGTAGAATGAGATACCGAATAGGGAGTGAGCTATGTAATTACGTTTTTTCACTCACCACGTTTATTCTGAAAAAATGTATCGTCGTTCTGGTGGCCTCCACCATTTCTCATTCGTTGGTTTAGTTATTATTTCCGGTGTTCCTGCATTTGCCGGTGAACTCTGTTGCGCCTCAATTGGGGAATCGCTGTGGTTGAAATGTAACTGATGACCGCAAGCCCCAGTATTTTATTAGCTAGGTGGCTTGTACACAATTGTTACCGATGATTCTGTATATACCTACTCGTACTGCAGAAACATACATTGTATTTTGCCAAGTTCTCTCTGTGTTAATCCTGTTTCCCAAATATAGCAGGTAACTTGTGTCGATGTTGTTGAGTTCATCTTGCCTAGTTAAATAAAGATTAAATAAATTAGAACATTTAAAATATATACTTTGACCTATTTCAGGTAACCCCAAGATGCTTGATTCACTACAGCTGCTTTCCAGGCGTTTTTGCTTTACATCCCGACTTTTGAACGTATGTTTATTGGACATACAGTGCCTTGCGAAAGTATTCGGCCCCCTTGAACTTTGCGACCTTTTGCCACATTTCAGGCTTCAAACATAAAGATATAAAACTGTATTTTTTTGTGAAGAATCAACAACAAGTGGGACACAATCATGAAGGGGAACGACATTTATTGGATATTTCAAATATATCAATATTTTTAACAAATCAAAAACTGAAAAATTGGGCGTGCAAAATATTCAGCCCCTTTACTTTCAGTGCAGCAAACTCTCTCCAGAAGTTCAGTGAGGATCTCTGAATGATCCAATGTTGACCTAAATGACTAATGATGATAAATACAATCCACCTGTGTGTAATCAAGTCTCCGTATAAATGCACCTGCACTGTGATAGTCTCAGAGGTCCGTTAAAAGTGCAGAGAGCATCATGAAGAACAAGGAACACACCAGACAGGTCCGAGATAATGTTGTGAAGAAGTTTAAAGCCGGATTTGGATACAAAAAGATTTCCCAAGCTTTAAACATCCCAAGGAGCACTGTGCAAGCGATAATATTGAAATGGAAGGAGTATCAGACCACTGCAAATCTACCAAGACTTGGCCGTCCCTCTAAACTTTCAGCTCATACAAGGAGAAGACTGATCAGAGATGCAGCCAAGAGGCCCATGATTACTCTGGATGAACTGCAGAGATCTACAGCTGAGGTGGGAGACTCTGTCCATAGGACAACAATCAGTCGTATATTGCACAAATCTGGCCTTTATGGAAGAGTGGCAAGAAGAAAGCCATTTCTTAAAGATATCCATAAAAAGTGTTGGTTAAAGTTTGCCACAAGCCACCTGGGAGACACACCAAACATTTGGAAGAAGGTGCTCTGGTCAGATGAAACCAAAATTGAACTTTTTGGCAACAATGCAAAACGTTATGTTTGGCGTAAAAGCAACACAGCTCATCACCCTGAACACACTGTCAAACATGGTGGTGGCAGCATCATGGTTTGGGCCTGCTTTTCTTCAGCAGGGACAGGGAAGATGGTTAAAATTGATGGGAAGATGGATGGAGCCAAATACAGGACCATTCTGGACTCCTGATGGAGTCTGCAAAAGACCTGAGACTGGGACGGAGATTTGTCTTCCAACAAGACAATCATCCAAAACATAAAGCAAAATCTACAATGGAATGGTTCAAAAATAAACATATCCAGGTGTTAGAATGGCCAAGTCAGAGTCCAAGATTCAAGTCCAGACCTGAATCCAATCGAGAATCTGTGGAAAGAACTGAAAACTGCTGTTCAAAAATGCTCTCCATCCAACCTCACTGAGCTCGAGCTGTTTTGCAAGGAGGAATGGGAAAAAATTTCAGTCTCTCGATGTGCAAAACTGATAGAGACATACCCCAAGCGACTTACAGCTGTAATTGCAGCAAAAGGTGGCGCTACAAAGTATTAACTTAAGGGGGCTGAATAATTTTGCACGCCCAATTTTTCAGTTTTTGATTTGTTAAAAAAGTTTGAAAGATCCAATAAATGTCGTTCCACTTCATGATTGTGTCCCACTTGTTGTTGATTCTTCACAAAAAAATACAGTTTTATATCTTTATGTTTGAAGCCTGAAATGTGGCAAAAGGTTGCAAAGTTCAAGGGGGCCGAATACTTTCGCAAGGCACTGTATGTATTATGTACTTGTTGTACATTGGATTTGTGCCTCAGAGCATCATGGGCGTTTGTATGTGTCGATATGATCACGTTCCAGATAAATGTTTGAACTGATTCCTGTCTCCCATCTCGTCATTATTGAATTGTTATACAGACTTGGTTATGAAACCCACAAACATCACAAAAGATTGGTGATGAGTAAGTCTGAATATACAGGAACTATTCTGTCTGGAAGAAGTTGGTTTTTACAACTATTGAAAACAAACATACTGGACACACACACACACACACACACACACACACACACTGGACACACTGACACACACACACACACACACACACACACACACACAGTACAAACACACACTGGACACACTGACACACACACTGGACAAACACACAAACTCCCTGGACACACACACACACACACACACACACACACACACTGGACAAACACACAAACTCCCTGGACACACACACACACACACACACACACACACAAAACACTACGCACAATTAGCACAACCACACACCCAAATAGCAAAACACCACAGATCCTTTGCAAAATTAAACACTCTTGTAAAAACTATACACTTCTTTTTAAAAACCACACTTTGTTACCATATGAAACACACACGTTTCACATTACTATACTCTGTTGACACGAGTTACACTCTGCTGTGATAAACCTAAAACACTTTTAGCACTTCTACTTCCCTATGATTAGAGTAGGCTACTATCAACAAAGTACAAATATAATGTAAATTCACCAAACACTACAAAAGACCAATGTTGCAGACTGAAGAAACTCATTTATTTCTCAACACGCCCAAAATGTTGACATGGAGATTCATAATACTGTAACCAAACGTCACTTTACATATTGTAAGTTCAAAAAAATAAAATAAAAAATAACTAGACATTGTCTCTTCGCCTAGCTGGATCTGGCCAGAGAAGTTCATCAACATCGCAGGCAATGTTGTCATTAGCAAGACACCTTGGAAAGAAACGTCTTGAATGACTAATCCATCCTTGCATTGAAGCTACCTCCATCTGGTCACAGCCCTCCTCCATGGCTTGGATGAGGGGTACCTCAGCCTGGAACGGAGATCATATAGCTTCCACCGCCATGCAGAGAAAAAATCTTCTATAGGATTGAGGAATGGAGAGTATGGTGGAAGATATAGGACGGTGAAATGTGGATGTTGCTGAAACCAGATCTGAACCAGAGCAGAGCGGTGGAAAGACACATTGTCCCAGACAACAATGTATTGCATATGATCGACTTGATTTGCTGCTGTTATGTTGTGCAATTGGTCCAAGAATGTAAGTCTGAGTGCTGTGTTGTAAGGGCCCATATAGGCATGACTTTGGAGGACCCCATTCTGTGTAATGGCTGCACAGTGTGTTATATTACCCCCACTTTGCCCTGGGACATTGACTATAGCCCTTTGGCCATTGATGCTTCTTCCCCTCATTCGTGTTCTCGTCAGGTTGAACCCAGCCTCATCTACGTAAATGTACTCATGCTGGATCTCCTCTCCATCCATTCGTAAAACTCTCAGAAAAACAGTGTCAGGCAAAATTGTGTAGTTCAGTGTAGATCTAGTATACATATTACAGTACAGTAAAATATTATGAGACAGTATGCAAGATCACACTGCTAAAGTGAATACATACCTCTGCATAATCATGCCGCAGTCGTTTCACCCTTTCGGAATTGCGCTCGAAAGGCACTCGATAAGTTTGCTTCATTTGAATATGTTTTTTTTTTAGGATGCGTGGCAGTGTTGATGTTGAGACCTGATGGATATCGTTGAAAATGGCGTGGTTATTGACAATGTTAGCTTGGAGCTGCTTGAGTGTTATAGCATTGTTGGCCAAAACCATGTTTACTATCTCCCTCTCTTGCTGTTCTGTGAACATAGGAGGCCTTCCCCCTTGTCGTCCCTGACCCTCAATCCTATGTAGAAAAAAATCAGTATACAATAGTACAGTAATTTCACTGGAAAAGGTAACAGAAGTGCTGATAGTGCATAGAATACAGTACTGTAAGCAGTTACTGAAACCGTGCAGATGTTTTTGATATGATGATATTTTTACAATACCTATTTTCCTGTCGAAATGTTCTCATCACGCTTGCCACTGTATATCGGCTTAGATTTGGCTCCCTCAGCGTCAGGCCTTGGTTGACAACGTGGTCAACCAGTGTTGCGTGGATCTCATTTGTCAGATTTGGTCCTCTTTGAGCACCTTCTTGTCTTCCTCTTCCTCCCCTTCCTCCTCCTCCTCGTCCTCGTCCTCCTCGTTCTCCTCGTCGTCCTCCTCATTCTCCTCATTCTCCTCATTCTCCTCGTCCTCCTCGTCGTCGTCGTCGTCCTCCTCCTCCTCCTCCTCCTCCTCGTCTTACTCTTTCTCTGACTCTTTCCATTGTGCTTGAAGACCGATGAACTCACCTGCTGATTTTTATAGTGCTTATACACCTGATTGGTGTGTCTACAATTAAGCAAATTGGCAAATAAACTACTGAAAACGTCACTCAGTACATCCAAAACAACATACAGTCTTTCCACAAGATTCCCATGAAGTTATAGTGTGACGTTATGAGTGGACGTTTAAGTAACATTCTCAGAACATACTGCACTTGTTTTATACTGTTTTAGATGGATCCTCTGTTTAAACATTACTCTTACAATAACACTGTTAAAATACCAATGTGATAATTAGTTGTCTTTATGCTGAATAAAAAATTATGCATGAATATATTGTACTTTTCATAATAAAACATTCTTGAAACAAGAAAAAGCATGTTAATTAACCATACCAACCTGCTTCCCAGTCATCCCCTCCTTATCTTTACAAGGCTGCAGAACATGCAAGCTAGTGATGTGGTTGTTCTCTCATAACCCTCAGTCCCCAGGTGGGTAGATGGCAGGTTGTATAAAGAGAAGCTAGTGATGTGGGGGTTATCTCATAACCCTCAGTCCCCAGGTGGGTAGATGGCAGGTTGAATAAAGAGAAGCTAGTGATGTGGGGGTTCTCTCATAACCCTCAGTCCCCAGGTGGGTAGATGGCAGGTTGAATAAAGAGAAGCTAGTGATGTGGGGGTTCTCTCATAACCTCTCAGTCCCCAGGTGGGTAGATGGCAGGTTGAATAAAGAGAAGCTAGTGATGTGGGGGTTCTCTCATAACCCTCAGTCCCCAGGTGGGTAGATGGCAGGTTGAATAAAGAGAAGCTAGTGATGTGGGGGTTCTCTCATAACCCTCAGTCCCCAGGTGGGTAGATGGCAGGTTGAATAAAGAGAAGCTAGTGATGTGGGGGTTCTCTCATAACCCTCAGTCCCCAGGTGGGTAGATGGCAGGTTGTATAAAGAGAAGCTAGTGATGTGGGGGTTCTCTCATAACCCTCAGTCCCCAGGTGGGTAGATGGCAGGTTGAATAAAGAGAAGCTAGTGATGTGGGGGTTCTCTCATAACCCTCAGTCCCCAGGTGGGTAGATGGCAGGTTGAATAAAGAGAAGCTAGTGATGTGGGGGTTCTCTCATAACCCTCAGTCCCCAGGTGGGTAGATGGCAGGTTGAATAAAGAGAAGCTAGTGATGTGGGGGTTCTCTCATAACCCTCAGTCCCCAGGTGGGTAGATGGCAGGTTGAATAAAGAGAAGCTAGTGATGTGGGGGTGCTCTCATAACCCTCAGTCCCCAGGTGGGTAGATGGCAGGTTGTATAAAGAGAAGCTAGTGATGTGGGGGTTCTCTCATAACCCTCAGTCCCCAGGTGGGTACATGGCAGGTTGTAGAAAGAGAAGCTAGTGATGTTGGGGTTCTCTCATAACCCCCAGTCCCCAGGTGGGTAGATGGCAGGTTGAATAAAGAGAAGCTAGTGATGTGGGGGTTCTCTCATAACCCTCAGTCCCCAGGTGGGTAGATGGCAGGTTGTATAAAGAGAAGCTAGTGATGTGGGGGTTCTCTCATAACCCTCAGTCCCCAGGTGGGTAGATGGCAGGTTGATTAAAGAGAAAACAATAGGCTACATAAAAAAAATCTATAAATGTATAATTATGTGTGCAATTTATTATTATTATTATTATTAAACCTTTATTTAACCAGGAAGGGCTCATTGAGATTTAAAATCTATTTTCAAGAGCGTCCTGGCCACGATAGGCAGCACCAAGTCATTACAATAATGACAGACAAACAACATGAGAAACTACAAGTAATCTAGTAAAAACCATAGAATTCACAAGAGTATAACAAAATCATAAAACAGCAAATTAAAAAACATTACACTAAGTGTATAAAACATTAAGGACACCTTTCTGTCCATGACAAACTGACCAGGTGAATCCAGGTGAAAGCTATGAGCCCTTATTGATGGCACTTGTAGATGAAGGGGAGGAGACAGGTTAAAGAATCGTTTTTATCCTTGATACAATTGAGACATGGATTGTGTATGTGTGTCATTCAGAGAGGGAGTGAGCAAGACAAAATATGTAAGTGCCTTTGAACAGGGTATGGTAGTAAGTGCCAAGCGCACCGGTATGTGTCACCGGTATGTTCCGCACCGGTATTTTCCATCACCCAAAGGACATCCAGCCAACTTGACAACTGTGGGAAGCATTGGAGTCAACAAGGGCCAGCATCCCTGTGGAACGCTTTCAACACCTTGTAGAATCCATTGAGGCTGTTCTGAGGACAAAAGTGGGGGAGGGGTGGGTGAGGTTGACAAAATATTAGGAAGGTGTTCTTAATATTTTGTCCACTCAGTGTATAACCTATAGACTACACTGCTCAGTTAGAGTAATATCTAGTCCACTCAGTGTATAACCTGTAGACTACACTGTTCAGTTAGAATAATATCTAGTCCACTCAGTGTATAACCTATAGACTACACTGCTCAGTTAGAATAATATCTAGTCCACTCAGTGTATAACCTGTAGACTACACTGCTCAGTTAGAGTAATATCTAGTCCACTCAGTGTATAACCTATAGACTACACTGCTCAGTTAGAATAATATCTAGTCCACTCAGTGTATAACCTATAGACTACACTGCTCAGTTAGAGTAATATCTAGTCCACTCAGTGTATAACCTGTAGACTACACTGTTCAGTTAGAATAATATCTAGTCCACTCAGTGTATAACCTGTAGTCTACACTGCTCAGTTAGAGTAATATCTAGTCCACTCAGTGTATAACCTGTAGACTACACTGTTCAGTTAGAATAATATCTAGTCCACTCAGTGTATAATCTATAGACTACACTGCTCAGTTAGAATAATATCTAGTCCACTCAGTGTATAACCTATAGACTACACTGCTCAGTTAGAATAATATCTAGTCCACTCAGTGTATAGCCTGTAGACTACACTGTTCAGTTAGAATAATATCTAGTCCACTCAGTGTATAACCTATAGACTACACTGCTCAGTTAGAATAATATCTAGTCGACTCAGTGTATAACCTATAGACTACACTGCTCAGTTAGAGTAATATCTAGTCCACTCAGTGTATAACCTGTAGACTACACTGTTCAGTTAGAATAATATCTAGTCCACTCAGTGTATAACCTATAGACTACACTGCTCAGTTAGAGTAATATCTAGTCCACTCAGTGTATAACCTGTAGACTACACTGTTCAGTTAGAATAATATCTAGTCCACTCAGTGTATAACCTATAGACTACACTGCTCAGTTAGAATAATATCTAGTCCACTCAGTGTATAACCTATAGACTACACTGCTCAGTTAGAATAATATCTAGTCCACTCAGTGTATAGCCTGTAGACTACACTGTTCAGTTAGAATAATATCTAGTCCATTCAGTGTATAACCTATAGACTACACTGCTCAGTTAGAATAATATCTAGTCCACTCAGTGTATAACCTATAGACTACACTGTTCAGTTAGAATAATATCTAGTCCACTCAGTGTATAACCTATAGACTACACTGCTCAGTTAGAGTAATATCTAGTCCACTCAGTGTATAACCTGTAGACTACACTGTTCAGTTAGAATAATATCTACTCCACTCAGTGCATAACCTGTAGTCTACACTGCTCAGTTAGAGTCCATCTGTTAAAGTTCCTCTTTATCAGCATCATAAAAGCTGATCGTTTTTCAACCACATCAAATATGCATCCAAGTCAAACTGAAATCTTATCAGAAACATGTTGACCCTTTTACAATGAAGATTGGCCACTAGATTATTACCAGTTTATATCCATAACTAAAACTTCCCATCATTTTAACATTCTGTTATAAAGAACACATTCAAATTTGTAAAAAAAAAAAATGTTTCCATCTCAAAAGGTTAAATAAAGAAATTACTATAATAAGTGCCTATTTAGTGCCAAATAAAAGGTTTCTATTTGTGGAAATAGGAAGACACCAGTGAATAATGTAGGTAAGGTGTGTTATCAACAACGGTGAATAATGTTGGTAAGGTGTGTTAACAACAACAGTGAATAATGTAGGTAAGGTGTGTTAACAACAACAGTGAATAATGTTGGTAAGGTGTGTTAACAACAACAGTGAATAATGTTGGTAAGGTGTGTTATCAACAACAGTGAATAATGTAGGTAAGGTGTGTTATCAACAACAGTGAATAATGTTGGTAAGGTGTGTTATTAACAACAGTGAATAATGTTGGTAAGGTGTGTTATCAACAACAGTGAATAATGTTGGTAAGGTGTGTTATCAACAACAATGAATAATGTTGGTGAGGTGTGTTATCAACAACAGTGAATAATGTTGGTAAGGTGTGTTATCAACAACAGTGATATTTGAGGTGTAACACTGGAAGAAGACATTTGGTCTCCCATATTCTCCAGTAATACATTAACAGACACTATAGTATTGGTTCTAATACAAGGTATTAAGTGCCGTGACCAATTAAAAGGCACAAATACCATAACTATTCTCTGGGGAAGTGGGTATCAATACCATAACTATTATCTGGGGAAGTGGGTATCAATACCATAACTATTCTCGGGGGAAGTGGGTATCAATACCATAACTATTCTCTGGGGAAGTGGGTATCAATACCATAACTATTCTCTGGGGAAGTGGGTATCAATACCATAACTATTCTCTGGGGAAGTGTGTATCAATACCATAACTACACGGTTGGTTGCGCGCTGTGTTAAGAAGCAGTACGGCTGGTTGGGTTGTGTATCGGAGGACGCATGACATTCAGCCTTCGTCTCTCCATTGGGGAGAAAAAACGGGTAAAAAAATAAAATAAAAGACTTAGAGCTGGGAGTGAAGAAGATATGAACACCCCAAACAACCTTTGGGGACAGGTCTCAGAATAATAACTACTGAAATGGAGACAGAAGGACCAGATTCTCCCTGTAAAGTGGGACTAGAGGAAGTTTAATAAGTGCTCGAGCATTCTACTAATTTGGCTCCACTATGGGAACATTCTAATCTAATAAAGAACTCAGAGATGTTGTTGTGGTCTGGCACAATAAATAACATTAAGCTGGCACACACCCAGAAACATTATTTTGTGTGGAGGTGCTGACTAACGTCAAATAAACTATAAAGTAAAAAAAAAACACTCCATATATAAACTACCAGTAATTTATTGGGTTTTTACCAATGTTTCAGCATCACTGTTCCTTCTTCAGGGTGATGCCATGAATACTTGAACCCGGTTATGTAGACAAACATTGCAATTAGTGCAACCAATGACAATAGGTTGCACTGTGTCATTAAGTTAATTAGAATGAATGAACTGTTAAAAAACAATAGTTTATGGCATATTGAATATATCAGGCTATTATATATTCACCCAAACAACTTGGTATAAGTCATTGCTAGGGTTGGGTTGGGTTGGGTTGGGCTGGACTGGGTTGGGTTAGGGTTGGGTTAGGGTACAGTAGGGTAGGGTACGGTAGGGTAGGGTACGGTAGGGTAGTGTTGGGTTAGGGTTGGGTTGTGAAAGGGTTAGGGTGGGTTTAGGGTTAAGTTGGGTTTGGGTTGTGAAAGGGTTAGGGTGGGTTTAGAGTTGGGTTAGGGTTAGGGTTGGTTTAGTTGGGTTATGGTTGGGTTAGGGTTAGGGTTACGGTTAGGTTAGTGTTGGGTTGAGGTTAGGGTTGGTTTAGGGTTGGGTTAGGGTTAGGGTTACAATTAGTGTTAGGTTAGTGTTGGGTTACGTTTAGGGTTAGGTTAGTGTTGGGGTTAGGGTTGGTTTAGGGTTGGGTTAGGTTAGTATTGGATTTCGTTGAAGCCAGCATGTGGACGGACATGAGTCTAAGATTTGAGGATATATAATTCATTCTCTGTATTGACCTGACAGTCTAAGTTTGAGGATATATAATTCATTCTCTGTATTGACCTGACAGTCTAAGTTTGAGGATATATAATTCATTCTCTGTATTGACCTGACTGAGTCTAAGTTTGAGGATATATAATTCATTCTCTGTATTGACCTGATTGAGTCTAAGTTTGAGGATATATAATTCATTCTCTGTATTGACCTGATTGAGTATAAGTTTGAGGATATATAGTTCATTCTCTGGCTGTATTGACCTGATTGAGCCATATTTCTAGTCCTGTAAACAGAGAGACAACAACATACATGGAATTGTGTTTAACACGGTTTCATTTTAATCATGTTAATTTGCAACTCTCTCTGTATGGCAGATTCTCAGTAGGTTTCCATAGTCCATTAACCTAACAGCCTGGCAGGCCTACACTGTGTGTGTGTGTGTGTGTGTGTGTGAGTGAGAGAGAAAGGTACTGTGGGATCATTTAATCAGTTTAGCTCATTGGACAGGTCAGAGTCAATGTTTGTGAGAGAGGGGGGAGTGTGAGTGTGGAGACTGTAGAAGGGGAGACGGAGAGAGGAGCGAAGAGAGAGAGAGAGGAGACCGGAGACATTATCACCACCTACCACTAGAGGGCGACAAATACACAATTTTGTTAGTTTGTCATTCTTACATTCACGGTAACAAAATGAACACTCCTCAAATGGCACCATATTCCCCATAATACACTACACAGCCCTATAGAACCTGGTCAAAGTAGTGCACTATATAGGGAATAGGGTTCCACTTGGGACAGGCCTCAGACTTGAATCAATGGTCCTGGAGACTGCTAGTTGTTCATACGGTGTTGTTTTTAATGATTGAACTTGAAATGCAGTGGTCTGAATCAGGGTCACACAGTGTTTGTTGGAAGTCTACTTTGAAACAAAGGTGTGCACCACAAACACATGGTTACGGGCTTAATGAAAGAAGACACCTGTACCATGTCAGATATGGAGTTGAAATGGATTCCATATTGTTTTTTTTTCATCCCAATATTACACTTTATATAGATCACAGATGACTGAAATATAGCAAATCCATTTGGCATAGAAACACCGGATCTTCGGCATAAAAAAACAAATTCTTTATTAATTATGAAATTATAAAAAATATGAATAACATTCCAGCATGAGGTCACTAGGTAATTTGACTGCAGGAAAGGACTCCAGATAATAATGATACAATATGAATAACATTCCACCATGAGGTCACTAGGTAATAATGATACAATATGAATAACATTCCACCATGAGGTCACTAGGTAATTTGACTGCAGGAAAGGACTCCAGGTAATAATGATACAATATGAATAACATTCCACCATGAGGTCACTAGGTAATAATGATACCATTTGAATAACATTCCACCATGAGGTCACTAGGTAATAATGATACAATATGAATAACATTCCACCATGAGGTCACTAGGTAATAATGATACAATATGAATAACATTCCACCATGAGGTCACTAGGTAATAATGATACAATATGAATAACATTCCACCATGAGGTCACTAGGTAATAATGATACCATTTGAATAACATTCCACCATGAGGTCGCTAGGTAATAATGATACAATATGAATAACATTCCACCATGAGGTCACTAGGTAATAATGATACAATATGAATAACATTCCACCATGAGGTCACTAGGTAATAATGATACAATATGAATAATATTCCACCATGAGGTCACTAGGTAATCTGACTGCAGGAAGGACTCCAGGTAAATAACAGTGTTGTTTCCTGATAGTTGCTGATTGAAAATAGAATCTACATAGCACCTTCTAATCAGCGGGTTTAACATTGATGGAGCTTTGGCTTGCTTGGTGACATCACCAGGTGGTATAAGTTTAAGAGGGAACCCTTGGTGACATCACCAGGTGGTATAAGTTCAAGAGGGAACTCTTGGTGACATCACCAAGTGGTATAATTTAAGAGGGAACCCTTGGTGACATCACCAGGTGGTATAAGATAAAGAAAGAACCCTTGGTGACGTCACCAGGTGGTGTAAGTTAAGAAAGAACCCTTGGTGACATCACCAGGTGGTATAAGTTAAGAAAGAACCCTTGGTGACATCACCCTGATCAAGGAGCAAATAATAATAATAATAAACAGTCTGTCCTACAAACAATAATTATACATATAAACACTTTTTGGGTATTAAAGTGTAGTATTGTTTAATAATAATATGTATCATTTATTTAAAGGTTTATTAACATAATACATCAAAAAAATCAATTTAGCCTCAAGTAAATAATGAAACATGTTCAATTTGGTTTAAATAATGCAAAAACAAAGTGTTGGAGAAGAAAGTAAAAGTGCAATATGTGCTATGTAAGAAAGCTAAGGTTTTAGTTCCTTTCTCAGAACATGAGAACATATGAAAGCTGGTGGTTCCTTTTAACATGAGTCTTCATTATTCCCAGGTAAGAAGTTTTAGGTTGTAGTTATTATCGGAATAATAGGACTATTTCCCTCTATACCATTTGTATTTCATTAACCTTTGACTATTGGATGTTCTAATAGGCACTTTAGTATTGCCAGTGTAACAGTATAGCTTCCGTCCCTCTCTCCTTGTGTTCCTGGCTCGAACCAGGAACACAACGACAACAGCCACCCTCGAAGCAGCGTTACCCATGAAGAGCAAGGGGAACAACGACTAGTAGGCTCAGGGCGAGTGACGTTTGAAACGCTATTAGCGCGCACTAACTAGCCAGCCATTTCACTTCGGTCACAACAGCCTCATCTCGGGAGTTGATAGGCTTGAAGTCATAAACAGCTCAATGCTTGACGCACAACGAAGAGCTGCTGGCAAAACGCACAAAAGTGCTGATTGAATGAATATTTACGCGCCTGCTTCTGCCTACCACCGCTCAGTCAGATACTTAGATACTTGTATGCTTGTATGCTCAGTCAGATTATATGTAACGCAGGACACGCTAGATAATATCTAGTAATATCATCAACCATGTGTAATTAACTAGTGATTATGATTTATTGTTTTTTATAAGATAAGTTTAATGCTAGCTAGCAACTTACCTTGGCTTACTGCATTCGCGTAACAGGCAGTCTCCTTGTGGAGAGCAACTAGAGAGAGGCAAGTCATTATTGCGTTGGACTAACTCTAAGGCTGCAGTATTGGTTCCCCGAGTTGACAAGGCAGTTAACCCACCGTTCCTAGGCCGTCATTGAAAATAAGAATGTGTTCTTAAACTGACTTGCCTAGTTAAATAAAGGTATAAAAAAACATATTTAAAAAAATAATCGGCAAATCGGTGCCCAAAAATACCGATTTCTGATTGTTATGAAAACTTGAAATCGGCCCTAATTAATCGGCCATTCTGATTAATGGGTCGACCTCTAATGTGGACTGTATTTATAATGTTATCTCTCTCAATGTATAATATGTTTTACAGTTTTTTCCAACTGCTTACACACAAAATCTTTTCATGTCACACGATTTTTGAAACCTCTCACTCAAAGTACAAAACTACACACCAAATATCCAAAACCATAAGCTATTTCTCAGCCTTTGACTCAGTTGTCAATTGCATAAAACACTTTTTTCAAAACACTACACACAATTCTCTAACCTAAAACACAAAAATCTAACTATTCACCAGGTCACACACACACTCCTCACATGTGCAAACACTAATAGTTTAACTGATCACTTACCAATCACTGCTTTACTGTAGTATAGGCCTATAAATAGGTCAAAGGTCAGATGACCTGTTTTGAACAATGGATGCCAACAATGGACAGAGAGTAAGAGGAGTAGGAGGGAGAGGAAGACGAAGAGGAGGACGGGGCAAAGAAGAGAAGGAAGGAGAGCCATCTATGATGAGATTAGGGCAACACTTGTTGATCATGTGATCATGTGATCAACCACGGTATGACCATGAGAGAGGCTGGACTGAGAGTCGATTTACAGTGGCGTCCATAATTCTAACCTTCAGAAATGAGAACAGGTATGCAACTATAGCCATCCATTTACTGCACTGCAATGAATGAATGAGGTTGGTTATCATGCTGTACTACATTTTTTTTGTACATTGTTTACAGTTCCTATGCTGAACACATACTGTGTTTGAATTCTGTACAGAGTGGAAAGGCAAAGACATATTGGAGGACGAGTACGCTTGTTTACATATGTACAAGAAACTGTAATTATAAATATGGTTTTGGCCAACAATGCAATTAGGATTCGGAGATAAGAGAGCATATCTTGAATAATGACACCATATTTAACAACATCAATGCTGTAAGCCTGTCGACCATACAACGCATGCCCCAACGGCACCGAGTGACGATAAAACAACTTTACAAGGTGCCATTTGAGACAAACTCTGACAGAGTCAAGAATATGCGACATGACTTTGTAGAGGTATGTATGCAACACTACTTCCAGTACTTCAGACATACCATATTTACTCATCTGTATATCCTTTTGTCTGTTACAGAGAGTATTGGAGCTGGATGCCCATGTAATTCGCCATTACAGTTTTTTTCGATTGCTTAACAGTTGCATCTCTAGGGGCGCTATTTCATTTTTGGATAAAAAACGTTCCCGTTTTAAGCGCGATATTTTGTCACGAAAAGATGGTTGACTATGCATATTCTTGACAGTTTTGGAAAGAAAACACTCTGAAGTTTCAGAATCTGCAAAGATTTTGTCTGTAAGTGCCCCAGAACTCATTCTACAGGCGAAACCAAGATGATACGTCAAACAGAAAATGAGCAGAATTTCTGAAGCTCTGTTTTCTAATGTCTCCTTATATGGCTGTGAATGCGACAGGAATAAGCTTAGACCTTCTGCCGTTTCCCCAAGATGTCGGCAGCATTGTGACGTATTTGTAGGCATATCATTGGAAGATTGACCATAAGAGACTACATTTTCCAAGTGTCCGCCTGGTGTCCTGCGTCGAAACTGGTGCGCAAAGCCATGTGCAAGTATTTTTCCATTTGATTGAGAGGGGAAACCATGCTTCCACGAACGATATATCATCGAAGAGATATGTGAAAAACACCTTGAGGATTGATTCTAAACAACGTTTGCCATGTTTTCAGTCGATATTATGGAGTTAATTTGGAAAAAAGTTCGCGTTTTGAGGACTGAATTTTCGTCTTTTTTTGGTAGCCAAATGTGATGTACAAAACGGAGCTATTTCTAATACACAAATAATCTTTTTGGAAAAACTGAGCATCTGCTATCTAACTGAGAGTCTCCTCATTGAAAACATCTGAAGTTCTTCAAAGGTAAATTATTTTATTTGAAGGCTTTTATGTTTTTGTTGAAATGTTGCGTGCTGGATGCTAACGCTAATGCTAACGCTAAATGCTACGCTAGCTAGCTACTTTTACACAAATTATTGTTTTCCTATGGTTGAGAAGCATATTTTGAAAATCTGAGATGACAGTGTTGTTTACAAAAGGCTAAGCTTGAGAGATGGCATATTTATTTCATTTCATTTGCGATTTTCATGAATAGTTAACGTTGTGTTATGCTAATGAGCTTGCTGATAGATTTACACAATCCTGGATACAGGGGTTTTTTCATAGCTAAACGTGACGCAGAAAACGGAGCGATTTGTCCTAAACAAATAATCTTTCAGGAAAAACTGACCATTTGCCATCTGAGAGTCTCCTCATTGAAAACATCTGAAGTTCTTCAAAGGTAAATTATTTTATTTGAATGCTTTTCTGTTTATTTGTGTAAATGTTGCCAGCTGAATGCTAATGCTAAATGCTACGCTAAATGCTACGTTAGCCATCAATACTGTTACACAAATGCTTGTTTTGCAATGGTTGAGAAGCATATTTTGAAAATCTGAGATGACAGTGTTGTTAACAAAAGGCTAAGCTTGAGAGCTAGCATATTTATTTCATTTCATTTGCGATTTTCATGAATAGTTAACGTTGCGTTATGGTAATGAGCTTGAGTCTGTATTCACGATCCCGGATCCGGGATGGGGAGATCAGAAAGGTTAAGCACGATTTTCAAAACAGGGCCTGTGTTTTCAAAACACTACACACAAGTAGTACAACCACACGCCCAATTAGCAAAACACTACAGATCCTTTGCAAAATTAAACACTCTTGTAAAAACTATATACACTTCTTTTTAAAAACCACACTTTGTTACCATATGAAACGCACACGTTTCAAATTACTATACTCTGTTTGAACGAGTTACACTCTGCTGTGATAAACCTAAAACACTTCTACTTCCCTATGATTAGAGTAGGCTACTATCGCTGAAAATGGCGTGGTTATTGACAATGTTAGCTTGGAGCTGCTTGAGTGTTATAGCATTGTTGGCCAAAACCATGTTTACTATCTCCCTCTCTTGCTGTTCTGTGAACATAGGAGGCCTTCCCCCTTGTCGTCCCTGACCCTCAATCCTATGTAGAAAAAAAACAGTATACAATAGTACAGTAACTTCACAGGAAAAGGTAACAGAAGTGCTGATAGTGCATAGAATACAGTACTGTAAGCAGTTACTGAAACCGTGCAGATGTTTTTGATATGATGATATTTTTACAATACCTATTTTCCAGTCTAAATGTTCTCATCACACTTGCCACTGTATATCGGCTTAGATTTGGCTGTACTCGCAGCCCAGCCTCCCTCAGCGTCAGGCCGTGGTTGACAACGTGGTCAACCAGTGTTGCGCGGATCTCATTTGTCAGATTCGGTCCTCTTTGAGCACCTTCTTGTCTTCCTCTTCCTCCCCTTCCTCCTCCTCGTTCTCCTCCTCGTCGTCCTCCTCCTCCTCCTCCTCGTCTTACTCTTTCTCTGACTCTTTCCATTGTGCTTGAAGACCGAGGAACTCACCTGCAGCTTTTTATAGTGCTTATACACCTGATTGGTGTGTCTACAATTAAGCAAATGAGTGTTTGCACACCTGATGACTGTGTTGAACCAATTGGTTGGACGGTGTGGTAATTTGACAGTCAGTGCTTTGGTATTGCAAAGACGTGACTTCATGATAGATTTTTGTGTGTAATGTATGTTAAGTGTGTTTAGTGTTTTGCAAATCACTGTGTGTAGAGTTTTGCAACAAGTGTGAGGTTGACAATGTGCTTATAGTTGTGCAAATATGGGCTGATGTTTTGCTTCTTGAGTGTAAGGTTTTGCTAATAGTGTACTACTTTTAATTTTAGTGTTTAAGCAATCCAAAAAAACTGTAATTTATTTATGTGGATGAGGTTGGCTTCAACCTCACCAAAACCAGGCGCCGCGGAAGAAATGTAATAGGACACAGGGCAATTACCAATGTCCCTGGACAGCATGGGGGTAAAATAACTATGTGTGCTGCCATCACTCAAAACGGGGTCCTCCCCACTGGGTCCGTACAACACTGGCCATATGCTCACTTTTCTGGATACAATTTACACAATGCATGTCCCTGATCCAGATCAGGAGCCTGCTAGATTTGTGGTTTTATGGGACAATGTTAGTTTTCGCCAGGCTGGAAAGTGTATGATCGCCAACCCTATGCCCGCATGACGCTTCTCCAGGCAATGGAGGATGCATGTGTGGACATAGAGGTTTCCTCTGTCCAAGGTTGGATACGCCATGCTAGGAGATACTTCACTCGATTTTTGGCAAGAGAAAACGTATCTTGTGATGTGGACGAAGTATTGTGGCCAGACTCCCCCCCCCCTAACAATTCCTGGACTGCCCCCCTGGGACCCCACACACACAGTTGTGTTCTTTACTGTATTCTAAAGAATATACTTTTGGTTTATATATGTTTATGGTTTTGTTGCATGCTACTGTATACAGCAGTAATGTTTGGCCTAATAAATATTTTTTGTTTCTACATTGCATTGGTGTTTACAGTGTACTGTTACCCCTCTCAGCAGATTACTTTCACTGTAGAACATTGTATTGGTGTTTACAGTGTACTTGTTACCCCTCTCAGCAGATTACTTTCACTGTAGAACATTGTATTGAAATGTAGATATAAGCCTATGAAATACCACAGAGCTTTAGATTTAGAACAACAGTGTTTACATGTTATATCCAAAAATGTACTATTATGAAAGCAGTGTTTGCCATTTGATGCAAATGCTTCATTCTGACATGTGTTTATGGCATTTTGAATGCAGTGTTATATTTTGAAGGAGATGTGAGGCATTTTGCATTTTGTGTGTGCAGTTTTGGGAATTGTGTGTAGAGTTTGGAAAAAAGGAGACAGTTTTGAAAACGTGTGTAAGCAGTTGGAAAAAACTGTAAATTAAGACCATAAAACAACGTTATCTTCCACAGCCCATTTTGACTTTGCAGCTGGCATATCTAGAGGAAATTGCACAGTTCTGCCTCCAGGTCAAGATTCATAACAAACCTGCGATTGGCAGAGGCAATGTAAAATAACAATTAACATGCTTTTTCCTTGTTTCAAGTATGTTTTATTATGAAAAGTACAATATATCCTTGTATACTTGTACAACTATGGAGCGTTTGTCCATATTTAATTGTACAATTTGTTATTCAACATAAAAGACGCACAACAAATTATTACATTGGTGTTTTAACGGTGTTATTGTAATAGTTTAAATGTTTAAACAGAGGATACATCTACAACAGTATAAAGCAAGTGCAGTATGTTCTGAGTATGTTACTTTAACGTCAACTCATAACGTCACACTATAACTTCATGTGGAAAGACTGCATGTTGTTTTGGGTGGATTGAGTGACGCCTTCATCAACATTTGCAGAATATTCCTGTAATATTTTCACCTCTGTGTTTGTGGGACCACTTAGAAATGGAAAGAGGTGTGTGTTTGTTCCCAATCAGAAATGATGGTCCTCATTGGAAGGTCCTGTGTCAAGGTCCTCACAATTATAGGGAGGCGTATGTGTGTGTGTGTGTGAGTGTGTGTCCAGTGTGTGTGTGTCCAGTGTGTGTGTGTATCAGTGTGTGTGTGTCCAGTGTGTGTGTGTGTTTGTCCAGTGTGTGTGTGTGTGTGTGTGTGTGTGAGTCATGTGTGTGTGTGTGTCCAGTGTGTGTGTGTGTGCATCCAGCGTGTGTGTGTCCAGTGTGTGTGTGTCCAGTGTGTGTGTGTATCAGTGTGTGTGTGTCCAGTGTGTGTGTGTGTTTGTCCAGTGTGTGTGTGTGTGTGTGTGTGTGTGTGTGAGTCATGTGTGTGTGTGTGTCCAGTGTGTGTGTGTGTGCATCCAGCGTGTGTGTGTCCTGTGTGTGTGTGTGTGTGTGTGTGTGTGTGTGTGTGTGTGTGTGTGTGTGTGTGTGTGAATCTAGTGTGTGTGAGCATCCAGGGTGTGTGTCCAGTGTGTTTGTTGTCGTGGAAATTTCCTCTATTTACCAAATCATGGGAGCAAACCACAACACAAGTCAGAGTTAGTTATCAAAGTCCATCTTTAATTATATGAGCTCTATCACAACCCTGTGACTCTCAGATCAATTCAGTGTCTATCAATGAATTTTCTGAGAGCCCCCACTACATTGCAATTGAGATCCTTTAATAGCAAAGAACACACATAGTCAGACAGCATAGACATAATAAATCGTTCAGCTTTGTCTCAAACCCAGAACCATAAACCAATTCTCCATATCAACAGGCATATATCAAATTGTCATTTAGATACAACCAATTCTAAATACAACCAATCCTGGACAAGCTCACGGGGAGCATAGAATGATTCCAGACACTGCCATCCTCCTCTCCCCGATGGGAAAAGTAGGGAGTGACTGGCACACAGACACAGTGGAGCAAAATATATGTTTACACATGATGACACCTTGACCTCTCCCCTCTCTGTGGCCCATGCAACTTAGTCTTGACATAGAACAGATAACTGCCAATGGCCACCACTATAGTACAACAAAATACATTCTTATGAGAAATAACTCATAAGCATATGATGAAAATAAAACATCTTACCTATTACCAACCAATTCTGATTATTCCCCAACAGTGTGCATCCAGCGTGTGTGTGTGTGTGTGTGTGCGCATGTGGTGTGTGTTTGTCCAGTGTGTGTTTGTCCAGTGTGTGTGTGTGTGTGTGTGTGTCCAGTTTTTGTCAGTGTGTGTGTGTGTGTGTCCAGTGTGTGTGTGTGTGTGCCCAGTGTGTGTGTTTAATTGTGTCCAGTGTGTGTGTGTGTGTGTGTGTGTGTGTGTGTGTGTGTCAGTGTGTGTGTTTGTGTGTTTTCAGTGTGTGTGTGTTTGTCCATTGTGTGTGTATATCAGTGTGTGTGTTTGTGTGTTTCCAGTGTTTGTCCGGTGTGTGTGTATATCAGTGTGTGTGAGTCCAGTGTGTGTGTGTGTCCAGAGTGTGTGTATATCAGTGTGTGTGTGTGTGTGTGTGTGTGTGTGTGTGTGTGTGTGTGTGTGTGTGTGTGTGTCCAGTGTGTGTGTGTGTGTGTATGTTGTGTGTGTGTGTGTCCTGTTTGTGTGCGTGTGTGTCCAGTGTTTGTGTCTGTGTGTGTGTATGTGTCCAATGTGTGTGTGTGTGTGGATCACTGTTAACATGGTAGTTATTTACAGGTTATTATTTACAGGGACACTGAGGAGTCATCACCCCAAACCCTAAACCCTGTATAGAGGGGCTCTGTGAATGTGGAGGTGAATGTGTACAGGTGGGTCAGTGTGTCAGAGGAGGCTCTATAGAAGGACAGAGTGCCGGCTGAGCAGTCCAGATACACTCCTACTCTGTGGGAGCCGGAGGGGTGGACGTCTATGGTTGTGGTAATATTATTGTGACAGGCATAGTAACTGTTGTCAGAGCAGAACAGACTCCAGGACTTGTTATTCCATCCAAGACAACAGTCATCACCCCCTCCTCTCCTGTTGATTCCTTTATATGTCACTCCGATGCCAACCCTTCTCCCACTCCACTCTACCTCACAGTAACAGAGCCCAGTCAGACCCTCTCTACACAGCACCTGTTCACAGCCCTCAAATCTCTCTGGGTGATCAGGATACAGCTGCTCCTCTTTCCTACGTGTCACCTTTCTGTTCTCCTCAGACAGAGAGAGGAATCTGTTTACTGTGTTTGGGTCCAGTGTCAGATCACACACATCTGATGGATGAAAACAGACACAATATTAGAAATCATCATCATTCACAGAATGTTAACTCACTTTTCACTAATTCATTTAATGTAGATGTTTCTAGGTATCAAAAGGAGAAGTTAAGGTAACTTGAGACTTGTTGAATGATCTTACGTTATACTTTATGGTAATATAAAACACACTTATTCACATTAATCACACACACACACACACACACACACACACACACACACACACACACACACACACACACACACACACACACACACACACACACACACACACACACACACACACACGTAATGGCTTTCGTCCTCCTCGTCTGAAGAGCGGCCAAGTGTCCATGGTTATTTAAACACAAACTGAACACTCCATCGAAAAACAATAAATGTAACGTGAATAACCAAAACCGAAAACAGTACCGTGTGGTGTAAAACACAGACACGGAAACAATCACCCACAAACATACAGTGAAACCCAGGCTGCCTAAGTATGATTCTCAATCAGAGACAACTAACGACACCTGCCTCTGATTGAGAACCATACTAGGCCGAACACAGAAAAACAACCTAGACACACAAAACATAGAATGCCCACCCAACTTACGTCCTGACCAACTAAAACAAACAATTAACACAATAACAATGGTCAGAATGTGACAGTACCCCCCCCCCAACGTGCGGACTCCAGCCGCAGAACCTGAACCTATAGGGGAGGGTCTGGGTGGGCATCTGTCCGCGGTGGTGGCTCTGGCGCTGGACGTGGACCCCACTCCACCATAGGCTTAGTCCGCCTCTGTGGTCTCCTAGGAACGGCGACCCTTGCCGCCGACCCTGATCTGGGAACCCTAAACAGGCCCACCGGACTGAGGGACCCCTCTGGACTTAAGGGGTAGCTCAGGACTGAGGGGTAGATCAGGACTGAGAGGTAACTCAGGACTGATGGGTAGCTCAGGACTGAGGGGTAACTCAGGACTGAGGGGTAGCTCAGGACTGAGAAGCAGCTCAGGCTGGTTGATGGCTCTGGCAGCTCCTGGCTGGCTGACGGCTCTGGCAGCTCCTGGCTGGCTGACGGCGCTGGCAGCTCCTGGCTGGCTGACGGCGCTTGCAGCTCCTGGCTGGCTGACGGCGCTGGCAGCTCCTGGCTGGCTGACGGCGCTTGCAGCTCCTGGCTGGCTGACGGCGCTGGCAGCTCCTGGCTGACTGACGGCTCTGGCAGCTCCTGGCTGGCGGATGGCCCTGGCAGCTCCTGGCTGGCGGGCGGCTCTGACTGGCAGGCGGCTCTGGCAGCTCCTGACTGGCGGGCGGTTCTGGCAGCTCTTGACTGGCGGGCGGCTCTGGCAGCTCCTGACTGACGGGTGTCTCAGATGGCGCTGGCAGACGGGCGGCTCAAATGGCGCTGGACAGAGGAGCTCTGGCGCATCTGGACTGAGGGGCTCTGGCGCCTCTGGACTGAGGGGCTCTGGCGCCTCTGGACTGAGGGACTCTGGCGCCTCTGGACTGAGGGGCTCTGGCGGCTCTGGACAGGCGGGAGACTCCAACAGCTCTGGAGAGTAGGAAGGCTCTGGCAGCGCTGGACAGAGGGGCTCTGGTGCCTCTGGACTGAGGGGCTCAGGCGCCTCTGGGGGGACTGAGGGACGGAAGCTCTGGCAGCTCCGGACAGGCGGGAGACTCCGGCAGCGCTGGAGAGGAGGAAGGCTCTGGCAGCGCTGGACAGAGGAGCTCTGGTGCCTCTGGACTGAGGGGCTCAGGCGCCTCTGGGGGGACTGAGGGACGGAAGCTCTGGCAGCTCCGGACAGGCGGGAGACTCTGGCAGCGCTGGAGAGGAGGAAGGCTCTGGCAGCGCTGGACAGAGGAGCTCTGGTGCCTCTGGACTGAGGGGCTCAGGCGCCTCTGGGGGGACTGAGGGACGGAAGCTCTGGCAGTGCCGGACAGGGGGGAGACTCCGGCTGATACTACATGATTCCATATGTGTCTGGAGAGGAGGAAGGCTCTGGCAGCGCTGGACAGAGGGGCTCTGGCGCCTCTGGACTGAGGGGCGGAAGCTCTGGACTGAGGGGCTCTGGCGCCTCTGGACTGAGGGACAGAAACTCTGGTAGCGCCGGACAGGCGGGAGCACCTGTATTGATGGGACGGAGAGACAGCCTGGTGCGGGGTGCCGGCACTGGTGGTACCGGGCTGGGGACACGCACCTCAGGGCGAATGCCTTGCATACTACGCCAAATCAACAGCTCTCTCTCTTCACTCTCCTCCAATTCTATTAACAACTCCTCGAGTGTCTCCTCATCTCCCATTCGTTCACTCTCCTCCAATCTGTCCAATAATTCCTCGACCCTCTCAGACTCAACCCTCAGCTTAGCCGACTGCTCTGATTCCATCCATGGATCCTTACAGGGGGAGTTGGCTCAGGTCTTACTCCTGACTCTGCCACACTCTCCCTGTTCCCCCCCCCCCCCCAATACATTTTTGGGGCTGTCTCTCGGGCTTCCTACCGCGCCGCCGTGCTCGTTTCGCCAACCTCATTCTCCAGTAACCCTCCTCACACTGCTTCAGTGAATCCCAGGCGGGCTCCGGCACTCTCCCTGGGTCGACTGCCCACCGGTCTATCTCTTCCCAAGTTGTATAGTCCAGATAATGCTGCCTCTCCTGCTACTTCTTCTGCTGCTGTTGTTGCTTCTCCTGCTGCTGCTTTTGCTGCTGCTGCCGCTTCCTCTGCTGCTTCTGTTGCTTCCCCCGCTGCTGCTTTTGCTGCTGCTGCTGTTGCTCCTGCTGCTGCTGCTTCTCCTGCTGCACCTTGGGAAGGCGACACTCCCATGGCTTTGCCCAGGGTCCTCTCCCATCGAGGATTTCCTCCCACGTCCAGGAGTCTTGTGTCTTCGTCCGCTGTTGCTGCTCATTACCACGCCGCTTGGTCCTTGTTTGGTGGGTGATTCTGTAATGGTGTTCCTCCTCTTCGTCTGAGGAGGAGAGGCGAGAAGGATCGGAGGACCAATATGCGGCGTGGTAAGTGTCCATGGTTGTTTATTTAAACACATAAACTGAACACTCAATAAACAATAAACGTAACGTGAATAACCAAAACAGAAAACACACACACACAGAAACAATCACCCACAAACATACAGTGAAACCCAGGCTACCTAAGTATGATTCTCAATCAGAGACAACTAACGACACCTGCCTCTGATTGAGAACCATACTAGGCCGAACACAGAAAAACAACCTAGACACACAAAACATAGAATGCCCACCCAACTCACGTCCTGACCAACTAAAACAAACAATTAACACAATAACTAGGGTCAGAACGTGACAACACCTGTATACATCATGAACACAAACACACATTTCTTATGTAATACGAACACGCCACACACAAACACAGACACACACATTGTCAAAACAACTATTTTTAAACGTTGGTGTCCCTGATTTCTGCTTCTGTAGAACTACAGCTGATATTTAATATGACCAAGTAAGTAATGATGGTGGTCTTTGACTTTGACTTAACTTGAATTAAGACTTATTCTTAGTAATATTCTTCACAGCAGTCAACACTCACATTTTCTAAGCCCAGGTTTCATTGTGTACTCTCCACCATGTTCCACACTGTAGCGGTAAGCAGAAGAACAGACAGTCATTGAGTGATACACACACACACACACACACACATACACACACACACACACACACACACACACACACACACACACACACACACACACACACACACACACACACACACACACACACACACACACACACACACACACACACACACACACACACACACACACACACACACACACACACACACACACAGTCAGCATATACCTTTGTCCAAGTGGTGGTAAGAATGTTTGTCTTAACTAGCCTGATATGAACATTGACATAAACCCTCTACAAACTTTAGTTTCTCCAGTCTGCAGTGTGGATCCTCCAGTCCAGCAGAGAGCAGTCTGACTCCTGAGACTCCAGGGTGATTGTAGCTCAGGTCCAGCTCTCTCAGGTGTGAGGGGTTTGACCTCAAAGCTGAGACCAGAGAAGCACAGCCTTCCTCTGTGACTAGACAGCGTGACAGTCTGCAAAGAGTCAAAACATTTTAAAATCACACTGCTATTCTTTGGCGGTGAAAATTGTGGCAGTGTACTTTTTCAACATTTTTAGATATATCAGTGTCCTGAAACCTTCCATATCCATAAATTAATGTATCATTATTAGAAATGACAAATTATCAAAGTATGGCCTGTAGAGAGAAAAATGTTTAGTACAAATATTTGAGTAGACATGCTGCAATAGTTTGTGTCGGGGGACTAGGGTCAGTCTGTTATATCTGGTGTATTGCTCCTGTCTTATCCAGTGTGAAATTAAGTATTCTCTCTCTCTCTCTCTCTCTCTCTCTCTCTCTCTCTCTCTCTCTCTCTCTCTCTCTCTCTCTCTCTCTCTCTCTCTCTCTCTCTCTCTCTCTCTCTCTCCCTCCCTCCCTCCCTCCCTCCCTCCCTCCCTCCCTCCCTCCCTTTCCACAGTGACTTTCCACAGTGAGCTTTCCACAGTGACCTATCCACGTCCTCTGTCACTCAAGGAACGCATTTGATGTTCCTCAACCACGAGACACTTGTGTTCAGTCTGCATGGATAATGCAGCACATGGAACAATGTGGATGACAACAAAGCTGTTTTCACTTTGCTTCTTCAAATAAATCCACCAGCGTTCTGTAATGACACTATTAGTTTATGTTTATTACATCAGCAAAACAGCTAGTTTGTCTTTTCTTAGCAAGTTGCCCTAAATCTTGTGAGACGCTAATTGTTCGCCACTAATGTTAATATCTAGCTAGATAGCTAATAAATGTACTGAATAAGAGCAAACGTAGCTAGCTAATACAGCCTGATAATACCAGTGATGGTGTAGACCTAAATCAGCATGTTGATTGTGCAACAGTCTCTTCTTAACCAAAGGGGAATATGCAGAGCAAGAACATGTTACCTACATGAAGTAGCTAAGAGAAAACATGCAATGTAGCAAAAGCTTATAGGGTCTCCTAGGAAACACTTATCAACACTTTAGTTCCTACCCTGTCACAATAACTCCTCCCTGGCATTTTAATTGGTTGTCATCTCAAACACTGTATTCAAAGTGCCCAAAACTAAAAATACCTTCAAATACCTGGCCATATCGCCCAGCCCTAGTTTGTTTGTGTGTCTGTGTGTTCATTGAGTGATACACTTGCAAACACATACACACACACACTGGACACACACAGAACACACACACAATGGACAAACAGGACACACACACACAGGACACACACACACAGGACGAACACACACAGGACGGACACACACTGGACACACACTGGACACACACACACACACACACACACACACACACACACACACACACACACACACACACACACACACACACACACACAAACACACACACACACACAAACACACACACACTGGACAAACACACACAGTTCAAAAAGCTGGAGCAATTTAAAACTGTAAGCTTCACTGTCCAAACACATATGGTGTGGACATTGTGTGTTTGGTAAACACATGTGGATCTGGTGAACAGTTATCACTTGTTGACCAACTACAGGAATACTGACCTCAGAGTCTCCAGTTTACAGTGGGGATTCCCCAGTCCAGCAGAGAGCAGCTTCACTCCTGAATCCTTCAGGTCATTGTTACTCAGGTCCAGCTCTCTCAGGTGTGAGGGGTTTGACTCCAGAGCTGAGACCAGAGAAGCACAGCCTTCCTCTGTGACTCCACAGCCTGACAGCCTGACAAAGAGATCATCATGACTTCACAAACACACTGTTGTCATGACTCTCCTGATCAGGTCAGGAGACCACAACCCTACAGATCATCTCTCACCCCCAACAGCGAAGGAGAGATCTAGGGGTCTGAAGATGTGGGGGTTTTATGACCCCTCACGCCCCTGGTAAATCTTAGGCCACAGACAACATTCCTTTGTCCTCTCACTATGGAGACCCACCCTCAGAACATTAAACATGCAATAAGGGACTTTGGAACAATGGTTTCCGTCAGCCACATTGGTGGTCATGACGATAGATGGAATATGAAAATGTATGTCATTTTTGTTTTGTTATTAAAGGTTAATAGATGACATTATAAAGAAACATTTTAACTTTAAGAGTTTTCCTAGGATATGCTTGATGTTTATACATTGCACGTGGAAAATGTCCAAATCAAAGAGAATGTTTTGGTAAAGATGAAATGTGAAGTGAGTTGTCTAAAATTGGAATTGAGTAAAATCTAGACCTTGCCTCAGTGCGCCCAGAGAATTGCCCTAAAGGCGGTTACTCCCACTTCTGACCCGAGGGTATAAGACATGTGCATTAAGAATTAACATATCAGACTATGTGACCCAAACTGCAGCCATGATCTAAAAAGTAAATGAACCCAGAACGCAAAACAAGTTTGCAGAAGAATACATATTTTTCTACCCAAGCTACGGATGAGGCCCCTAGCATCCAATCCCAGCGAATCGTGGTATCTAAACGGTTTCATTCCTACGCTGTGAGCTCTGAGTTTCAGAGCTGTCCATCCTCAGAAGACCCCTTCCAGAGCAAGGGTGAGGAAACAGACCACTAAGCCAAAAGGACACTGACATCGTGAGGACAACCAGAGTTGCGCCGGAGAAGTGCGTCATTGAGCAGCCTAAACGGACCACGCTGAGCTTCCCATCTGAGAACTTCCACACGTAATTACATCATTATATTCTGACCCATAAGAGCGGCAGTTCGGGGCAAGGCTAGGGTTAAAATAAGCATTGCTGCCAAATGCACCCAAATGTATATTTCTCTCGTATACTTTCTCTTTTTCTCTCTCCTTAAATCCCCATTTTGGGTAACACGCGCCATAGTGTGTTGGCCCGTTATACTAAGTTCTAATCTATAGCCTAGATATTGTTTTTGTGTATGTGTATTTTTTATCATCATTTTAGCTTTCTAGTAAATAAATAATCAACTAAGATTGGTGTGGTAAGAACTCATTGGTGGGACTCGGGTTTGTGCAGATTCCCGGATTATGCGACGTTCAGAATGAGACTGTAGAGGAAACTGATTAATTAGCGACTGTTGTAAAATCGATATTCTGATATACTTTGAGTTAATTTAGGAAATAGAAACTCAATAAAACAAATTTTCCCATGGTGCCCTAGGTAAATGAGTAAATAATTGCTTGATTCATTTAATCACGCAATTAGAAGCCTTTAATCGTTCGATGAGCAACAGTCGTCACATTAACTAATACAATGTCATGACACTGTTCATTTAACACCAGTAGTGCAGAAGGACAAAGGCAGATGCATTTGGTTTATTCTCTCAAACAACATATAGATTAATCTTCGGGTCTCCTAGAATTGTATGGTCATGTTGTTATACTAATGTGAAAACCAATGCACTGATTCAATGTGTAATTCAACATGATATTGTATATATATTACAATAAATATTTTTCTCTAAACTGAATATTGCTTCCTGATGATGAGTTCTGATGTGTCATTTTATGTACTCACAGGACAGCTCTGGAGGCTTTGACCACTGGCAGCAGCCTCAGAAGACCTTCCTCTGATCTGGAGTATTTTTTCAGGTCAAACACATCCAGCTCCTTTTCTGAAGTCAGCAACACAAAGACCAGAGCTGACCACTGTGCAGGTGACAGGTTGGCTCCAGAGATACTTCCTGTTCTCAGGTAGCTTTGGATCTCCTCCACTAGAGAATGGTCATTCAGTTCATTCAGACAGTGGAACAGATTGATGCTCCTCTCCGGAGAAAGATTCTCCCTGATCTTCTCCTTGATGTACTTGACTGTTTCTTCATGGCTCCGTGAGCTGCTTGTCTTTGTCAGTAGACCTTGTAAGTACTTCTGATTGGACTCCAGTGAGAGGCCCAGAAGGAAGCGGAGGAAAAGGTCCAGGTTTCCTGTCTTACTTTGTAAGGCTTTATCCACAGCACTCTTGTAGAAACTAACTTCAGGCTCGTCTCTGAATAGCAAAGAAAAGTTATTGGATTTTGTTTGCTGTTTGTCCATTAGATTCTCGTTGTTGTTGATGAATGAGAGGAACACATATACAGCAGCCAGAAACTCCTGAATGCTCAGATGAACAAAGCAGTACACCTTGTCCTGGTACAGCACACATTCCTCTTTAAAGAGCTGTGTGCACAATCCCGAGTACACTGAGGCTTCAATGACATCAATACCAGCCTCTTTCAGGTCCTCTTCATAGAAAATCAGATTGCCCTTCACAAGCTGTTGAAAAGCCAGTTTTCCCAGTGACAGAATGCTCTCTTTATTCCAGTGTGGACCTGTCTCTTCTTTCCCAAGATACTTTTCATTCTTCTGTTTGGTATGAAACACCACAAGGTGTGTGTACATCTCAGTCAGAGTCTTGGGCATCTCTTCTCTCTTATATTTCAGCATGTGTTCAAGGACTGTTGCAGAAATCCAACAGAAGACTGGAATGTGGCACATGATGTGGAGGCTCCTTGATGTCTTTATGTGTGAGATGATTCTGCTGGCCAGGTCCTCATCACTGAATCTCTTCCTGAAGTACTCCTCCTTCTGTGGGTCATTGAACCCTCTTACCTCTGTCACCTGGTCAACACACACTGAAGGGATCTTATTGGCTGCTGCAGGTCTGGTAGTTATCCAGAGGAGAGCAGAGGGAAGCAGATTTCCCTTGATGAGATTTGTCAGCAGAACATCCACTGAGGTTGACTCTGTGACATCACAACAGATTTTGTTCTTCTGGAAGTCTAGGGGCAGTCGGCACTCATCCAGACCATCAAAGATGAACAGAACTTTGTACTTGTTGTAGTGGGAGATTCCTGATTGTTTGGTTTCCATTGAGAAGTGATTGAGAAGTTCAATGAAAGTGTGTTTGTTCTCTTTCATCAAATTCAGCTCCCGAAAAGGGAATGAAAATAAAAATTGCACATCCTGATTTGCTTTTCCTTCAGCCCAGTCCAGAATGTACTTCTGCACAGAGACTGTTTTTCCAATGCCAGCGACTCCCTTTGTCAGCACAGTTCTGATAAGTTTGTCTTGTCCAGTTAAGGGTGTGAAGATGTCGTTCCATTTGATTGCAGTCTCTAGTCTTGCTTGTTTCCTGGTTGTTGTCTCAATCTGTCTCAGCTCATGTTCATTATTGACCTCTCCTGTTCCACCCTCTGTGATGTAGAGCTCTGTGTAGATCTTATTGAGAAGTGTTGGGTTTCCTTGTTTAGCGATCCCCTCAAATACACATTGACACTTCTTCTTTAGATTAGATTTGAGTTCACGTTGGCAAATCACAGCAGGATCATCTGAATCTAGAAATAACACAGAGGATATTCATATTACGTATGTTTTAATGCTTACAGTATTGTAGGACTGTTATAAAGTTTTAAATTATAATTATTTAACTGACTATACATGTGTAAATGTTTTCATATTGCATTACAGACTGGCGTGACTGATTATAATATTATTGATTATTGATGGTATAATTAATGTTGTCTCTCTCTCTAATCTCTCTTTAAATGAATCACCACAACACATCCCTGCTGCTACTTGAGGAGGTCACTAGGTGTTGAGTTAAGGCTGCTACAATGTCATTGAGTTGTACTTTCGCTTCAGCTTTTAAATGTTATAAAACAGCACTCAACATGAGTCAGACAGATCTTACAGTTCTCCAGTGTGTCAGCAAGCTCCACCTGGTTCATCTTCCTCAGGACGTGCAGTGTGATCTTCAGAGCCCCCTCTCTGGCACTGCTCTCCTGCTTCTCATCTTCAGAATCCACCACTTCCTTATCCTGCTTCTGACTCTCAAAGCCTTCTGGGAGTTCTGGACTAAGAATCCTCTTGAACAGCTTCAGCTCGTTCTTCACAAATGTCATAATATTCTCTTCAAGCATCTGAAATAAATAAAGTAAATAAGTTAAGCAAGAGACAATATGCTTTCTCATTATCACATTAATGAATGGTTGACAGATCAACTTTACTTGAGGTAAACAAAAACAAATGTACATAACAGGACCACATACACTGAATATGGAGGCCAGGTCTTTTTGATGACTCTGGGAAGACTGACCACTGAGAATCTCTGACTCTAATCTCTCCTGTTGGTTTCTGTGGACAAAACATGAGATTACATCTCCTCATCCAGGGAGTGAACACACGCACACACACACGCACATGCACACGCACACGCACACACACACACACACACACACACACACACACACACACACACACACACACACACACACACACACACACACACACACACACACACACACACACACACACAGTCTCTAGTCAGAAATGACTAGGGAGGTACCCTTATCTCAACTCATTTGCTCACAAACACTGTATGTTTGTTTTACTCCATGTGTAACTCTGTGTTATTGTATCTGTTGAACTGCTTTGCTTTATCTTGGCCAGGTCGCAATTGTAAATGAGAACTTGTTCTCAACTTGCCTACCTGGTTAAATAAAGTTGAAATAACTAAAATGCTGCTGGTAGAGTAGCTAGCTAGCATACCTAGCTGTACCGACTAACTAAGATAACTAGGATACTGCTGGTAGAGTAGCTAGCTAGCTTTCCTAGCTGTACCGACTAACTTGGCTAGCTAGCAGTTTGTTCATCTATCCCTGATCTCGATGACAACGAATCTGGTGAATCACAAAATGAAACAAGGATAGAGAGTGAAAAGGATCTGGCTACACTCATACTGTCCCTGACCGCAAAGCAAAAAGAAAATTAAACACTAAACTTTGGTGTGTCAACACCATAGCGAACTCCGTCATTATTTCCAAAGATCACCTCATCCCACTCTGCGCGTAACCGGGACAATATGCTTGGCGCCACACCGTACGTGGACGCGGACAGTTCTGTACGGGGACGTGGACAGTTCCAGAACGCGGACGTGAGCAGTGCAACACAATCAACAAAAAACAGTCTTTACAGTGGGTTACATTAGTAATATTCATTTATTTTTTTATTATTATGTAAAACAAACTTTCTACATTTTTATATAACAATATGTTGAGATCTGGGCCCATATCCACAATGGAAAAGTGGTCGTATAAGTGCTGAGAATAAAGACATTTGATACTAATGGGTATAAATTAAAGCTATGCATGAAGCCTCTAGTCCCACCGAGTCGGCAGATATTTAGGACACCTCGTGAGCTGTCCTAAGTAGTTAAGAGTTAACAGCAGGTGTCTTGAGAATACTTTAGAATAATGCAGCGAGTCAGTGGTTCCTGAGCCACATGTAATTCCTTTGCAGTAGTAGAAAGTAATGTTTTATATTTCTATATAATCAATCCATAAATAATACAGACCTACATGCAACAGTATGTCTTGTGCTTTTGGCAATGATGTATGTATAATAATTATGTATAACATGTGAGACCATGTATGTCTGCATAGCATTTTGTCTTCATTTTGGCAGAATAACTCATGCTTATTTCTGAAGATTAACTCAGGTTTTCACCTAGCGGCTAAGGAGTTGGAGCTGTGGCAGAATGGTGGAGGGTTCGAAACCTGGACTGGGTGCTGGAGAAACAGGTGGAATTGATCTGACCACTGGAGGGCTGCTGGGTTTACATCCTCAAAACATGAATCTTTCGTTCATCAGAACTCTACAGGTTCTTCTTCCCTGAACACAAAAAGTATGTATGTATGTTAGTGATTCCATATATGAAGGAAGTGATAAAAGCCTTTTTGGTTGTTTAACCTGTCTACGATACTGGTTCCCAATTGGGGATCAACCCTCCCACGTTCAGCTGAAACGGTGGCGCATGGAACGCAAAAATATTCTTAAAAATATTTAACCTCCACACATTAACAAGTCCAATAGCTCAAATGAAAGATAAACACCTTGTTCACCTAGCCAGGAAGTCAGATTTCTAAAATGTTTTACGGCGAAAACATAGCACATATATATGTAAAACCACCACCAGACACAGCTCATTTCAATAGCCAAAACATGCAATCAACAAACGCAGGATTAAAAAATAAATCGCTCACTAACCTTTTGAAAATCTTCATCAGATGACAGTAATATGACATATTACACAGTACATATTTTTTTTTTTCAATAATATGCCATTTATATCCATAAATGTCCATTTACAGTGAGTTCACCTTCAGAAATTACTCAAAAATGCCCGCAGGAAATCTATGTAGCGCGGCAAGATAACGTAAATAGACATCATAAACTTTGACTAAATATACATGTTCTACATATAGTTAGAAAGATACACTGCTTCTTTATGCAACCGCTGTGTTAGATTTATTTTTAACGTTACAGAAATCGCACACTATTCCATATGCTGAGACAGCGCTCAGTTCCAAGCTACATTTCCACGTAATGTTGGAGTCAACAGAAACACAGATTTAAGCATAAATATTCCCTTACCTTCGATGGTCTTCGTTCAGAATGTTCTGGAAGGCTTCATACTTACCCAATACATCGTTTGGTTTCAAGTCTTGCGTCTTTGTATTAGCTACTGCTAATAACATCAGCTGAAATGCACCCAAAACGTCCTCTGGTCCGGATAAGTTGCGCATCAAAACTTCAAAATTACACATTATATGTCGACTAAACAGGTCAAACTAAGTGCAGAAGCAAGCTTTATGATGTTTTAGACGTGCAAAACAAACTTCAATTCAATCGGCCATCGTCTGCCCTTCTCTTGAGTGCTGGAAACAAAGGAATGGCTGGGACCAATTCGCGCCCATACGCACAGCCTATTCTCTCGTGGCACGCACTAACTCCCATAGGGTCAATTCTCGCGGGATTTGAACGATTTGAAGCTCTAATGAAAGAGGACATCTAGCGGAAGAGAAAGAAAGTGTCCCCAGAATCATAGCTCGTTGGGAAGGGTGGGGGCCATGACGTCAAAGTTGCTCCAACTTTCATGGCCACAAAAACTAGTTTGGAAGAATGCCTGCCCTGTGAGTTCTGCTATACTTACAGACATAATTCCAACGGGTTTAGAATCTTTAGAGTGTTTTCTATCCAATAATAATTTTTATTTGCATATATTAGCAATTTTTGACAGATTTTTTTTCCAGTTTACTAGGGGTACCCAATCTCTCCAAAGAGAGATTCCTTATCCTTAACAGGATAAGGAACCTTCTGTTCTAAGAGCGTATAATAAACATGTTTTTATTTTGATTATTTAATTATCTACATCTTGTTATTTCAAGTTCTCCCTTTGGAGTAAGACATCATGTCGTTAAAAAAATAATCCTAAATTGGGCATGGCTATAAATTGGGCAATTGAAGGCATCTAGGGCGTAATATGTGGTCGCTGAAAATTAACATTGTATGCAACGTTGTAGGCAACATTCTTGGCAAGGGACTTGATGCCTACTATGCCAAAGCTATTTAGAGTTGTTAAACAGGGTTTCAGGCTTTTATTTTGAACAATGAGGACGAAAGACCCCATGACTTGTGTGGACAGTGAGATGGACCAGAGCTATTTTGCACACAAGACCGGGAGCTCGCCCTCGGTTCTTTTTCCTTTCATTTGAATAAGTCTGGTGAAAATATTACCGATTATTTTGACAAAAGACAACCTGAGGATTAATTATAAACATTGTTTGACATGTTTCAACAAGCTTTAAGGGTACTATTTGGATGTATTCATCTGAATGTTGTGATCGCCATTGACAGTGGATTACTGAACAAAATGAAACAGCTCATCAAACATAAGTGATTAATTATATTGCTAAATTCTGACTTTCATGACTCCTCTACTTGGCTTGAAAATGTGTGTATGCTTTTGTATGCAGGGCGCTGTCCTAAGATAATCGCATGGTATGCTTTCGCCGTAAAGCCTTTTTGAAATCTGACACAGCAACTGGATTAACAAGAAGTTTATCTTTAAGCCGATGTATAACACTTGTATAATTTATGAATGTTTATTATGAGTATTTCTGTATTTTGTATTTGGCGCTCTGCAATTTCACCGGATGTTGACCAGGTGGTAAGCTTCTCACCTACCCATAAGAAGTTTTAAACGGGTTTGAAGAGTGAGTTGATATAAGGGTAATATTGTCAAAATTCTGCTTGACCATCAGAATTGGTCAAAAAAAAAACATTTACTCCATTATATTAGACAATAATTCAAATAAAATAAAATCTAATTGTATTAGACACATGCACTGAATACAACAGGTTTAGACGTTACAGTGAAATGCTTACTTATGAGCCCCTAACAAACAATGCAGGTAAGTAAAAAATACGAATAAGAATAAGAAATAATGGTAACAAGTAATTCAAGAGCAGCAGTAAAATAACAATAGCGAGACTATATACAGGGGGTACCATACAGAGTCAATGTGTGGGGGCACCAGTTAGTTGAGGTAATATGTACATGTAGGTACTGTTATTAAAGTGATTATGCATAGATGATAACAACAGAGAGTAGCAGTGGTGTAAAAGGGGGGGGGGGGGGGGGGGGGGGCAATACAAATAGTCTGGGTAGCCAGTTGATTAGATGTTCAGGAGTCTTATGGCTTGCGGGTAGAAGCTGTTTAAAAGCCTCTTGGACCTAGACTTGGCACTCCGGTACCGCTTGCCGTGCAATAGCAGAGAGAACAGTCTATGACTAGGGTGGCTGGACTCTTTAACCATTTTTAGGGCCTTCCTCTGACACCGCCTGATATATAGGTCCTGGATGGCAGGAAGCCTGGCCCCAGTGATGTACTGGGCCATTCGCACTACCCTCTGTAGTGCCTTGTGGTCAGAGGCCGAACAGTTGCCATACCAGGCAGTGATGCAACCAGTCAGGATTCTCTTGATGGTGCAGCTGTAAAACCTTTTGAGGATCTAATGCCAAATCTTTTCAGTCTCCTGAGGGGGAATAGGTTTTGTTCGTTCCCTCTTCCCGCCTGTCTTGGTGTGCTTGGACCATGTTAGTTTATTGTTCATGTGGATGCCAAGGAACTTGAAGATCTCAACCTGCTCCACTTCAGCCCCGTCGATGAGAATGGGGGCGTGCTCGGCCCTTTTTTTCCTGTTGTCCACAATGATCTCCTTAGTCTTGATTATGTTGAGGGATAGGTTGTGATTCTGCAACCACCCGGCCAGGTCTCTGACCTCCCTATAGGCTGTCTCGTCGTTGTCGGTGATTAGGCACACTGTTGTGTCATCGTCAAACTTAATGATGGTGTTGTGCCTGGCCATGCAGTCATGAGTGAACAAGGAGTACAGGAGGGGGCTGAGCACGCACCCCTGAGGGGCCCCTGTGTTGAGGATCAGCGTGGCGGATGTGTTGTTACCTACCCTTACCACCTGGGGGCGGCCTGTCAGGAAGTCCAGGATCCAGTTGCAGAGGGAGGTGTTTAGTCCCAGGGTCCTTAGCTTATTGATGAGCTTTGAGGGCACTATGGTGTTGATTGCTGAGCTGTAGTCAGTGAATAGCATTCTCACATAGGTGTTCCTTTTGTCCAGGTGGGATAGGGCAGTGTGGAGTGCAATAGAGATTGCATCATCTGTGGATCTGTTAGGGTGGTGTGCAAATTGGAATGGATCTTGCGTTTCTGGGATAATGGTGATGATGTGAGCCACGTTATATGCTCAATCAATCAATTTAGTTATATTTTGCTACTTGTAGGCTACTGTTTGTAATTTGTCTCAATATATTTTATGATGTGTAGCCTACCGTGATGTAGTGCAATTTTATTGGATAAGCATTAGAATAAGCCACCTCAATATTTGCAACCATAGGTGATAATATTTCTCTAGGTGCTGATCCGTCATCAGTATTGTGAAATAATTATAATGTTAAAATCATAAGGCTAGTGGGCAGTATCCTTAATTTCGGAGAGTCTGGCGTGCCCAAAGTGAACTGCCTGTTACTCAGGCCCAGAACCTAGGATATGCATATTATTGGTAGATAAAACTGTTAAAATAATGTCTGTGAGTATAACAGAACTGATATGGCTGGTGAAACCCCGAGGAAAATCCATCCGGGAAATGTTTTTTTTTTATGTGTAAATGTTTTTGCTATTGAATATAGTGGGATAAAGCTCCCAGATTGCAGTTCCTATGGTTTCCACTAGGAAGTGGACATTTTCACTGTCACTAGAGGTTTACGCGCGTGACCTTGTGCGCCCTCTCTGTTCTTTTTCCTTTCTATTGAATACGCTGTTGTCCGGTTGAAATATTATCGATAATATCGATATTTGACAAACTAAGGATTAATCTTAAGGCTAGGTGGGCGCTAGTGTCCTACCTCGACAACATCCGGTGAAATTGCAGAGTGCCAAATTCAAAATATAAAATTCCTAATATTAAACATTCATGAAAATACAAGTGTCATACATGATTCTTTAGCTTAGAATCTTGGTAATCGAACCACTTTGTCCGATTTACAATAGGCTTAATGGCGAAAGCATAGCATTTGATCATCTGAGGACAGCGCCTCACAAAATGTCTGCATTTGCATAAATTCATAACCTGCACAAGCATCCTCAAACTCAAAAATAGCAATAAATTAAATTACTTACCTTTGAAGATCTTCCTCTGTTGGCAATCCAAGGAATCCCAGAAACACAATAAATGGTTGTTTTTTTCGATAAAGTCCCTCTTTATATCCCGAAAGCTCTGTTTTGTTGGCACGTTCTGTTCAGTAATCCACTGGCTCAATGGCGTTCAAAACATGCAGACCAATACATCCTAATAGTACCGGCAAAGTTCGTCGAAACAAGTCAAACGATGCTTCTAATTAAAGAAAGATTTGAATGGAGAAAACTGATCTGAGAGCAGCGCTCCCTTTCTTTCCATCCTATCAGTATTGATACATGATCCACCAGACATGATACCTTGTAGTGCTGCTGATCCAGTTTCTACTGGTCTGACTGAGGATATGAACTCTGACCTGTTCACCAGACTACCTTGTAGTGCTGCTGATCCAGTTTCTACTGGTCTGACTGAGGATATGTAACTTTGAACTGTTCACCAGACGTGATACCTTGTCCTTGTACCTTGTAAATTAAAAAAAGAAACAGTAACACAATAAAATAAAATAACAATAATGAGACTGTAAGGAGAACCAGTTCTGAGTCAATGTGCAGGGGTACTAGGTAGTTGAGGTAATAATGAGACTATAAGGAGTACCAGTACTGTGTCAATGTGCAGGGGTACCAGGTAGTTGAGGTAATAATGAGGCTATAAGGAGTACCAGCACTAAGTCAATGTGCAGGGGTACCAGGTATTCTAGGTAATTGAGGTAATATGTACATGTAGGTAGGGGTAAAAGTGACTAGACAATCAGGATAGAGATTACATCTCCTCAACCAGGGAGTGCACGCACACACACACACACACACACACACACACACACACACACACACACACACACACACACACACACACACACACACACACAGGGAATGTTGTGTTTTTTTAATAGTGTTTTAGGACTATATGAAAAAAAGTATTAGCCTATGGATTTTGAAAACAAGAAAAATAAATGGGAAAATAGGAGAGGAGGAATGACTAGAGACAGTGTTGTTTAACTCACTGACCATGATCCATGAGTTCTTCTTACCTTTGTTCAGTAGAAAGGTCTCCCTCTCTAAAGTATATAGGTAGCGCCATAGACTTGTCACTCTTCATGGACACACAGCTGGGTACAGGGGAGGCTGGTCTCTCCTGCTTGATTGGGCTACAACACAACAGATAAAATACGTACAATTAGTACTGCTAGGTTTTACACAGTAATAATATATATCTGCCTCACTCTCAGAGAAATCAATAGTACTGCTAGGTTTTACACAGTAATAATATATATCTGCCTCACTCTCAGAGAAATCAATAGTACTGCTAGGTTTTACACAGTAATAATATATATCTGCCTCACTCTCAGAGAAATCAGTAGTACTGCTAGGATTTACACAGTAATAATATATATCTGCCTCACTCTCAGAGAAATTAGTAGTACTGCTAGGTTTTTACACAGTAATAATATATATCTGCCTCACTCTCAGAGAAATTAGTAGTACTGCTAGGTTTTACATAGTAATAATATATATCTGCATCACTCTCAGAGAAATTAGTAGTACTGCTAGGTTTTACACAGTAATAATATATATCTGCCTCACTCACAGTGAAATCAGTAGTACTGCTAGGTTTTACACAGTAATAATATATATCTGCCTCACTCTCAGAGAAATCAGTAGTACTGCTAGGTTTTATACAGTAATCATATATATATCTGCCTCACTCAGATATATCAGTAGTACTGCTAGGTTTAATACAGTCAAATGGGACCAACCAGCTTGGTTCGGTCTTGTGTAGCCAAATTTGAAATTGTATTTTTTAAATTGGATAAAAGTAGAGACTCAGAGCTATAAAATGGTATATCATACACTGCATTTGAGGAACAATGGGAAAGTAGTTCTGCTTTGAAAGTTGATGAACTTGTAACCTCACTTTTGAGAAAACGTCCTTTGAATGTTTTGGTTCTCAAACATCAGCGCAACATCACGTTGTTAAAAAATAATCCTAAATTGGGCATGGCTATAAATTGGGCAACTGAAGGCATCTAGGCTGTAATATGTGTTCTATGAAAATTAACATTTGTATGCAACTTTGTAGGCAACATTATTGGCAAGGGACTTGATGCCTACTTTGCCAAAGCTATTTAGAGTTGTTAAACGGGTGTGAAGAGTGTGTTGATATAACGGTAATATTGTCAAAATTCTGCTTGTAACAATGATCAGAATTGGTTAAAAAAATATGCATGCCATTATATTAGGCAATAATTAAGAGTAGGCAAAGTGGTCGTGTCGTGTGAAAATTCTATCAAATGTCTTACATTGCAACGAGTACAGTCAGGGTGCCGCGGAACCCCTGCAGTACCTCCACAGACAACGGATTGAGAACCCTGATTTAGCAGATACTCTTATCCAGAGTGATTTACAGTAATACATTCATCTTGAGATAGCTAGGTGAGACAACCTCATATCACAGTCAAATGTACAGGATATAAACATTCCATTCAAGCTGAATGGATAATAATAATGGATATGTAGCATTTTGCTTAAAAAAAGTAAAAAAAATATACACATCTAAAATCTATATTTAAAAATCTGAGAACAGATATATTGAAGGTACGCATAAGCAACTATTTATGATTAAAAAACAAATGTGAACATTTTTGGAAATAAACTCTTAATAATTCTTAAATAAAATTGTCATCTCACCTCTTAGCTTTGGTGTCATGTTCCCCAGAGAGACTCATTTTAGAGGCAGGGCCTCCTTCCTCTCTCTCCCCAGAGAGACTCATTTTAGAGGCAGGGCCCCCCTCCTCTCTCTCCTCAGAGAGACTCATCTTAGAGGCAAGGCCCACCTCCTCTCTCTCCCCAGAGAGACTCATTTTAGAGGCAGGGCCCCCCTCCTCTCTATCCTCAGAGAGACTCATTTTAGAGCACTGACCCCTAAACAGAAATCCAGCATGTCGATTGTCATTAACACAGCAATTCTTCAATGTCAATTGTTATCATTTATTAATTATCTCTTATAAAACATTTACTAACAGACATATAGAAACAGTCAGGGGATTTAATGCAATCACATGAACATGTAGTTGTGACATTTCATCTCCATGGTAACTGTCATTTTTATAATAAGTCGCTGTTAATAGTCACTAAGAGTGGACTATTTATTGTCTTTCAATATGTTATTTTCTAAACGTATCTGACAATACAGACAGAAGGGTGAAAATGGGCATGAATGATCTGAGAGGGAAATCATTGATCCATTCAATGTTTATTTGCAACAAGTAAGATATGTTATATTATGTAAAGTAGGCTAGGTTATAATGTATAATAGCAGTTTGTTAGTGATATGCAGATTGAGTTCTATACCTCAGCTATGGACTTCACATCATAGATGACCAGACAAAACCTGTTCAGATCAGTTCACAGAGACCATCAGATTTGTCGGCATGATAAGTGATCGTAGCTCAAACCCACTCTGACTATTGAATGCCTGACGTCGACCTAACCTTATAATAGTTTGTAGGTAGCCTAGACCCACAGTACGAGAGTCTGCCCGTCTTTCCTACATACCAACACGTTGATTTCATGTTACAGAAAAATATGTGCCACAGTTTCGAAAGGAACTTTGTAACTGCGTAGGCTACAAACATGTTTCTAATTACATATGAGGAAATCACATACCTTACAGTCACTGGTGCAGCTGTTTTCTTGCAGTTGAAGTAGCTTTCATAGGCAACTCATTCAACCAGCCTAAACCACAGTAAATAAAAGATGTCAAATGGTCAAAAGTGAATCCTGATATAGCCATATACATTAGAGAGAGGTATATATATCCTGATAGAGCCATATACATTAGAGAGAGGTATATATATCCTGATAGAGCCATATACATTAGAGAGAGGTGTATATATATATCCTGATAGAGCCATATACATTAGAGAGATGTATATATATCCTGATAGAGCCATATACATTAGAGAGAGGTATATATATCCTGATAGAGCCATATACATTAGAGAGAGGTGTATATATATATCCTGATAGAGCCATATACATTAGAGAGAGGTATATATATCCTGATAGAGCCATATACATTAGAGAGAGGTATATATATCCTGATAGAGCCATATACATTAGAGAGAGGTGTATATATATATCCTGATAGAGCCATATACATTAGAGAGAGGTATATATATATCCTGATAGAGCCATATACATTAGAGAGAGGTATATATATCCTGATATAGCCATATACATTAGAGAGAGGTATATGTATCCTGATAGAGCCATATACATTAGAGAGAGGTATATATATCCTGATATAGCCATATACATTAGAGAGAGGTATATATAGCCTGATATAGCCATATACATTAGAGAGAGGTATATATATCTTGATAGAGCCATATACATTAGAGAGAGGTATATATATCCTGATAGAGCCATATACATTAGAGAGAGGTATATATATCCTGATAGAGCCATATACATTAGAGAGAGGTGTATATATACTGATATAGTCATATACAGTGCCTTGCGAAAGTATTCGGCCCCCTTGAACTTTGCGACCTTTTGCCACATTTCAGGCTTCAAACATAAAGATATAAAACTGTATTTTTTTGTGAAGAATCAACAACAAGTGGGACACAATCATGAAGTGGAACGACATTTATTGGATATTTCAAACCTTTTTAACAAATCAAAAACTGAAAAATTGGGCGTTCAAAATTATTCAGCCCCTTTACTTTCAGTGCAGCACACTCTCTCCAGAAGTTCAGTGAGGATCTCTGAATGATCCAATGTTGACCTAAATGACTAATGATGATAAATACAATCCACCTGTGTGTAATCAAGTCTCCGTATAAATGCACCTGCACTGTGATAGTCTCAGAGGTCCGTCAAAAGCGCAGAGAGCATCATGAAGAACAAGGAACACACCAGGCAGGTCCGAGATACTGTTGTGAAGAAGTTTAAAGCCGGATTTGGATACAAAATATTTCCTAAGCTTTAAACATCCCAAGGAGCACTGTGCAAGCGATAATATTGAAATGGAAGGAGTATCAGACCACTGCAAATCTACCAAGACCTGGCCGTCCCTCTAAACTTTCAGCTCATACAAGGAGAAGACTGATCAGAGATGCAGCCAAGAGGCCCATGATCACTCTGGATGAACTGCAGAGATCTACAGCTGAGGTGGGAGACTCTGTCCATAGGACAACAATCAGTCGTATATTGCACAAATCTGGCCTATATGGAAGAGTGGCAAGAAGAAAGCCATTTCTTAAAGATATCCATAAAAAGTGTCGTTTAAAGTTTGCCACAAGCCACCTGGGAGACACACCAAACATGTGGAAGAAGGTGCTCTGGTCAGATGAAACCAAAATTGAACTTTTTGGCAACAATGCAAAACGTTATGTTTGGCGTAAAAGCAACACAGCTGAACACACCATCCCCACTGTCAAACATGGTGGTGGCAGCATCATGGTTTGGGCCTGCTTTTCTTCAGCAGGGACAGGGAAGATGGTTAAAATTGATGAGAAGATGGATGGAGCCAAATACAGGACCATGCTGGAAGAAAACCTGATGGAGTCTGCAAAAGACCTGAAACTGGGACGGAGATTTGTCTTCCAACAAGACAATGATCCAAAACATAAAGCAAAATCTACAATGGAATGGTTCAAAAATAAACATATCCAGGTGTTAGAATGGCCAAGTCAAAGTCCAGACCTGAATCCAATCGAGAATCTGTGGAAAGAACTGAAAACTGCTGTTCACAAATGCTCTCCATCCAACCTCACTGAGCTCGAGCTGTTTTGCAAGGAGGAATGGGAGAAAAATTTCAGTCTCTCGATGTGCAAAACTGATAGAGACATACCCCAAGCGACTTACAGCTGTAATCGCAGCAAAAGGTGGCGCTACAAAGTATTAACTTAAGGGGGCTGAATAATTTTGCACGCCCAATTTTTCAGTTTTTGATTGGTTAAAAAAGTTTGAAATATCCAATAAATGTCGTTCCACTTCATGATTGTGTCCCACTTGTTGTTGATTCTTCACAAAAAAATACAGTTTTATATCTTTATGTTTGAAGCCTGAAATGTGGCAAAAGGTCGCAAAGTTCAAGGGGGCCGAATACTTTCGCAAGGCACTGTACACTAGAGAGAGGTTTATATATCCTGATAGAGCCATATACATTAGAGAGAGGTATAGTGGGGCAAAAAAGTATTTGTCAGCCACCAATTCTGCAATTTCTCCCACTTAAAAAGATGAGAGAGGCCTGTAATTTTCATCATAGGTACACTTCAACTATGACAGACAAAATGAGAAAAAAAATCCAGGAAATCACATTGTAGGATTTTTTATGAAATTATTTATTATTTATTTATTATTTATGATTCACTATACTAACATTACACCATACATTTCATTTCTCTACACACTTTACAATAATCCCTGGCAGGATTCCCTGTAGCCTGAATTCACAACCAGAACATGTCAAGTCATTGAGATATTTTCTGTTCTGTTCTGTATATTCTTATGGATGAGGCCTAAATTGGAATGTGAAGCTAACTGAATCTGGCTGTTTTTAGAAAACCAGTATATCAAGCCTGTATCATAGTCTACCCCTCAGGTTACTTTCAGGTTTCAGCTTTAGACATGCCGAGTCGTAGGCAAAAACCTGGGTTGTATTCATTAGTTTACTCCACAGCCAACAGTTTAAAAATGTTGCATAAAACATAAACAGTTCTCTCAATGCTGTACAACGTGACCTAAACGGTTTCTGTTGCCAAACGTTTTGTTACGATGGGCACTAATGAATACACACAACCTGTTTTGAGGAAGTGTAAGTTGTTGTTAGTCTCTCCACAATATTTATTTGTCTCTTTCACACAACTTACCTTCCTCAGTGAAAAGCATTAACAGTAGATTAGAAAGAGAAAATGTTTGTTTGTTGCTTGTTGTGTTTTAAGCCTGTTTTGAGGAGAAAAGTCAATAGACCTATGATACAATACACTCTTAGAATAAAGGGTTCCAAACTTGTCCTCCAGGCTGTCCCCATAAGAGAACACTATTGGGTTCCAGGTAGAACCCTAATTGCTTCCATGTAGAACCCTCTGTGGTAAGGGTTCTTCATGGAACCCAAAAGGGTTCTACATAGTACCAAAAAGGGTTCTACAAAGGGTTCTCCTATGGGTACAGCCAAATAACCCTTTTAGATTCTAGATAGTGTAGGAGTGATCACTCTGGGGCACACATATGGGCACAGAACAAATTCACCCCACGCATCTGATTTATTTCGAAAACATTTTAAACAGAGTAGGACTATTATAACACTGTCCACCAAAAATATCATCAATTATATGAATACACATAACAACATCATCAACTATATGAATACACATAACAATATCATGAACTGTATGAATACACATAACAATATCACCAACTACATTAATACACATAACAATATCATCAACTATATGAATACACATAACAATATAATCAACTATATGAATACACATAACAATATCATCAACTATATGAACACACATAACAATCGTCAACTTACCTTTTATCTCTCAATAGAAACAGAGTCTGGAATGATCATCAGGTCATCAAATGTTACTTTCGTTTGCTCTGCTCATTTACATATCAGGTTCTGCCTGTTCTCTCTCCCACTCCCTCTCTCTTTATAGCTCTTACAATGTGTCTTGGCATACATTCTACAACTGTCTGGAACTCTATTCTTCTGCCTCTCTCCATCACTTTCTCTGTATCTTGTCTGGTGTCCCACTCCATCATATCATATTCTGTTGCTGTCTCCGTGTATTGTCTGCGTCTCTCTCAATCACCAGAACATTTTGAGGGTTAGGCCTACTACAATACAACATTCAAAACATGACAACACAACTACATAACACCATTAAATACAGTTGAGGGTTGCTACAATACAACATTCACAACATGACAACACAACTCCATAACACCATTAAATACAGTTGAGGGTTGCTACAATACAACATTCACAACATGACAACACAACTACATAACACCATTAAATACAGTTGAGGGTTGCTACAATACAACATTCACAACATGACAACACAACTCCATAACACCATTAAATACAGTTGAGGGTTACTACAATACAACATTCACAACATGACAACACAACTACATAACACCATTAAATACAGTTGGAATGTAGTTTGAACTCTCAAACTGTTTGCATCAAACAGAAAAACAACAAGAAATCTGGATCAACACATTTAGATTTCTAGATGCTGCACTTTGCTGTTTCATTACCCAGACAGCTGTTTAAGGTCATACCAAGGCAGAGTGCGGTATCAGCATTTTAGGGGTCAAAAGTCAGATAAGTGGTCATGGCTGATATGCATGGACTAGAAAAATAACTTTAAGGCCTTTTTTCTCAGATTCACTGTTTGTGTAGACTGCAGTTTGTCTTTGTTGGGCAGTAGTTCAGGTGGCTTGCCTTTCCCTTAGTCTGCCTATCGCCATGGTTACACCTTCCTGAAAACAATGAGGTTACTGGCCCAACACTCCAATCGCAAGCAAACTGACCAGTTTAATCAATGAAATGTGATACAAAATGATGCAACGGTGTGCTTTAGGACCATGTGGACACCTCCTAGAGGTGGGTTCATCAGGGGTTTTAATCAGACCATGTGGACACCTAGTGGTCTGGTTGTTAGGAGTGTTTATCAGACCATGTGGTCACCTCCTAGTGGTCTGGTTGTTAGGAGTGTTTATCAGACCATGTGGACACCTCCTAGTGGTCTGGTTGTTAGGAGTGTTTATCAGACCATGTGGACACCTCCTAGTGCTGGGGTTTTTAGGAGTGTTTATCAGACCATGTGGACACCTCCTAGTGGTCTGGTTGTTAGGAGTGCTTATCAGACCATGTGGACACCTCCTAGTGGTGGGGTTGTTAGGAGTGTTTATCAGACCATGTGGACACCTCCTGGTGGTCGGGTTGTTAGGAGTGTTTATCAGACCATGTGGACATTTCCTAGTGGTCTGGTTGTTAGGAGTGTTCATCAGACCATGTGGACTCCTCCTAGTGTCTGGTTGTTAGGAGTGTTAATCAGACCATGTGGACACCTCCTAGTGGTGGGGTTGTTAGGAGTGTTTATCAGACCATGTATTTATAGACACTATGCTGCATCAGTTGGTACAGATGACAATGTAGAGACAAACCCCATCATGCTTCAGCCTATTTATTTATAGACACTATGCTGCAGCCATTTGGTTACAGGTGATAATGCTTATTGCTAATAGCTGATAATATACCATCTATACAGGTTATATGGTCTGATTTGTTAAAATCATTTAACATTTTTTAACAATATCTTATTGGGCTCATTTCTGGAGGTGGAAATTATATTTTAGATGGTGTCAGCATCATTATATTTTCATACATTTTGGATTAGAATGTGCTTTTATTTGGTCACCAGAACTGAGTATCTCAGAACTGAGCTGTGTATGTGACAAATAAAATTTGATTTGATTTGAATCTGTTTAAGTCATAAGTAAAGGCCTTTCAAAAAGAGGCTGTCATGATTGACTGTGACACATATTTAACAAGTATTGCTTGTTACAGAAGACTACTGTTGTTCATTGAATATCCATTCATCCCTGTTACACCTTGATGTGTTGGCTCTCTATGGCTGTACATAGTGTGAAATGCGGTTTCCCTAAAGTTATTACCCCCTCAACCTGAATCCAAAATTTACTTTATGATCTTTTCTTAACCCTATTACTTTGGGGTTCTAATCTACCTCTAGCAAACCCCCCCCCTCCATCCATAGGCTGGAGCCACCTGGAAGCTCGGTGCATGTACTTATAAAGAGAACTAAATAGGAAACTCAACAGTGTGTTAGGCCGAGAAACATTATTTAGATGGTTGTTTTATTGTTGTTGAAAGCTTGAAATGTACACAATGAAATGTACACAATGTTTCTAACAACCCTGTAGAGACATCCACCCACCCACACCCACACAAACACACACACACACACACACACACACACACACACACACACACACACACACACACACACACACACACACACACACACACACACACACACACACACACACACACACACACACACACACACACACACACACACACACACACACACACAATCCCCCTCCCAGACATTCCTGGTTCATAGACAACAACCCTAAGGGCATTAAAATAGGGTGGGTGTGGGGTCATGCTCTTTGAAATGTTCAAACACACCCCCCAGTTCAACAAGGTCGATAGACCTCAATCATCATGACAACTTCAAAATAATATACATAATTTCACACTCACTCCCAAATATGGGCACTCCCTAGAGCACGTGATAACTTCCCGGCATTTTTTAAACATAATTTCACACTCACTCTAAGGCGGGAGAACAGGAACAGGATGTCCTGACCGGATGCCCAAATATGGGCACTCCCTTGAGCACGTGATAACTTCCCGGCATTTTCTTTACATAATTTCACACTCACTCTAAGGCGGGCATGCACACGTCATCCGGACATTGGGTCATAAATCAAAAGTTTGACCTGTGCTGTCTACTTTATTTTCTCTCTCACTGAATTGAGCATAGTTTCCCTATACACCAAAGTTTACTTCAAAGAAACAGAAACACATGCATTAACCCCCCGATCCTGTTTCCACCCCAAACATACTTTTAGGGGTATTGCCAAATCACAACTCATCCGATTCCACAGATGAGGTACTCAACAGACGGATTTTAATATAGCCACACACATATTGTTTGAGGCATTGAGGAAGAGCGGTTACTCAAAGCGGTCACTGAGATATATCAAAGCTGACACGCTAGAAAGCATCATCGAAAATCAATTGCCTCTTCCTCCTAACCTTAACCCACGTGACCCTGATCCTGATCCTGACCCTAACCATAACCCCAACCCTAATTACAATCCTAGCCTTAACCCACGCGACCCTGATCCTGATCCTGACCCTAACCTTAACCCCAACCCTAATTCCAACCCTAACCTTAACCCACACGACCCTGACCCTAACTTTAACCCCAACCCTAATCCCAACCCTAACCTTAACCCACAGAACCCTGTTCCTGACTAACCCCAACCCTAACCTTAACCCACAGAACCTTGTTCCTGACCCTAACCCTAAGCCTAACCTTAACCCACAGAACCCGGTTCCTAACCCTAATCCTAACCCTAATCCCAAGCCTAATTTTAACCCCCAGGATCCGGATCAGGACCAGGATGCCTGTAGGGACCACCAAAACACTGGGGTTGACGTCTACCTTCACCCTCAAAACCCTCACCACCACAGACCTCTGGGCCAGCCACCCATACCCTTTCCTCTCCCTTTCCCTAACCAGGGTCCGAATCCCAATCCCACCCACCCAATCCCTTTCTGCTACCCAAGACTTCCCTTAATCCCTTCCCTTCCCCACTCCCATTTTCACAAATACACAAATTTCTTCACAATCACAGGATTGGAAACGATTACAGAGGAGGCCACAATAGGTCAGTGCAATTCAAGGTGTAAAACCATAATAAACTAAATTTATCATAAACATAACCCTAACCCCAACCCTAGCCCTACCCTAACCCTAACCCTTGACTCCCCCATTCGGCAAGTGAAGTGCAACCCTTCCCCTGGTCTCTGCATTAGCTTGAAGGCATCAGATCGACCTTGTTGATTCCCTAACAAAGAAAAACCTAACCTAACCCTAACCCCTATCCCATCCTTATCCTAACCCTAACCGTAATTTTAAACCCAAACCAATCCCCATTCCCATCCAACCTAACCCCTACCCCCATCTTAACCCGAACTGTAATTTCAACCCTAACCTTAACCCCAATTCCCCTCAATCCTAACCCCAATCCCCAACCCTATCCTAACCCCAACCCTAACACCTATCCGAACTCTATCCTAACCCTAACCGTAATTTCAAACCCAACCCTAATCCCCACTCCCATCTAACCCAACCCATCCCATATCCCCACCTAACCCTAACCGTAATTTTAACCCTAACCCTTTTTTAAACTTAACCCTAGCACTTACAGTTTATTAAGGCATGCCCTTGATCCTTGCCCTAACCTTAATTTCACCTTTTATTCAGGCCCTAACCTTAACCCCCTTCATTGGGAATGTCTCCTCACTTCTCATATAACAAAGATGTATCCCCAGGAGCAATAGAATTAGAGAACATGCGCCGGTGTATGTTGTCCTCTTTGAGGTCAATTTTCCCCTGACCTGCCAGAGCCCTGTTCTCCTGCTTCTATTTAGATACTTTTATTTAGAGAACCTGAATCACATATATCGAGAGTACTTCTATATTATATAACTGGAGCCTTGTAAATATGTTTATTCATTTTGTTTTATTAAAATTGCTTCCTTATACCATTTCTTTGTGTTTATTTTTTGGCACTGTTTGCCTCTTACTTATTTCTTTACTTTGAATTTTCTTTGGAGGTCTTCTTATAGAGTGGCCCAATGTCATACAAATAACCCAAGTTTTCCTCCGATAGAGTGTTTTATACAAAGAAGGTGAAAAAATAATGGGAAATCTACACAATTAAGGACAGATGGGTTGGGGTACATAGGATGGACATAACACTCCACCAATGGAAGGTCAGGTGTAGCAGCTTGATCCCTCCCCTCACCTGTTCTCATACTATATGGGCTGGCCTTCCCTCATTTTCTGTCTATTTCCTCTGAAGAAGCATGAATTGTGCGGAACGTCAGAATTTTTTCTAACATTTTAACTTCCCATGCTTTTATCTTTTTACCCGTAAATGAAAAGGATTGGGATTTTGAGAAAAATAAGATGATTCCTCTACCTCATTATTCCAAAAGGACACATTTTTTCCTACAAAAAAAGCCAAGCACATGAACCTTTGGGCATTCATTTGAAATGGTATGAAATACCAAATATGTCTGCATGAAATATCTATTCTCTGGGTTTGGTGAAAACTCCCATTTATTCCACCCCAAAACAACTGTGTGTACACATGAAGATTTTGAAGTTTGGAGTGACTTGAAGCTGAACAACCATCAGAATTGAATTATAAAGGAGTGATCACCTTCGAGTCTAGTGCTTTTCTCACCCTAGTGTGGAGTTATTTTTCTAAGGACCATTTTTATGGAGTATCAACTGAATCTACAGTGAGAATGTTGTATGGATTGCTTTTTGTATACAGCTTTTTGGAAGGCCTGAAGCCTGCATGAGGCTTAATTGCCAGCCCTGGAACAACCACCAGATGGCAACAGAAAATTAATTTTGTAGAAGAAAATGAGTTGTGAGTGTTGACCTCCATTCCCCATTATCCCTTTTACATTGGGTTTAGATTATTTTCGATTTTCTTTTCTAAAACAGGGCTAATTTCTTATTGTTAATTTTTTTTGCCTTTTGCATAATTATTTTTTTATTCGCTCCAATTATATATTTTGGGGGGTTTAATTGTTATATGATCACTTTTTTTAGATAGGATTCCCAGCCAGTGTTCCTATTGTGCACCTCTACCATGGCAGTGCCACTACATAACCATTTCCAAGCATTAGTCAATCTAAATGATCAGGGTGAGTCTACTGGAGAAACTAGGAATGCTCCTTCCTTGCCAGGTATAACCTACATAAGGAACGCGAGTGGCATTTCCCGTATGGTTGATGAGGATCTCCATATTGCAAATGTACGGTCCCTTACTAGATGTCCGCAGGTGCTATTAAACTAGGCCGATGGCTTCAGGTCGTCCCCCAGGGCCCGGTCTTCTGGGAAGTCATCAAATAAAGTCTCTCGGACATTAGGGTTCTGCATTATAACATTTTTAAAATATATATATATTCTGCTGTACTGGAAGATTCCACCAGATGGCGACTGGCTGTATATTGCAAATGGACAAAACATCACCAAACGGACATGACCGTTTCCCGTAAACGGGAAAGACTTCGAAGATGAAACTCGGTGATCACAGGATTGGCCAAATGTACTTTTAGCCCAAAAACAAGATGGCGTTTACGCTCTTTGACTTAAAACATTAAAAGTCTAAATCGGTAATACATCACTAATTTGGCCACTTCACGTCGAAGTACATAAACCTACGGTGTAAGGAAAAATAGATCCAGCCATTTATCTATCGTAATTTACGAGAAATTGTACAACGTCCGTTTGATGAATGATAAACAAAACAAACAAACATCTAAAAAGTTATAGATCCAGTGTTAAGACAAACCATTAATGTGGGTTTCAGCGATCTATGTGATTTCTGTGATTTTCTGTGGTTTTCTGTACTCACACACAACACAGTCAATGTGGAGTGACAGTGTGAGGCTTCCAGACACACAGAGCCTGCAATAGTTACCTGCATTCAAAACATCAAAAAACCGTCAGATCTAGGGCTCTGAAACTATTAAAAAAACTGTTCTAGGGCTTAAGTTGTCATGTATTGTCATGTTGTGTCTTTCTGTCCTTTCCTTTCACCCTGTCTCCCTCTGCTGGTCGTCTTAGGTTACCTTTTCTCCCCCGCTTTCCCCCAGCTGTTCCTTGTCTCCTCTTGACTACCTCGTCACCCCTTCTCCCACCTGTTCCCCTTTTCCCTCTGATTAGTCCCCTATATCTCTCTCTGTTTTTGTTCCTGTCCTTGTCGGATTCTTGTTTGTTGTGTTTCATGCCTGAGCCAGACTATCGTCATGTTTGCTGTAACCTTGTCCTGTCCTGTCGGAATCTGCCGGTCTATCTGAGCCTACCTATGTTTGGTTATTAAAGAAGCTCTGTTTAAGTTAGTTCGCTTTTGGGTCCTCATTCACTCACCGTAACAGAAGAATCCGACCAAGAATGGACCCAGCGACTTCGGATCCTCTCCACTCAGCCGTCGAGATCCAGGGAGCGATGCTAGGCAGACACGAGCAGGAATTGTCTGCTGCTCGACATGCCGTTGAGACCCTGGCCACCCAAGTCTCCAACCTCACAGAACAGGTTCACCATCTCCGCCTCGATCCACCGGCCACTTCCAGGGCTTTCGAATCTCCGGAGCCCAGAATCAATAACCCGCCGTGTTACTCTGGGGAGCCCACTGAATGCCGCTCGTTCCTCACCCAGTGTGATATTGTGTTTTCTCTCCAGCCCAACACTTACGCCAGGAGCACTGCTCGTGTCGCCTACGTCATATCTCTCCTTACTGGACGGGCTCGTGAGTGGGGCACGGCAATCTGGGAGGCAAGGGCTGAGTGTACTAACCAGTATCAGGACTTTAAGGAGGAGATGATACGGGTTTTTGATCGATCTGTTTTTGGGGAGGAGGCTTCCAGGGCCCTGTCTTCCCTATGTCAAGGCAATCGATCCATAACAGACTACTCTATTGAGTTTCGCACTCTTGCTGCCTCCAGTAGCTGGAACGAGCCGGCTTTGCTCGCTCGTCTTCTGGAGGGTCTCCGCGCAGAGGTAAAGGATGAGATTCTCTCCCGGGAGGTTCCTTCCAGCGTGGATTCCTTGATTGAACTCGCTATTCGCATTGAGCGACGGGTTGATCTTCGTCACCGAGCTCGTGGAAAGGAGCTCGCGTTCTCCGTTGCCCCCCTCTCCGCATCACTACCATCTTCCTCTGCCGGCTCGGGAGCTGAGCCTATGCAGCTGGGAGGTATCCGCATCTCGACTAAGGAGAGGGAACGGAGAATCACCAACCGCCTCTGTCTCTATTGCGGTTCTGCTGGTCATTTTGTCACTTCATGTCCAGTAAAAGCCAGAGCTCATCAGTAAGCGGAGGGCTACTGGTGAGCGCTACTACTCCTGTCTCTCCTTCAAGATCCTGCACTACCTTGTCGGTCCATCTACGCTGGACCGGTTCGTCAGCTTCCTGCAGTGCCTTAATAGACTCTGGGGCGGAGGGCTGTTTTATGGACGAGACCTGGGCTCGGGAACATGACATTCCTCTCAGACAGTTAAGGGAGTCCACGGCCTTGTTCGCCCTGGATGGTAGTCCTCTCCCCAGGATTCAGCGTGAGACGCTACCTTTAACCCTCACTGTTTCTGGTAATCATAGCGAAACCATTTCTTTTTTGATTTTTCGTTCACCTTTTACACCTGTTGTTTTGGGCCATCCCTGGCTAGTTTGTCATAATCCTTCCATTAATTGGTCTAGTAATTCTATCCTCTCCTGGAACGTCTCTTGTCATGTGAAATGTTTAATGTCTGCTATCCCTCCTGTTTCCTCTGTCTCTTCTTCACAGGAGGAGCCTGGTGATTTGACAGGGGTGCCGGAGGAATATCACGATCTGCGCACGGTGTTCAGTCGGTCCAGGGCCACCTCTCTTCCTCCACACCGGTCGTATGATTGTAGTATTGATCTCCTTCCGGGAACCACTCCCCCCCGGGGTAGACTATACTCTCTGTCGGCTCCCGAACGTAAGGCTCTCGAGGATTATTTGTCTGTAGCTCTTGACGCCGGTACCATAGTCCCCTCCTCCTCTCCCGCCGGAGCGGGGTTTTTTTTTGTCAAGAAGAAGGACGGGTCTCTGCGCCCCTGCATAGATTATCGAGGGCTGAATGACATAACAGTTAAGAATCGTTATCCGCTTCCTCTTATGTCTTCAGCCTTCGAGATCCTGCAGGGAGCCAGGTTTTTCACTAAGTTGGACCTTCGTAACGCTTACCATCTCGTGCGCATCAGGGAGGGGGACGAGTGGAAGACGGCGTTTAACACTCCGTTAGGGCACTTTGAATACCGGGTTCTTCCTTTCGGCCTCGCTAACGCTCCAGCTGTCTTTCAGGCATTAGTCAATGATGTCCTGAGAGACATGCTGAACATCTTTGTTTTCGTTTACCTTGACGATATCCTGATTTTTTCACCGTCACTCCAGATTCATCTTCAGCACGTTCGACGTGTCCTCCAGCGCCTTTTAGAGAATTGTCTTTTTGTGAAGGCTGAGAAGTGCACTTTTCATGCCTCCGTCACATTTCTCGGTTCTGTTATTTCCGCTGAAGGCATTAAGATGGATCCCGCTAAGGTCCAAGCTGTCATTGATTGGCCCGCCCCTAAGTCACGCGTCGAGCTGCAGCGCTTTCTCGGCTTCGCAAACTTCTATCGTCGTTTCATCCGTAATTTCGGTCAGGTGGCAGCTCCTCTCACAGCCCTTACTTCTGTCAAGACGTGCTTTAAGTGGTCCGTTTCCGCCCAGGGAGCTTTTGATCTCCTCAAGAATCGTTTTACATCCGCTCCTATCCTTGTTACACCTGACGTCTCTAGACAGTTCGTTGTCGAGGTTGACGCGTCAGAGGTGGGCGTGGGAGCCATTCTTTCTCAGCGCTCCCTCTCTGACGACAAGGTCCACCCATGCGCGTATTTTTCTCATCGCCTGTCCCCGTCGGAACGTAACTATGATGTGGGAAACCGCGAACTGCTCGCCATCCGGTTAGCCCTAGGCGAATGGCGACAGTGGTTGGAGGGGGCGACCGTTCCTTTTGTCGTTTGGACTGACCATAGGAACCTTGAGTACATCCGTTCTGCCAAACGACTTAATGCGCGTCAGGCGCGTTGGGCGCTGTTTTTCGCTCGTTTCGAGTTCGTGATTTCTTATCGTCCGGGCTCTAAGAACACCAAGCCTGATGCTTTATCTCGTCTCTTCAGTTCTTCAGTAGCCTCCACTGACCCCGAGGGGATTCTCCCTGAGGGGCGTGTTGTCGGGTTGACTGTCTGGGGAATTGAGAGGCAGGTAAAGCAAGCGCTCACTCACACTCCGTCGCCGCGCGCTTGTCCTAGGAACCTTCTTTTCGTTCCCGTTCCTACTCGTCTGGCCGTTCTTCAGTGGGCTCACTCTGCCAAGTTAGCCGGCCACCCTGGCGTTCGGGGTACGCTTGCTTCCATTCGCCAGCGTTTTTGGTGGCCCACCCGGGAGCATGACACGCGTCGTTTCGTGGCTGCTTGTTCGGTCTGCGCGCAGACTAAGTCCGGTAACTCCCCTCCTGCCGGCCGTCTCAGGCCGCTTCCCATTCCCTCTCGACCGTGGTCTCACATCGCCTTAGATTTTGTCACCGGACTGCCTTCGTCAGCGGGGAAGACTGTTATTCTTACGGTTGTCGATAGGTTCTCTAAGGCGGCTCATTTCATTCCCCTTGCTAAGCTTCCTTCTGCTAAAGAGACGGCACAAATCATCATCGAGAATGTTTTCAGAATTCATGGCCTTCCGTCAGACGTCGTTTCGGACAGAGGTCCGCAATTCACGTCTCAATTTTGGAGGGAGTTTTGCCGTTTGATTGGGGCTTCCGTCAGTCTCTCTTCCGGCTTTCACCCCCAGTCTAACGGTCAAGCAGAACGGGCCAATCAGACTATTGGTCGCATCTTACGCAGTCTTTCTTTTCGCAACCCTGCGTCTTGGTCAGAACAGCTCCCCTGGGCAGAATACGCCCACAACTCGCTTCCTTCGTCTGCGACCGGGCTATCTCCTTTTCAGAGTAGCCTCGGGTACCAGCCTCCGCTGTTCTCATCTCAGTTCGCCGAGTCCAGCGTCCCCTCCGCTCAGGCTTTTGTCCAACGTTGCGAGCGCACCTGGAAGAGGGTCAGGTCTGCACTTTGCCGTTATAGGACGCAGACTGTGAGGGCTGCTAATAAGCGTAGAACTAAGAGTCCTAGATATTGTCGCGGTCAGAGAGTTTGGCCCTCCACTCAGAACCTTCCCCTTAAGACGGCTTCTCGCAAGTTGACCCCGCGGTTCATTGGTCCGTTCCGTATTTCTCGGGTCATTAATCCTGTCGCAGTTCGACTTCTTCTTCCGCGATACCTTCGTCGCGTCCACCCGGTCTTCCATGTCTCCTGTATTAAGCCCGTTCTTCGCGCCCCCGCTCGTCTTCCCCCCCCCCCCCCCATCCTTGTCGAGGGCGCACCCATCTACAGGGTCCGCAGGATTTTGGACATGCGTCCTCGGGGCCGTGGTCACCAGTACCTCGTTGATTGGGAGGGGTACGGTCCTGAGGAGAGGAGTTGGGTTCCCTCTCGGGACGTGCTGGACCGTGCGCTGATCGAGGATTTCCTCCGTTGCCGCCAGGTTTCCTCCTCGAGTGCGCCAGGAGGCGCTCGGTGAGTGGGGGGGTATTGTCATGTATTGTCATGTTGTGTCTTTCTGTCCTTTCCTTTCACCCTGTCTCCCTCTGCTGGTCGTCTTAGGTTACCTTTTCTCCCTCGCTTTCCCCCAGCTGTTCCTTGTCTCCTCTTGACTACCTCGTCACCCCTTCTCCCACCTGTTCCCCTTTTCCCTCTGATTAGTCCCCTATATCTCTCTCTGTTTTTGTTCCTGTCCTTGTCGGATTCTTGTTTGTTGTGTTTCATGCCTGAGCCAGACTATCGTCATGTTTGCTGTAACCTTGTCCTGTCCTGTCGGAATCTGCCGGTCTATCTGAGCCTACCTATGTTTGGTTATTAAAGAAGCTCTGTTTAAGTCAGTTCGCTTTTGGGTCCTCATTCACTCACCGTAACATAAGTATGTAGTGCACGGTGAGTTATGTGGCTCTATGAGGTTTTCAGGTCGAGAAACAGCCTCATCCATTTGCAATAACGTCAATTTATTTTTAACATCGCAAGAAAATATGACGCTTAAAAAAAGTCCCAGAATCACAAGACTAGGTGCATTGAAACCGCCTCGGCCCATAGAGATGGACCCTAAAGTTTCTGTTCGATAGCTCTTTCAGAGACCCTGTAGCAACGCCCAGAAAAAGTTAATTTTCAGCACTAATTAAGGTCACCGCTTGGGCTCCGAATGACCTATTGAGGCAAAATTTGAGATTAGTTAGGCCTACACATAATGTCAGAACTGGACCCGCAGCTAAAAGGTAACTACGTGTTTTATGTTTTTTATGGTTTTAACAGAAGGTGCTGTGAAAACATCACCAAATGGACAGGAATGGCATCATCGTAGTCTCTAGGCCGTGCTGAGTTCAACAAGGTGCCTCACTTGACCGTAGCTCGCTCGGTCTGACAGCAGCTACTGTGAAAAAAGTAGGTCCAATAATAATCCAGAGGGCGCGATCAGAGAATTCATGCAATCAAATCAAATGATAAATTATTATATTTATAAAGCCCTTCTTACATCAGCTGATATCAAAGTGCTGTACAGAAACCCAGACTAAAACCCCAAACAGCAAGCAATGTAGGTGTAGAAGCACGGTGCAGAAGCACCTTTGAAGAAACCTAGAGAACCAGGCTATGAGGGGTGGCCAGTCCTCTTCTGGCTGTGCCGGGAGGAGATTATAACAGAACATGGTTAAGATATTCAAATGTTCATAGATGACCAGCAGGGTCAAATAATAATAATCACAGTGGTCGTCGAGGGTGCAACAGGTCAGCACCTCAGGAGCAAATGTCAGTTGGCTTTTCATAGCCGATCTTTCAGAGTATCTCTACCGCTCCTGCTGTCTCTAGAGAGTTGAAAACAGCAGGTCTGGGACAGGTAGCACATCCGGCGAACAGGTCAGGGTTCCATAGCCGCAGGCAAAATAGTTGAAACTGGAGCAGCAGCACAGCCAGGTGGACTGGGAACTGCAAGGAGTCTTCAGGCCAGGTTTTCCTGAGGAATGGTCCTAGGGCTCAGGTCCTCCGAGAGAGAGAGAAAAAGAGAAAGAGAGAGAGAATTAGAGAGATCATACTTAAATTCACACAGGACACCGGATAAGACAGGAGAGATACTCCAGATATAACAGACTGACCCTAGCCCCCCGACACATAAACTACTGCAGCATAAATACTGGAGGCTCAGACAGGATTGGTCAGGAGACACTGTGGCCCCATCTGACGATACCCCCGGACAGGGCCAAACAGGCGGGATATAACCCCACTTTGCCAAAGCACAGCCCCACACCACTAGAGGGATATCTTCAACCACCTAAACTTACAGTCCTGAGACAAGGTCGAGTATAGCCCACAAAGATCTCCGCCACGGCCAAACCAGACAGGAAGATCCCGTCAGTGACTCAACCCACTCAAGTGACGCACCCCTCCTAGGGATGGCATGAAAGAGCACCAGTAAGCCAGTGACTCAGCCCCTGTAATAGGGTTAGAGGCAGAGAATCCCAGTGGAGAGAGGGGAACCGACCAGGCAGAGACAACAAGGGCGATTCGTTACTCCAGTGCCTTTCCGTTCACCTTCAATCTCCTGGGCCAGACTACACTCAATCACAGGACCTACTGAAGAGATGAGTCTTCAGTAAAGACTTAAAGAGACCGATTCTGTGTCTCTCACATGGGTAGGCAGACCATTCTGTAAAAATGGAGCTCTATAGGAGAAAGCCCTGCCTCCAGCTGTTCGCTTAGAAATTCTAGGGACAGTTAGGAGGCCTGGGTCTTGTGACCGTAGCGTACGTGTAGGTATGTACGGCAGTACCAAATCGGAAAGATAGGTAGGAGCAAGCCCATGTAATGCTTTGTAGGTTAGCAGTAAAACCTTGAAATCAGCCCTTGCCTTAACAGGAAGCAGTTCTAGTCAAGATTCTAGCAGCCGTGTTTAGCACTAACTGAAGTTAATTTTGTGCTTTATCCGGTGAGCCGGAAAGTAGAGCATTGCAGTAGTCTAACCTAAAAGTGACAAAAGCATGGATTACTTTTTCTTCATCATTTTTGGAAAGAAAGTTTCTAATTTTTGCACTGTTACGTAGATGGAAAAAAGCTGTCCTTGATACAGTCTTGATATGTTCGTCAAAAGAGAGATCAGGGTCCAGAGTAACGCCGAGGTCCTTCACAGTTTGATTTGAGATGACTGTACAACCATTAAGATTAATTGTCAGATTCAACAGAAGATCTCTTTGTTTCTTGGGATCTAGAACAAACATCTCTGTTTTGTCCGAGTTTAAAATTAGAACATTTGCAGCCGTCCACTTCCTTATGCCTGAAACACAGGCTTCCAGCGAGGGCAATTTTGGGGCTTCACCATGTTTCCTCGAAATGTACAGCTGTGTGTCATCCGCATAGCAGTGAAAGTTAACATTATGTCTCTGAATGACATCACCAAGAGGTAAAAAATATAATGAAAACACTAGTGGTCCTAAAACGGAACCTCAAGGAACACCGAAATTTACAGTTGATTTGTCAGAGGACAAATCAACCAGAGACAAACTGATATCTTTCTGACAGATAAGATCTAAACCAGGCCAGAACTTGCCTTGAACCTTCCAAAAGAGACTGTAAACAAGGTGGCTTTCCACCAAGTACACAGACTTCGAGCTCGGAGCGACAAGGCCACCGATCATTGCAAAAAGGAGCTGATCAAAAGCAGGGGAAGGGAGCTCAAAAGGACCAAATTCGGTCTCAATGACCAATTTCCTAGGGAGATAAATGAACGTTGTAAGAGACAGTGGAAACAGAGGGAGAAGGGTCAGCGTGCCTTTCTCATTGTGAACAAACTCTTTATAGAAGGGCAGCTATTCCGAGTCAGCTCCATAACACCGTGGCTGTAATAGTTTCTACCGGGACTATGGGTTCCGAAAAAAAGAAAGTATGGGAACTGTAAAAATATCTGAACACTATTAAGTGGATATGAACACACACATACTCAATTACATGCTCACTTACACATACAGATTTATACATACACACACACACCTGATCTCGCTCTCTTCGCTCACTCTCGCTTTTTCTCTTTTCTCTTCTCTTCTCTCCCTCTCTCACCTCTCTCTCTATTGTCGAGAATTGTTTTATAATTTAATATGTTTCTTGTTTGTCTATCTTTTTCATGCATTTGTCTACAAGTTTATATATGTTTACAACAAGCAAGGGGAAGATATCAGAATAGGGACATTGGGGAATAAAAACATATTGTACGGAATACGTTAGTACTGTAGTGAAGCCGTCTCTAGAGTAATGCAAGGTCTCTTTCATGATCATGTGAAACGTCAATTGCTATGGAAATGCTCAGATGTGTTTTTACATTATGTAATTATGAAGCAACTTTGACATATGGATTACAATTATCATCATGAATATTATGGCTATATGCACTACATGTTACACACATAGACACTCAACCATGCAAATCGGCAGAGTTTTTTTTTTTTTGGACAGCATACATTATAGTCTTACTCTTATACAGACATCGTACACACTTTCCCTAAATCACATCCATCCAATATCATACACATCAACCTACTCAGATTTACTACACACATAATATCTTGTCTCAATTTTCTAACATCTGTGACATTGGCTCACAGGCAAACAGGCAAAGGAATAAAACAAATAGAACCTATTTCTTGAATTCTAAATATCAGAATTAGAGGGCTCTAATTTTGACCGTCATAATACCTCGGACAACTTTACAAGCACTAATTTTGATAAATTAGTCTGATAAATAGTCTGATAGAGTTCAGTGTGTCAAATCGGAGGACCTGTTGTCTGGAACTCTGGCAGTCTCTATGGGGGTGCCACAGGGTTCAATTCTCGGGCCGACTCTTTTCTCTGTATGTATCAATGATGTCGCTCTTGCTGTGGGTGATTCCTTGATCCACCTCTATGCAGACGACACCATGCTGTATACACCTGGCCCTTCTTTGAACACTGTGCTAACAAACCTCCAAACAAGCTTCAATGCCATACAACACTCCTTCCGTGGCCTCCAACTGCTCTTCAACGCTAATAAAACTAAATGCATGCTCTTCAACCGATCGCTGCCCGCACCCGCCCGCCTGACTAGCATCACTGCTCTAGACGGTTCTGACTTAGAATATATGGAGAGCTACAAATACTTAGGTGTCTGGCTAGACTGTAAACTATCCTCCATACTCATACTAAGCATTTCCAATCCAAAATTAAATCTAGATTTGGCTTGCTATTTTGCAATAAAGCCTCCTTCACTCACGCTGCCAAACATACCCTTGTAAACCTGACTATCCTACCGATCCTCGACTTCGGCGATGTAATTTATAAAATAGCCTCCAACACTCTACTCAGCAAACTGGATGCAATCGATCACAGTGCCATCCGTTTTTTCACCAAAGCTCCATATACAACCCACCACTGCGTCCTTTATGCTCTCGTTTGGCTGGCCCTCGCTACATATTAGTTGCCAGACCCACTGGCTCCATGTCATCTATAAGTCTTTGCTACGTAAAGCTCCGCCTTATCTCAGCTCACTGGTCACCATAACAACATCCACCCGTAGCACGCGGTCCAGCAGGTTCAGTGCCTTGCGAAAGTATTCGGCCCCCCTTGAACTTTGCCTCCTTTTGCCACATTTCAGGCTTCAAACATAAAGATATAAAACTGTATTTTTTTGTGAAGAATCAACAACAAGTGGGACACAATCATGAAGTGGAACGACATTTATTGGATATTTCAAACTTTTTTAACAAATCAAAAACGGAAAAATTGGGCGTGCAAAATTATTCAGCCCCCTTAAGTTAATACTTTGTAGCGCCACCTTTTGCTGCGATTACAGCTGTAAGTCGCTTGGGGTATGTCTCTATCAGTTTTGCACATCGAGAGACTGAAATTTTTTCCCATTCCTCCTTGCAAAACAGCTCGAGCTCAGTGAGGTTGGATGGAGAGCATTTGTGAACAGCAGTTTTCAGTTCTTTCCACAGATTCTCGATTGGATTCAGGTCTGGACTTGACTTGTCCATTCTAACACCTGGATATGTATATTTTTGAACCATTCCATTGTAGATTTTGCTTTATGTTTTGGATCGTGATGCTGCCACCACCATGTTTGACAGTGGGGATGGTGTGTTCAGGGTGATGAGCTGTGTTGCTTTTACGCCAAACATAACGGTTTGCATTGTTGCCAAAAAGTTCAATTTTGGTTTCATCTGACCAGAGCACCTTCTTCCACATGTTTGGTGTGTCTCCCAGGTGGCTTGTGGCAAACTTTAAACAACACTTTTTATGGATATCTTTAAGAAATGGCTTTCTTCTTGCCACTCTTCCATAAAGGCCAGATTTGTGCAATATACGACTGATTGTTGTCCTATGGACAGAGTCTCCCACCTCAGCTGTAGATCTATGCAGTTCATCCAGAGTGATCATGGGCCTCTTGGCTGCATCTCTGATCAGTCTTCTCCTTGTATGAGCTGAAAGTTTAGAGGGACGGCCAGGTCTTGGTAGATTTGCAGTGGTCTGATACTCCTTCCATTTCAATATTATCGCTTGCACAGTGCTCCTTGGGATGTTTAAAGCTTGGGAAATCTTTTTGTATCCAAATCCGGCTTTAAACTTCTTCACAACAGTATCTCAGACCTGCCTGGTGTGTTCCTTGTTCTTCATGATGCTCTCTGCGCTTTTAACGGACCTCTGAGACTATCACAGTGCAGGTGCATTTATACGGAGACTTGATTACACACAGGTGGATTGTATTTATCATCATTAGTCATTTAGGTCAACATTGGATCATTCAGAGATCCTCACTGAACTTCTGGAGAGAGTTTGCTGCACTGAAAGTAAAGGGGCTGAATAATTTTGCACGCCCAATTTTTCAGTTTTTGATTTGTTAAAAAAGTTTGAAATATCCAATAAATGTCGTTCCACTTCATGATTGTGTCCCACTTGTTGTTGATTCTTCACAAAAAAATACAGTTTTATATCTTTATGTTTGAAGCCTGAAATGTGGCAAAAGGTCGCAAAGTTCAAGGGGGCCGAATACTTTCGCAAGGCACTGTGTATCTCACTGGTCATCCCCAAAGCCAACACCACCTTTGGCCGCCTTCCAGTTGTCTGCTGCAAATTGTGACTGGAGCCAATTACAAAAATTGCTGAAGTTGGAGACTCACATCTGCCTCACCATCTTTAAGCATCAGCTATCTTAGCAGCTTACCGGTCGCTGCAGCTGTACTTGGCCCATCTGTAAATAGCTCATCAAACTACCTACCTCATCCCCATATTGTTTTTATTTACTTTTTTTTATATTTTGCACACCAGTATTTCTACTTGCACATCATCATCTGCATATCTATCACTCCAGTGTTAATTTTCTACATTGTAATTACTTCGCTACTATGGCCTATTTATTGCCTTCTTACTTAATTTGCACACACTGTATACAGATGTTTATATTGTGTTATTGACTGTACTTTTGTTTATCCAATGTGTAACTCTGTGTTGTTGTTTTTTGTCGCACTGCTTTGCTTTATCTTGGCCAGGTCACAGTTGTAAATGAGAACTTGTTCTCAACTGGCCTACCTGGTAAAATAAAGGTGAAATAAAAATATTAAAAAACAGGATGCACCTGAGCTCAATTTCGAGTGTCATAGCAAAGGGTCTGAATACTTATGTAAATAAACCTGTTTTCGCTTTGTCATTATGGCGTATTGTGTGTAAATTGAGGAAAATTTTTTATATTTAATCAATTTTCGAATAAGGTTGTAACATAATAAAATGTGGGAAAATGGAAGTGGTCTGAATACTTTCCAAATGCACTAATTATCTTATGTCTCTGTAATTGTTTAACATAAGTATAAAAGTATCTTACCCTAACTCATTCACTACAGCATATCGACTGAAAACATCATATTCATTATACTGTTAGAGCATGGGAAAGAGGTTATGTTAAGATATGTCAGTAGCACTTCATAAAAGCTCATTCATGCTTATAAGAAATAGTTAGGCATTATATTTTATTCTGAATTAACTGAATGGATATGGACTTGCCCCGAAGCTGGTCAGTCAGCAGAGTCAATATATTTTACAACTTCTCCTTCATCAGTAGCAGCCCTCATGTCTAGATTGGGAAAACACAAATGAGTAGCCTACACCACTAGAGTGCAGTAGAGTGATGTAGTTTGGATGTGAAATTTAAGAATCATGCCTAGCCATCAGCATAGGGTCAATTGCATTTTAATTCAATAAATTCAGGAAGTAAACTGAAATTCTAATTCCAGTTATATTTTTTTCCATTGCCACAAACCAACAGTATTTCTGGAAGTTCTCATTTGTTCATGTAGAATAACAGTCTAAATAATTTTTAAAGTATATACATCAGAAGTTATATTAAGCCTGTAAGATCGATCAACTTGACCAATGCAAATGTATGTATTTCCCTATAAAAAATGAATGATTTTGAAAAGATAAACTATCGCGTGCAACTATCGCGTGCTTGCGTACATCTGGTGTATTTGTGTGTGTGTGTCTGCACATACGGCTCAGGGGTTGTAAGGGTGAAATTAGGTGAAAGGAGCACCACCTTCACAGCAAACAAAGCCTCTCCTCCTTCCCGCTCTCTCTTTCTTACTCCCTTCCTTGCTAACTTTTCTTCCCTCCCTCCTTCCCTCGTCTCTTATCTGTCCTGCCCGGATGTGTATGTCTGAGTGCTGTATCCTGCAGTGACTCTGGCAGTAGCGACAGTTAGGGAAGTTAGTAACAACTACTACAGTAAAGGAGTACAGAACATTAGTTGCTGTTGGAGAGACACCACACGGATCAAGCCTTATAGTCTGGGAAGACCACGAACAGAGTAGGACTTCTGAGGATATCCTTCCTTCCCATCTATAGTATCTGGACTGAGGAGGGACTCCACCTGTAACGTTGTGATTGGGATTAAGTGAAGGCTCTAACCTGGGTGTGCGCCATAACGGTGAAACTGGATGAACACAGGTAAGCTCGAAAAGAGAGAAATAAGAGAAGGGAAGTGTAAATGAATAATAGTTCATGTTGAGAGCATATCCTGGAGAGAGCGAGAAAGTATTTAGTCAGGTTCATTATGAGATGCTTAGGGTGATACATGCTTAAGACAGGTCTTACAATGTATTATAATTGCATCATATTCCATCTGCAGGCTAGTTAACTGTTTTTTGTTAATTTTAGGTGTAGATCAGCTTTAATATTGCAGATTGTAGCTTCCATTATAATTTCCAATCTCCCATATATTTTTTTGTAAATATACACTACCAGTCAGTTTGGACACATCTATTAATTCAAGGGTTTTTCTTTATTTGTACTATTTTCTACATTGTAGAATAATAGTGAAGACATCAAAACTATGAAATAACACATATGGAAGCATGTAGTAACCAAAAAAGTGTTGGTGAAGTACTGTATATACATTTTTACAAATATATTTTTCTTTATTATGTTACCATAACCCTACCACCCCTCCCCTAATTGGAGTAAAATGATGGACAACAACACTTCGACTTCTACTTCCAGCTTATACATACTAAATACATTTTACGGACACAACTATTGTAAAATACATAATATATTTTTTTGTTTTTAATCCCATCCTTCAGCTACCCTCAACCTATCCAATCTATCTCTGAAGACCATTCAGTTTTGTTTTTGCCACGTATTTTTAACTGTGCTGTTTTCACAAAAGTTCTGAACCTATATACATTTTACGGACCCAGTATATTTTTCATTAATTATATTGTTGTTTTTAGTCCCACCCTTCAGCTAGACTCAACCCCTCCCATCTAAACTCAGCAAAAAAACTCACTGTCAACTGCGTTTATTTTCAGCAAACTTAACATGTGTAAATATTTGTATGAACATAACAAGATTCAACAACTGAGACATAAACTGAACAAGTTCCACAGACATGTGACTAACATAAATTGAATAATGTGTCCCTGAACAAAAGGGGGACAAAGGTGGGACTGAGACAGGTAATGGCGGACTGAAAGTAGTTATGTAGATCACCTCAAGATGAAAACGTAATAGTCAATATCGGCAAGTTAGACTAAATATTAGCACTACACAATCTGGTGGGTGATAACCTTCAATCTGGATAATAACACAAAACTAATCTTAAGACTAGAGAAATTTATCGACAAATATTACGAAAACAAGCAACACCCAAACATGACGGAGAGTAAGACAGGAGAATCGATTTCAAAACTAAAAGGTGACTCTTCTACAGACACAGACAATTTAATATTTTCACCACCGGGAATGGTAAAGGTCGAAACCAATCTGTTGAAATCAATAAATGACAAACTGGGTGTCCTTGAATTAGTCAGTAAGGATATAAAAGAGTTGAAGGCAAGCCTCGAGATGAGTGATGAAAAAGCTGCGACATTGGAGAAGGAAACACAAGCTAAAAGGGACAGTCAATAAGATTGAAATCGAGAAAAAAAAGGAGAACACCATTCTGAGAGAAGCCTTACTTGACATAGAGACTAGATCCATGAGAGATAATCTGGTACTTACAGGTATCCAAGAGAAAGAAGGAGAAGTTCCTGAATCTGTAGTTAGAGAGTTCCTCCTTACAGCGCTTCAGAGTACACGCGAAGCTATCGTCAAAATCCAACTCGAACGTGTACACCGCTTCGGACCGAGAGGGCAGAGGTATGAACGCCCAATCGTTGCCAAATTTGCTTAATTTAAAGATAAAATAATTGTTAAAAGCCTGGGTAAAAGACTTGCTGGGACCAAAATTGGCATGAATAACCAGTTCCTGAAGGAAATTGCAGAACATCGTAAAGTTCTGCATCCAATTTAAAACATTTAAAAAATAGATTAAAAGGGAAATGAGTAGCTCTCGTTGTCGATAAACTATATATTGATAACCAGTTGTTCAGAGACACACAAAGACCATGGCTATTTTAAAAATTACAAAGTTCTTATAGACGAGGAAAATAATGAAACACAATTCTAGCCCGGTTACGGATTGTAATAATACAATAAAAAGATAGCTTTTCTATATATCTTCAAATATAACTAATTGGAACACAAAAGCACTAATTCAACATGGTGAAGATAAAAACTCAATAAACAGAAGGCACAGTATGTGTGGATGGTGTGGTGTGTGTTTTTTGATGTTTGGGAAAGTGTGGTGTTGAGTGAGAAAGGAAATGGTTTCATATCCCAGAAGCAATGTACTGCTGTGAGCGGGGGTGTGAGAGAGTTTTCAATGTTGTTCAGATAATGGATATACTTTTTATAATGAATTATACGTCTTATTTATTTATTGTCCTATCATGGTGGAAGAGTGTTTTAAAATAAATTATACATTTAATTTTTTATTGTCCTATCATGGGGAACTACATTTTTTAAATAAATTATATACTGTATCTAATTTATGCCAGGAAATGCCTTGACTATTTGGATTTTGGGGAATCTCTTATAAAATGGGTTAAAGTTATGTATAGTAACCCTAGCTGTAAAATAATAAATAATGGCTACATCTCAGAAAGTTTTAAACTATCTAGAGGATTAGAACAAGGTTGTCCACTGTCAGCATATCTATTTATTATTGTCATCAAAATGTTAGCTGTTAAAATTAGATCAAACAATAGTATTAAGGGATTAGAAATCCGTGGCTTAAAAACGAAGATGTCATTGTACGATGATGATTCATGTTTTCTTTTAAAACCACAACTAGAACCTCTCCACAGCCTCATAGGATCTAGATACTTTTGCTATCCTATCTGGATTAAAACTAAATTATGATAATATTATGTATTGGATTACTAAATTTTACATTACCGTGCAGTTGACCAATTAAATGGTCTGATGGAGATGTGGTCATACTCGGTATACAAAACCCAAAAGAAAGAAATGATCTCACTCCAATGCACTTTTATAGAAAGTTAGCAAAAATAAATAAGATCTTGCTACCATGGAAAGGAAAATACCTGACTATTTGTGGAAAAATCACCCTAATTAACTCTTTAGTTATATCACATTTGACCTATTTGCTTATGGTTTTGCCTACACCTAGAGACTTGGTTTTTAAATGATATGAACAAAAAAGATAACATTTTATTTGGAATAGCAAGCCAGACTAAATTAAAAGGGCCTATGTATATAACAAATATGAATTCGGAGGGCAGAAATTATTAAATATTAAAGCATTAGACCTCTCACTAAAGGCATCAGTCATACAAAAGTTATACTTAAATCCAAACTTGTTCTCTAGTAAATTGGCTGGAATGTCTCATCCTATGTTCAAGAATGGCATTTTTTCCCTTTATTCAGATTACACCTGCTCACTTTCGGTTGTTTGAAAAGGAAATAATCTCCAAAATATCGTTATTTTTTAAACAAGCCTTAGAAAGTTGGTTGCAATTTCAGTTTAATCCACCTGAAAAGACAGAACAAATAATACAACAAATATTGTGTTTAAACTCATATCTACTAATTGATAAAAAATAAAACAAATTTGAAGAAAGTTTTAAAAAAGGTATGATTTTGTGAATTATATCATAAATAGGACTGGTGGAGTTATGTCACACATGCAGCTAACACAGACATATGGAAATGTCTGCTCTACCCAAAATCACAACCAACTAATTGCAGCATTACCACAAAAATGGAAGAGGCATGTAGAAGGGAAAAGAAGTACTGCAGTGCATCTCCTCCTCATGGACTGCACCAGATTTGCCAGTTCTTCCACCATGGCACCTGCGAGTTCCCGGACATTTCTGGGGGGAATGGCCCTAGCCCTCACACTCCGATCCAACAGGTCCCAGACGTGTTCAATGGGATTGAGATCCGGGCTCTTCGCTGGTCATGGCAGAACACTGACATTCCTGTCTTGCAGGAAATCACGCACAGAACGAGCAGTATGGCTGGTGGCATTGTCATGTCATGAAGGTCATGTCAGGATGAGCCTGCAGGAAGTGTACCACATGAGGGAGGAGGATGTCTTCCCTGTAATGCACAGCGTTGAGATTGCCTACAATGACAACAAGCTCTGTCCGATGATGCTGTGACACACCGCCCCAGACCATGACGGACCCTCCACCTCCAAATCGATCCCGCTCCAGAGCACAGGCCTCGGTGTAACACTCGTTCCTTTGATGATAAACGCGAATCCGACCATCACCCCTTGTGAGACAAAACCACGACTCGTCAGTGAAGAGCACTTTTTGCCAGTCCTGTCTGGTCCAGCGACAGTGGGTTTGTGCCCATAGGCGACGTTGTTGCCGGTGATGTCTGGTGAGGACCTGCCTTACAACAGGCCTGCAAGCCCTCAGTCCAGCCTCTCACTGCCTATTCTGAGCACTGATGGAGGGATTGTGCGTTCCTGGTGTAACTCAGGCAGTTGTTGTTGCCATCCTGTACCTGTCCCTCAGGTGTGATGTTCGGATGTACTGATCCTGTGCAGGTGTTACACGTGGTCTGCCACTACGAGGACGATCAGCTGTCCATCCTGGCTCCTTGTATCGCTGTCTTAGGGGTCTCACAGTACGGACATTGCAATTTATTGCCCTGGCCACATCTGCAGTCCTCATGTCTCCTTGCAGCATGCCTATGGCACATTCACGCAGATGGGCAGGGACCCCGGGCATCTTTCTTTTGGTGTTTTTCAGAGTCAGTAGAAAGGCCTCTTTAGTGTCCTAAGGTTTCATAACTGTAACCTTAATTGCCTACCGCCTGTAGCCTGTTAGTGTCTTAATGACCGTTCCACAGGTGCATGTTCAGTAATTGTTTATGGTTCATTGAACAAGCATGGGAAACAATGTTTAAACCCTTTAAAATGAAGATCTGTGAAGTTATTTGGATTTCTACGAATTATCTTTGGAAGAGAGGGTCATGAAAAATGGAAGTTTCTTTTATTGCTGAGTTTTCTCTTAAACCCATCCAGGTTTTTCTATTTGCCATATGTTTTTCAATTGTGCTGTGACATTTCACAAAAATTCTGAACCTATCTAATCTCATAGTTTCTACAAATTGTAAATCATTATTATTAAGTATTATTATATTATTGATCGATTGACTATATTATTGATTGATTGACTACTTTCATTTGACTATATTATTGATCGATTGACTACTTTCAAATCAACCAGCAGTGCTATTTGTAGAGTTAGCTCCAGGTAATGTTGCAATTCTTCAACCCTTCCTGAACCTAGTTAAGTGTTTCCAATGAAAGAAAAGTAAATAGATTAGTCACAGGATAGAGTTGTTCAGGGCCTGAGGCTGGGATTCGGTCAAACCTGCCAAATGTTTACTCAGTGTCTACATGTACGAACTACTGTCTGAACACACACCAGCAGCAGCAGTAGCAGTAGTAGTAGTAGGTTTTCATAGCACCCGATACTAATCTGTGATTTTATTTAAGCATGGGGTAAAAGCAACTGCATTAACACCGTAATGCGGGTTAGATTGAATTGAGCCCTATTACAAGTGCATGATACCATTCTAACCTACAGCCGGCCCTGTATACAGTGGAGCCATTGCTGCGAGCCAGAGCCCGAATGGAGTGCTATCTGCATGGCTCATATCCAACAGTGTGAGGTGAAACATGCAGCCACACTCCAGTGCCACATAGCAAACCTGACCGGTTTATTTGACTAGATTGTGAATAGACAAATTTGAGGCCTCAGGGTTTTCTTATTACTCGATGTCAGTTGGTCCTGTGAAATTAACTCAATTGAGTTAATATGAAAACATCACTTTGTATCAAATAGCACCCTGGTCCATATATAGTGCACAGTAATGCACTTTATAGGGGATAGTGTGTCATTAGGGACACAGCCCCATGACTGAGATGTTTGAGCTGTATACCTTCAAAAGGTTACTGTCTAGCTACTGAGGCGATTTCCTCTGCGACTGTACACTTATGCAGCTAATGGTGGCATAATCAGGCATAATCGTGTTACTTGCAGACATACAATAACTTGGGGTGTAAAGTCATTTAAATTGACATACAGTGATGGGTACAATTAGGACGTGGCTGTTTTGCTGTATGAGTTTCATGTTGTGTGTTTTGATGAGAGGGCATACTGTGCTGAATCCCCTGGTATCTTGCTTGCTCTGGGAGCTTGTTCACACCAATGGAACATGAGGGACTTTATGTGCTCCAGGCAGCCTACTGAGAGACCATGATGAGGAGGGGAGAGGAGCGAGAGGACATCACCACTCTCATCGCCATGACTAACACTGCAGACCACAACTACGGGAGCATGGATACTGGGGTAATCATGAAAAAATATTGTTTGATCATATTTAAACACTCATAGTTATGGACTGTGTGTGTGTGTGTGTGTGTGTGTGTGTGTGTGTGTGTGTGTGTGTGTGTGTGTGTGTGTGTGTGTGTGTGTGTGTGTGTGTGTGTGTGTGTGTGTGTGTGTGTGTGTGTGTGTGTGTGTGTGTGTGTGTGTGTGTGTGTGTGTGTGTGTGTGCGTGCGTGCGTAGAAAACATTATGTTATGTCAACACCCATCCAGGCTAGTCTCCTGTTATGGTGTTGGGACGTTAATCAGTGACTCTGATTACAAAGACAGGAAGTCAGAGCGCATTAGTCCAACCGCAACAACACTATAACTAAGGGGAGAGTGGATGTTGGTTAGGAACAATCTTAAGTGGGTACATTGATAATAGATCAACTATTCATGTTCACAGATGTCTCAGGTCAGCTCTGGGGACAAAAATGTGTTCAGCGACGGCATCACTCGCATTGGTGAGTATACTGATGGAATGGAATGACGTAAGGATGGCTAAAAAAAACTATTGGGAAAAACTGGTTGCAATGGTCAGGTTGTACACAGCTTGTGTAAGGACGTTTTCTTAACGTCTTTATCTGGTTGTAATCTTTAATCTGACCTGATAATAACGTATAGTCCTTGTCATGAACAATATGTGTTTATTTGTCTTTACAGAGACCAGTTGATTGTAATCTGGTGACGTCTTCTTAACCAGTTTTAACTTATAAAAGCAATCAATTACATTATGTGCGAACGTTTGCCCGCAAGGTACATTTATTCCATTCCTGGTGTCCTTTCCTTTGTCCTCACTGGGTTTAGGGTGAAGTTGGCACTAGATGCTGATCTTAGGTCAGCTTTGCTTTTCCCTACTAGTTAGTCCATGGGCCAGAGGGCCACATTTCACATATTTGTCCACTTTGGATTATATTTTGGTATGTTTGCAATATATTCGGAGTAGCTAAATGTGTCTCACTGCATGCATTATATGTTATGACCCCTATGCGGTTAGTACGGAGAACAGGATCAGGGTATTAAATGTGGTTTTGTATTATCAGGGAACAATCTTCTCTAACTAAGGCAATTTGATATGTTATTAACTTCATAATACAACATATTAAGGTATGGAACAATTGGAATTGGAAGGACCTGCATTGATTTTGCATGGTCAAAACCAGATAAATAATTGGTGTAATGGCCAATAATGGCTTAACATGTGTGTTACAATGAGGACAACCCAAAATGATGGCCCAAGTATGTCATACACATACATATTTAGCTCAATATTACCAGAACAGTGATAAAAAATATGCCAAAAAAGCCGCTTGAATTGCTTATTTTTGTAGCCATTTCAAATATATTACAATTAAAAACACGTCAAATGTTCTAAAAGCGTTCACTGATTTCTAATTATTCCAATGGAATGCAATATGATTCTGAAATATGTATTGGTTAGTGGCTGCTGAGGGTTGTCAAGAGCATCAGCGATGGTGAAATTGCTAAAAGGCTGGATTTTTTTCTAATCATCAATTGCATAATTTCTATAAAATGTGTCAACCAACCACTGAACTAATGGCTACAAAATAATTAGGTAACATATTTCAATAAATAACAAGGTTAGAGAGTATAAGTTTAAATCATGATGTTCAGGGACAGAAGCAGTGGTGTAAAAAGTACTAAATTGTCATACTTGAGTAAAAGAAAAAGATACCATAATAGAAAATGACTCATGTAAAATTTACCCAGCAAAATACTACTTGAGTAAAAGTAAAAAAATATCTGGTTTTGCATTTACTTAAATACAGGGGTGGAAAAAGTACTCAATTGTCATAATTGAGTAAAAGTAAATTCTGTACATCAAATTCCCATATATTAAGCAAACCAGACAGCACATGTTAAAAACAAATAATTTACAAATGCAGTATTTGCGTTTAGTGAGTCCACCAGATCATAAGAAGTAAGAATTACAACTTGTTATATTGATAGGTGTGTGAATGGAACCATTTTTCTGTACTGCATTCTAAATCTAAAGAGTAGGTGTCAGGGGAAATGTATTGGAGTAAAAAGTACATATTTTCTTTAGGAGTGAAGTGGAGTAAAAGTAAATATTGTCGAAAATATCAATAATAAAGTACAGAAACCCCCAAAAACTAGTAAGTAGTACTTTAAATGATTTTTTATTAACTACTTTACACCATTGGACAGAAGAGATTAATCACCCATGTGCCTTTTTAGAGATCCTTGTGTTTACATAAATCGTTGTTGACTTGCTGTGACAACTCAACAAATGACAGAGCACACATTTGCACTATACTATCACATTTCAGCTAAGACCCAGATGCAGACAGTGTCGATGTAACAAAAGTTTATTACTAGTACAGGGGACGGCAGAGGTCCCTAATCCAGATAGGGTGCAAAAGGTCCAGAACAGCAGGCAAGGGTCAATAATCCAGTGTGGTGTGGCAAGGTACAGAACGGCAGGCAAGGGTCAATAATCCAGTGTGGTGTGGCAAGGTACAGAACAGCAGGCAGGATCTGCGTAGGCAGAATGGTCAAAACCCAGGAAACCAAGAACTGAGAACTGGGAAACCGCTGGTAGATTTCACAAAACAAACGAACTGGCAACAGACAAACCGAGAACACAGGTATAAATACACTGGGGATAATGGGGAAGATTGGCGACACCTGGAAGGGGGTGGAGACAAGCACAAAGACAGGTGAAACAGATCAGGGTGTGACACTATACAACAGACTATTACAGGTGGCAATTATAAAAATAATATGCTACCAGCTGATATCATCTGACTGTTACCTGAGTCATGTGACTGTAGTATTTTTTTATATCACGCGACAAATGGCAGTGTAAACAATGTTTTGGTACAATTGTTGATGGAATAACCATCAACTGTATGCAGTTGTTGACAGAATAACAATATGTTGTGTGCTCACTATGCCCACTGAGACTTGGAAAAGCATGCAGTTTTATTAGTCTACAGATCTAATCATTTATTTAGAACTTCACATGGTGGTGAGAGTGCACAGTGATGAGCTTGATGCTAATTTCCTGTAAATATTGTATTCTGTGAGATGATGATCAGTGCGTGGCTGCCGTTTTTATTGACAAATAAAAATGACCTCGCTCCTATCCATAACATCATCATGTACCCTCTAGACTGTATCTGCGAGCTGTTGGCTAGAGCACATGTGCAAAGAGCATAATGTACTGTTTGTTGCAACACTTTTTGTGGCAAAACTATCAACAGAGTTAAATATGGGATGGAAACACATAGACCTTCTCTTTTTCATTCGGTAAATTAAAATTCATACAACAAAGTGCTTTTCATGTGCACTACGTCATTATGAACAGCTTTGCATTCGCAAAAAGTCAGCTTGATGTAAACACACCACTGTCTAGAATGTGCATATTTTTGTGTGAAAATATTAATATACTGCTTGAAAATCTTTCAACAAATGGATTGAATGTTTGCTGAGCCGAGCCTAAGCCCTATTGGTAATTACAATGCTAATTGTACACTGCATGAAGGGGTATATGTACAGTATGCACATGTTTATATGAAGTATATACTTGGGTCCCACAGAATTTGTGTTTAATTTAGAAGGAGAATTTGGCTGTGTTGAAGGATGGTGCTTCAGAGAAAGATGCTGAGCAAAGCCCATGGATAATATAAGTTTGCTGAGCAGAGCCTAAGCCTTATTGGTAATTACAAAAACATTTTATATATCTGCACATGTTAATACCACACCTGGGTCCCACAGACTTTGTGTTAGTTTGGGAGGAGAGTTTAGCTGTGTTGAAGGATGGCACATTAGAGAAAGACAAGTCAAGTCACGCCACCCAAGACTCACACAGGAAGTGGAGGGAAGACTTCCTGTCCAGACTTCAAGCAGCCGGCATCGACCAGGAGATGGTGAGCGAGGGCTAAGGGACAGGGTCGTTTACATTTACTAGAGCCCTTAGTTTTGTGCCCAGACTAGGAAAAACTCTGAGCCCTAGTTATAGCCTATAACCAGGGCCCAGAGTTATTCATGATCAGGTCATGTAGTCTGGAAAAACTCCTGCCTCAATAAATGACACATCACCCATGATAAACAACTGCTCCCATACCAGTCATGGTTCCTATGTGAGCTGCACACTCCAGGATTCACCTGGAAAGAGAAAGACATTGTCAATATTTACACAGCTTCCATAGAGCTTGTCTTCCAAGTCATTTACTTTGCCCTTTCTACTGGGTGCTTGAATCAACAAGCTACCACATATAATATTGGTGCATAATACCATAATACCATAATGCCAACAATGTAAAAAATGTGAAACTTTTTTATTTTTTATTACATTATAATAGTTTTATTGTGCAGCATCAGTGGAAATAAATCTTTGCTTTATCCAATTTACAAACATGCATAGTCAGTGATTTCTGTTTTCCTGTTTGCCTCTCCGCTAGCGGGAAGTTCTTCAAGCTAAGAAGAAAATCTCCTATGTGCTCCTGAGCGCCCCCTGGAGTGTCCTTTGCTACTATGCTGAGGAGATCAGTCTCCGGGTCCCTCTGCAGGTCAGTTAGTCAGTTGACTCAGTTCTTATGTTTCTACTCTCCTGTCACATGTCAAGAGATGTAGAGCTTTGGTATTAGGGTCAATTCAGCTTTCAATTCAGTCAATTCACAAAGTGAATTGAAATTAAATGAATCAATTGAAAAAATGCACATAGAAATGTTGAGTTCATTAGCTGAATTTCAATTCACTATTCAACCCTTATTCTGGAGAACTACGGATATCCTTTATACCCAGTAGCTCTCCAGGAGGAAGGTTGGTCACTCCTGCTTTCGGGTGCTTAATCTCACATGTTCACAAAATTAATCAAATGAGACACAAGTAGATCATGGTGCTGCATATTCCTCAGATGGTAACCACACCAAACTTCAACTGGTCAGAGAGGATGCTAGAGAAAATAAAAATCCCAAACCTCATGAGCCAAGACGTGCCCAGCATGCCCCCGGACTATTACACCTGCCAGTTTCGCACCAACAAACTGGAAAGGTATGTTAAAATCCTAAATGATTTGCTTAGCAGCTGCTGTCAGTCAAACCACACTAAATTCTTTGCATTTCCACAACTAAACATCTTCCTGAAACAGTTAAACAATATGACCCATGTAGATTTTCCCAGCAAGACACTAGTCCAGTTTTAAAACCAGTTTACTGGTTTTGTACAAAGAAAACATCTTCTATAAAGTATTATTCCCTCAGGCCGTGCTGTTTTCCCTGAAGGTGAAAAGGCATGATGTGTACATTCAGGTTTAATGGTGTCAAATATATGTTAAATAAAACACAGTGTTGGGTTGGAGTTGCAGGTGTTGCTACAGAGAGGTGGAATCTAGGCAACAGACAAGTATATACAATCTTTAACTTCAAAGTATGCCATATACTGTACATACTATGTATGACCACCTGGCTGTGTCTACAGGTTTCTGGGCAGTGAGAATAAGGAGACGTTCTTCAAGACTACCCAAAGACACCAAGTAGTGAGTTTGCCATTTCAACTTGATTCTTCAAATTGGATCAGTATCTTGCAGTACCAATACGGTATTTCAAGGAAACACAGTGGTTCAGATTCTGTCACACAAATGTAGATCTATCTACTCTTCAGGTAACCCTCTATCTGAGCTCAAGGTTGAGTTTATTAAGGCAGGCAACGGAAACCGTCTCAAAGCATTTTGGAATTGAAAAACCAAATTTGACAATTATTGTTAGTCCCTCCCTGTTTCCGTCCGTTTTCTTCCATTTGGTGCCCAGTGAACACTACCCTGATTTACTAGTCAGATCCTTCTAGGTTTAAACAGTCCCTATTTAAGGTCATTATTCCTATTTAAAAATATATATTTGGGGGTGTTTTTTACATTTTATTGAGACAGCATGCATATCAGAAGGGGATAATGGCAGGTGTAAGAAACAGTGGGAACGGTGGACTCAGAGATAGAACACCGGTCTCCGGTGCGTTACCACTCAACCATGGCTGCATTTGGATGACTGTCTGGCAGATTAATGCAGGGAAATGTGATTTTTAAAACCACCATACTAAGAGGTCATAATGAACATGTGATAAACACATCTGATATTTTTGACACTACAGTAGTAGAATAATAGACTTCCTCACTTTGACAGTACAACACATTCCTTTGTCTGACCTAGCTGTATGAGATTTTAGCACGGACGCCTTATGGGGCATTAAAAAGAGGAGAGGTGGGAATCGAAAGGCTGCTCAGCGAGAATGCCTTCTCTGCTGCATACCCCCTGCATGAGGTTAGTGTCCTCCATAGACATACCATATGTTATGTATATATAATGTATGTTATGTATGTATGTATGTATGTACGCATGCATGCATGTATGTACAGTTGAAGTCGAAAGTTTACATACACTTAGGTTGGAGTCATTAAAACTAGTTTTTCAACCACTCCACAAATTTCTTGTTAACAAACTATAGTTTTGATAAATCCGTTAGGACATCTACTTTGTGCATGACACAAGTCATTTTTCCAATAATTGTTTACAGACAGATTATTTCACTTATAGTTCACTGTATCACAATTCCAGTGGATTAGAAGTTTACTTACACTAAGTTGACTGTGCCTTTGAAAAGCTTAGAAAACCCGAGAAAATTATGTCATGGCTTTAGAATCTTCTGATAGGCTAATTTACATCATTTGAGTAATTTAGAGGTGTACCTGTGGAATCATTTCAAGGCCTACCTTCAAACTCAGTGCCTCTTTGAGAAAATCAAAATAAATCAGCCAAGACCTCAGAAAAACAATTGTAGACCTCCACAAGTCTGGTTCATCTTTGCGAGCAATTTCCAAATGCCTGAAGGTACCAGATTCATCTGTACAAATAATAGTACGCAAGTATAAACATCATGGGACCACACAGCCGTCATACTGCTCAGGAAGGAGACACGTTCTGTCTCCTAGAGATGAATGTACTTTGGTGCGAAAAGTGTGAATCAAACTTGAATCAGTTACACCAGCTCTGTCAGGAGGAATGGGCCAAAATTCACCCAATTTATTGTGGGAAATGTGTGGAAGGCTACCCGAAACGTTTGACCCAATTGAAAACAAAAATTAGGCTATGCTACCAAATACTAATGTGATGAAAGAACAAAAAGCTGAAATAAATCATTCTCGCTACTATTATTCTGACATTTCACATTCTTAAAATAAAGTGTTGATCCTAACTGACCTAAGACAGGGAATGTTTACTATGATTAAATGTCAGGAATTGTGAAAAACTGAGTTTAAAAGTATTTGGCTAAGGTGTATGTAAACTTCTGACTATCTATCTATCTATCTATCTATCTATCTATCTATCTATCTATCTATCTATCTATCTATCTATCTATGTATGTATGTATGTATGTATGTATGCGTGTATGCGTGTATGTGTGTGGTGTGTGTGTGTGTGTGTGTGTGTGTGTGTGTGTGTGTGTGTGTGTGTGTGTGTGTGTGTGTGTGTGTGTGTGTGTGTGTGTGTGTGTGTGTATGTATGTATGTATGACAGAGATGGCCGCCTCGCTTCGCGTTCCTAGGAAACTATGCAGTTTTTTGTTTTTTTACGTGTTATTTCTTACATTGGTACCCCAGGTCATCTTAGGTTTCATTACAAACAGTCGAGAAGAACTACTGAACATAAGAGCAGCGTCAACTCACCATCAGTACGGCCAAGAATATGACTTTCGCGAAGCGGATCCTGTGTTCTGCCTTTCACCCAGGACAACGGAATGGATCCCAGCCGGCGACCCAAAAAAACGACTTCGTAAAAGGGGGAAACGGAGCGGTCTTCTGGTCAGACTCCGGAGACGGGCACATCGTGCACCACTCCCTAGCATTCTTCTCGCCAATGTCTAGTCTCTTGACAACAAGGTTGATGAAATCCGAGCAAGGGTAGCATTCCAGAGGGACATCAGAGACTGTAACGTTCTTTGCTTCACGGAAACATGGCTCACTGGAGAGACGCTATTGGCCAGCCAGCTGGTTTCTCCACGCATCGCGCAGACAGAAACAAACATCTTTCTGGTAAGAAGAGGGGCGGGGGCGTATGCTTCATGGTTAACGTGACATGGTGTGATCATAACAACATACAGGAACTCAAGTCCTTCTGTTCACCTGATTTAGAATTCCTCACAATCAAATGTCGACCGCATTATCTACCAAGGGAATTCTCTTCGATTATAATCACAGCCGTATATATTCCCCCCCAAGCAGACGCATCGATGGCTCTGAACGAACTTTATTTGACTCTTTGTAAACTGGAATCCATTTATCTGGAGGCTGCATTCATTGTAGATGGGGATTTTAACAAGGCTAATCTGAAAACAAGACTCCCTAAATTTTATCAGCATATCGATTGCGCAACCAGGGCTGGAAAAACCTTGGATCATTGCTATTCTAACTTCCGCGACGCATATAAGGCCCTGCCCCGCTCTCCTTTCGGAAAAGCTGACCACGACTTAATTTTGTTGATCCCTGCCTACAGACAGAAACTAAAACAAGAAGCTCCCGCGCTGAGGTCTGTTCAACGCTGGTCCGACCAATCTGATTCCACACTCCAAGACTGCTTCCATCACGTGGACTGGGATATGTTTCGTATTGCGTCAGACAACAACATTGACGAATACGCTGATTCGGTGAGCGAGTTCATTAGAACGTGCGTTGAAGATGTCGTTCCCATAGCAACGATTAAAACATTCCCAAACCAGAAACCGTGGATTGATGGCAGCATTCGCGTGAAACTGAAAGCCCGAACCACTGCTTTTAATCAGGGCAAGGTGACTGGAAACATGACCGAATACAAACAGTGTAACTATTCCCTCCGCAAGGCAATCAAACAAGCTAAGCGTCAGTATAGAGACAAAGTAGAATCTCAATTCAACGGCTCAGACACAAGAGGTATGTGGCAGGGTCTACAGTCAATCACGGATTACAAAAAGAAAACCAGCCCCAGGCAGACTAAATAACTTTTTTGAGGACAATACAGTGCCACTGACACGGCCCGCAACTAAAACATGCGGACTCTCCTTCACTGCACGCCTCCAACTCAATCATCAAGTTTGCGGACGATACAACAGTGGTAGGCTTGATTACCAACAACGACGAGACGGCCTACAGGGAGGAGGTGAGGGCCCTCGGAGTGTGGTGTCAGGAAAATAACCTCACACTCAACGTCAACAAAACTAAGGAGATGATTGTGGACTTCAGGAAACAGCAGAGGGAACACCCCCCTATCCACATCGATGGAACAGTAGTGGAGAGGGTAGTAAGTTTTAAGTTCCTTGGCGTACACCACAGACAAACTGAATTGGTCCACCCACACAGACAGCATCGTGAAGAAGGCGCAGCAGCGCCTCTTCAACCTCAGGAGGCTGAAGAAATTCGGCTTGTCACCAAAAGCACTCACAAACTTCTACAGATGCACAATCGAGAGCATCCTGTCAGGCTGTATCACCGCCTGGTACGGCAACTGCTCCGCCCACAACCGTAAGGCTCTCCAGAGGGTAGTGAGGTCTGCACAACGCATCACCGGGGGCAAACTACCTGCCCTCCAGGACACCTACACCACCTGATGTCACAGGAAGGTCATAAAGATCATCAAGGACAACAACCACCCGAGCCACTGCCTGTTCACCCCGCTATCATCCAGAAGGCGAGGTCAGTACAGGTGCATCAAAGCTGGGACCGAGAGACTGAAAAACAGCTTCTATCTCAAGGCCATCAGACTGTTAAACAGCCACCACTAACATTGAGTGGCTGCTGCCAACACACTGACTCAACTCCAGCCACTTTAATAATGGGAATTGATGGGAAATGATGTAAATCACTAGCCACTTTAAACAATGCTACCTAATATAATGTTTACATACCCTACATTGTTCATCTCATATGTATATGTATATACTGTACTCTATATCATCTACTGCATCTTTATGTAATACATGTATCACTAGCCACTTAACTATGCCACTTTGTTTACATACTCATCTCATATGTATATATTGCACTCAATACCATCTACTGTATCTTGCCTATGCCGCTCTGTACCATCACTCATTCATATATCTTTATGTACATATTCTTTATCCCCTTACACTTGTGTCTCTATAAGGTAGTAGTTTTGGAATTGTTAGCTAGATTACTTGTTGGTTATTACTGCATTGTCGGAACTAGAAGCACAAGCATTTCGCTACACTCGCATTAACATCTGCTAACCATGTGTATGTGACAAATAAAATTTGATTAGATGTGATGTATGTATGTATGTATGTATGTATGTATGTATGTATGTGTGTACGTGTGTATGTGTGTGTATGTATGTATGTATGTATGTATGTATGTATGTATGTATGTATGTATGTGTGTATGTATGTGTATGTGTGTGTGTGAGTATGATTTCATTACTGTACGCCCATACCCAGGGATCTTCTGATAAACCTAACTCTAAATCTCACTAATCTTAGAAATCTTACCCTGTAATGTTAAATCAAACATTCATCTTGACTGTAACCAGAGGAGTCATGCCCCTAATGTTTTTGAGGGGGCTCTGATGACCAAAATCTGTCCTTTGATTATATATGTAGAAAATAAATTGTAACTTGTAATTGTATCCAATGAATATCCTTCGGTAACACCGTATTTGAAATTCATGTCATAATATTGTCATAAATGTTGTGATGTCACTGAATGTCAAGCCACAATGGGCATGGTACCTTTGACCGTAAGCCCAAAACCTGAATAGTTATCCACCATCTGACTCACGATGTTCCTGCAGGGTCCATTTGAGATGCCCGGGGGGGAGGCGGTGGACTCTCAGTCCTTGAGCATGAGGCAGATCCTCCACCAGTATTGGGCTCGCTGGGCCAGCTGGAAGAAATACCAGCCTCTGGATCACATCCGAGAGTACTATGGAGAGAAGATAGCACTGTACTTTGCCTGGCTAGGTAAGCATTGGCACTGGCAGTGTTTTGTTGGCTTGAAGTGGAGAGTCTGGCTTTTGGAGGAGTACTCGTCTTAGAAGCAGGTTAGCATTTATTGGGATGACTCGTACTGGAGGCAGCTCTGCAGAGTGGTCATTAGCAGGCACAGCCACAAAGTCATAAAATCATATTTGAATCCTAACTCTAAACCTAATTAAAATAATAATGATTTAAACATGCATTTAAACCAACATAGAAACGTACCTGCATTGAAGCCGCTCAACATTTACATTACATTCAGTAACCTAAGAGACTCCCATCCAGAGCAAACCACAGGAACAACCAGGGTCAAATGCCCTGCCCATGGGTACGTCGACAGATCTCCCATCAAGTCAAAATGGAGATCCGAACCAGCAACCTATCGGCCACCGGCCCAAGCTCCCAACCTCCAGGCCACCAACCATCCAAGATCTTCCCACAGTTCCCCGAGAGCTGCCCCTCAACCATCTGAGACCTATCTCTGCTGGCCACCCACTATGGATTTATACGCACCATATATATTTAAACTATGCTGTCATGTTTAGCATACAATTTGAATCGAACTAATCAAATAGAATCCACAGATTGCGAGTTGAAGATAAATACTTTTACAAAGAGTAGTAATATTTTAATATTTGACTGAACAGATCTCTCCAGATTTCCCAACAATGCTATTTCTAGGGTCAATTTTAGATTCATGTTTTGCTTTTTCAGCCATTACTGAACCTGAGACCAGAAACAAGCTACATGAGAGCAATACCAGAACAAATCATATTGATTCTGAATCCTCACCACAGAATCGGCAGAGTTGCGATGATTGTATGTCCAAATATTCAACATCTTGCGTCGTTTTATATATCATGTGCCATGGTATCGGTACATGAAAAATCTCTTCCCAGATATTTTGCCATCTGTATGGCACAGCTGTCAACATCCTGGTCCTCAAATTAAACTGATATACATTCCTATTTATGCTATTTTTGTTCCTCCGCCAGTTTTGATCTTTTATATTGGGCAGACAGACCAGTTCCTTACCTCCTCACGCTGCCACCTGCCTCCTCCATTTTTGGGGTAATGCTGTAGTCAATCCTAACCTTAATTACACTGCTAACCTTAATGCCTAATGCTAACGCTAACACCAAAAAGCTCATTTTGTTTTTGATGAATTTTTACAATATAGCCAATTTTGACTTTGCACACCTAGGGGATATCGCTCAGTTCTGCCACTAGGACAAGACACATCGCAATAAACGTCAACCTGCTTCTTAGAATATAATAGTAAGCTTAAATATCCCATAAAGAGACATTTGAAAAATTTGCTTCACAGCAGTGAACAAGCTCCTTGGCAAGAATATCATCCCAAGACTTACATCACATCAAATAATATCCATCACAAGACATAATGAAATGACTCTTCTTTTGCTTAGTCTCTCTCTCTTACCTCCATGTAGGGTTCTACACAGGCTGGCTGCTCCCAGCAGCTGTGGTCGGAACACTGGTCTTTCTGTTTGGGATCTGGCTGATGGTCACTGATGCGCCAGCGTGAGTATGACAGAGGACAACTTCAACCAAGCATGTCACTCCTCTTCTTAAGCCTCACCCATCATAATCCGTGTTGAGGGTTCCACCGGGGTTGTGAACATTCTGTGTTTGTTTCCACACCTAAACACGTGTAAGAACTAATAGTTGAACTCTGCTCAGGTGTGGGTTCAAACAGGGTTTCACTGTTGCCAACTGTATCACCAAAGGTCATTCTCTGAATGTCTATCCTCTGTCCCATAGGCGGGAGATCTGTGAGAGCAAGGATGAGTTTGTCATGTGTCCTCTGTGCAAAATCTGCTCCTACTGGAACCTATCCAGCATCTGTACCACCTTCAAGGTGTGTGTGTGTGTGTGTGTGTGTGTGTGTGTGTGTGTGTGTGTGTGTGTGTGTGTGTGTGTGTGTGTGTGTGTGTGTGTTCACATGCATGTGTGATGGCATGATTAATTGTACTTACTGTATGTGTTCTAGTGTACAGTGTCCTCAGAAAATATTCACACCCCTTGAGTTTTTCTACATATTGTTGTGTTACAGCCTGAATTTAAAATGGATTAAATTGAGATATTTTTGTCACTGGCTTACACACAATACCCCATAATGCCAAAGTGAAATTATGTTTTTAGAAATTAATAACAAATTAAAAGCTGAAATGTCTTGAATACTTATCTTGAGTCAATAAGTATTCAACCCCTTTTTTTATGGCCAGCCTAAATAAGTTCAAGAGTAAACATTTGCTTAACATGTTATATAATTGCAGTTGCATTGGCTCATTCGGTATGCAATAATAGTGTTAACATGATTTTTGAAAGACTACCCCACACATACAATCCTCAGTAAGGTCCCTCGGTCGAGCAGTGCATTTCAAACACAGATTCAACCACAAAGACCAGGGAGGTTTTCCAATGCCTTGCAAAGAAGGGCACCTATTGGTATATTGACATTGAATATCCATTTGTTCATGGTGAAATGATGAATTATGATGAATGATGTATCAGTTACTACAAAGATACAGGTGTCATTCCTAACTCAGTTTCTAGAGAGGAATGAAACCGCTCAGGGATTTCCCCATGAGGCCAATGGTGACTTTAAAACAGTTACAGAGTTTAATGGCTGTGATAGGAGAAAACTGAGGATGGAACAACAACATTGTAGTAACTACACAATACTAACCTAAAATGACAGAGTGAAAAGAAGGAAGCCTGTACAAAATAAAAAATATTCCAAAACATGCATCCTGTTTGCAATAAGGCACTGAAGTAAAACTGGCGCCTACAGGGGTGCAAAGCTCTTAGAGACTTACCCAGAAAGACTCACAGCTGTAATCACTGCCAAATGTGATTCTAACATGTATTGACTCAGGGGGTTCAATACTTATCGAATCAAGATATATTACTGTTTTATTTTTCATAAATGTTAGAATTGTTCTTCCACTTTATTTTGTGTAGATCGCTGACAAAAATGATAATTAAGTGGGCCTCCTGGGTCTAAGGCACTGCAGTGATAGCTGTGCCACCAGAGACTCTGGGCTCGAGCCCAGGCTCTGTCGCAGCCGGCCGTGACCGTGAGGCCCATGGGGCAACGCACAATTGGCCTAGTGTCGTTCGGGTTGGGGAGGGCTTGGCCGGTAGGGATATCCTTGTCTCATCGGGCACTAGCGAATTCTGTGGCGGGCCGGGCGCAGCGCGCACTGACCAGGTCGCAAGGTGCACAGTATTTCCTCCGACACATTGGTGCAGCTGGCTTCCGGGTTGGATGCGTGCTGTGTGAAGAAGCAGTACGGCTTGGTTGGGTTGTGTCTCAGAGGACGCATGGCTTCCGACCCTCGTCTCTCCTGAGCCCGTACAGGAGTTGTAGCGATGAGACAAGATAGTAACTACTAAAAACAATTGAATATCATGAAAAAGGGGTTAAACGTTTTTTTTTAAAGAGAGAATTGAATCGAACTTTGTAAAAACAAAATGTGGAGCAAGTCAAGAGGTTTGAATACTTTGTGCACTGCCCATGCTGTTTTACTACATACTGTATGGCCATCCTCTCTTCACAGGCAGGGCTGTTATTTGACAATGGGGGCACGGTATTCTTCAGTATTTTCATGGCTCTATGGGCTGTCACTTTCCTGGAATACTGGAAGCGCACCAGTGCAGTGCTGGCCCACCGATGGGACTGTTCAGAGTTTCAGGAAACTGAGGTACAGTACAGTATGATCACAGTGGTTATATTATTTTTGGAAAGCCCAATCGATCCTAAGTTCAGGCATGTAAAGTTTGTATGTGAAACTATTTCTAAGATGCACAATTTCAGATTTTCTGTCATGGAGCTTTAAGAACCAAAAAGGAATGACAGATTTGGGATGTTGTTCCCGTTGAACCCTTTGTGACCCAGGAGCGCCCAAGGCCAGAGTTCACTGCCACAGCGCCCATGACCCTGCGGAACCCTGTGACTGGTGCAGAGGAGCCTTACTTCCCAAAGCGACGCCGCTTCAACCGCACCCTGACCGGCGGCATGGTCATCATAATCATGGTAAGGTGCTGCAGGACAATGTTCTTTAATCCTGGCCTTGGGGGTCGCACAAGGGTGCACATTTCTGTTCTAGCCCAGCACTAGCACACGTGACTAGCAACTAATTAGCAAGCACTTGATTAGTATAATAAGGTGTTTTGGGCTAAAACAAAAGTCAGCACACACTGGCCCTCCAGGATTGGAGTTGCCCATCCCTGATGACATGTGAGATAGGAAGTCAACTTATGATGACATGAATTAATGACTAATGAATGACATTAATCAAGAATCCCCGAAAAACTAACTTTAGCTTTGATGCATTTTTGTCTCTCACAGGTATCTGTAGTGCTGATGTTTGTGGTGGCGATCATCGTTTACCGGGTGATTCTGAGCATCATCATTTACAAATCTCACAATGCCTTCTTGATCTTCTCTGTGAGTCCATTTTTAGACCTAAAACCCACTACGGTTGCATCATTCTAGTGTAATTAGAAACTGTTTTTCTACCATTAACAGGACAATGATTCATACAAGTTCTAAAGACTATTGGCTCTCTCAGACAACATACTGGAGAAAAAAAATATTTGATGAATTTGGCCTTACTGCTGTTAGCCCATACAAACACACTGAATAACAGATTCATACATAGTCCAAAAATAAACCAAAACTAAGTATGCTTTGAAGTGAAGCAAAAAAAAAAATTCTAAATCACCATGGAATTATTCGTATACCTTTGACCTTTGACCATTCACACGGTACCGGGAAACCATCAGACGAGTCCCGTGACACTTGTGGGGGTCGTTGAGTAAAACATATTAGTTTGTAGCCCAAACCATTTCAGACGCTGAAGACATTTTGGTGAGAAAAAAAAAAGCTATTTTCTTCTACTCTGACAAACAGCACTGTAGCTCTGCCACCTTCCACAGCAGATGTGGACGGCCGACATTGGCGGACGCGGTGGACTGAGATACAGCCCATGCAAAAACTCATGTCTCTAGCTGAAACAGACCGATCGGAATGGGGATTTGTTTATTATGTTAATTAGATGTCCGCGGGGGCGAAGCAATTGACTCCAGATTATACCCTATTGTATTTGTTGCCATTCATTATGATTACACATCTTCAGTCAAGGAAATATAACATGCAAATTCTTGTGAAATGGTAAGGCCTAGGAGGGGTGCAACTTGGCGTGATGGTAAAGTCCCATGGGCCGTACCCTCTCAAGCAATGCCATGTCAATTGGCCACATGGTGACGCTATAACATGCGATTGAAGATGTAAACTCACCCAGTTTGATTAAAAAAAAAAAAAATGTACCCTTATTTTACCAGGTAAGTTGACTGAGAATACATTCTCATTTACAGCAATGACCTGGGGAATAGTTACAGGGGAGAAGAGGGGGATGAATGAGCCAATTGTAAGCTGTGGATGATTAGGTAACCTTGACGGTATGAGAGCAAGATTGGGATTTTAGCCAGGACACTGGGTTAATTACTCTTACGATAAGTGCCATGGGATCTTTTTTTAATGTCCCATCTGAAAAACGCCTACCTAGTGCATGACAAGTAATTTTTCCAAAACTTGTTTACAGACAGATTATTTAACTTATAATCACTGTATCACAATTCCAGTGGGTCAGAAGTTTACATATACTAAGTTGACTGTGCCTTTAATTAAACAGTACTTTGTAGTACTTTGGTACTATGTAAACTTCTGACCCACTGGGAACATTCACATGATGAAAGAAATAAAAGCTGAAATAAATTATTCTCGCTACTATTATTCTGACATTTCACATTCTTAAAATAAAGTGGTGATCCTAACTGACCTAAGACAGGGAATTTTTACAAGGATTAAATGTCAGGAATTGTGAAAAACTGAGTTTAAAAGTATTTGGCTAAGGTGTATGTAAACTTCCGACTTCAACTATATATGTATGTTCAACAAGCTTTTAAAGCCATGACATCATATTTCTGGAATTTTCCAAGCTGTTTAAAGGCACAGTCAATTTAGTGTATGTAAACTTCTGACCCACTGGAATTATGATACAATGAATTATAAATTAAATAATCTGTCTGTCAACAGTTGTTGGAAAAACTACTTGTGTCTTGCACAAAGTAAATTTCCTAACTGACTTGCCAAAACTATAGTTTGTTAACAAGACATTTGTGGAGAGGTTGAAACCAACCTAGGTCTATGACTTCAACTGTATATATAGTCATTATATATGTATGTATATATATGTGTATCATTTACACCATTAACAAATGTCCACACTGTATTTCTGATCAATTTGATGTTATTTTAATGGACAACCAAATTTGCTCTTCTTTCAAAAACAAAGACATTTCTAAGTGACACCAAACTTTTGAATGATATTCAGACTTTTGAATGGACTTTTTCCACATTTAGTTACGTTACAGCCTTATTCTAAAATTGATTAAATGTTGTTTTCCCCTCATCAATACACATAATACACACAATATTGTGTACACAATACACACAATACCCCATAATGACAAAGAAAAACACAGGTTTTTAGAAATGTTGGAAAATGTATTAAAAAAAACAACTGAAATATCACATTCACCTAAGTATTAAGACCCTTTACTCAGTACTTTGTTGAAGCACCTTTGGCAGCGATTACAGCCTCATAATGACAGATTTTTTTGAAATGTTTGCTAACTTATACAAAAATTAAAACATACCTTATTTGCATAAGTATTCAGACCCTTTGCTATGAGACTCACAATTGAGCTCAGGTGCAGCCTGTTTCCATTGATCACGGCCAAACTGAGCAATTGGGGGAGCTGAGCCTTGGTCAGGGAGGTGACCAAGAACTTGATGGTCACTCTGACAGAGCGCTAGAGTTCCTCTGTGGGGACCTCCACACAAGGCGGTGTCAGAGGAAGGCCCTAAAAATTGTCAAAGACCCCAGTCACCCCAGTCATAGACTGTTCTCTCTACCACCGCATGGCAAGTGGTACCGGAGTGCCAAGTCTAGGACAAAAAGGCTTTTCAACAGTTTTTACCCCCAAGCCATCCTGACTCCTGAACAGGGAACCAAATGGTTACCCGGACTATTTGCATTGTGTGCCGCCACCCCCCCACCCCTCTTTTACGCTGCTGCTACTCTCTGTTTATCTTATATGCATAAACACTTTAACTATACATTCATGTACATACTACCTCAATTGACCCGACCAACCACTGCTCCCAAACATTGTCTAACCGGGCTATCTGCATTGTGTCCCGCCACCCGCCACCCACTCTTTTTACGCTACTGCTACTCTCTGTTCATCATATATGCATAGTCACTTTAACTATACATACATGCACATGCTACCTGAATAAGCCTGACTAACTGGTGTCTGTATATAGCCTTGCTACTCTTATATTCAAATGTATTTTTACTGTTGTTTTATTTCTTTACTTACACACACACACACACACACACACACACACACACACACACACACACACACACACACACACACACACACACACACACACACACACACACACACACACACACACACACACACACACACACACACACACACAACACACCTTTTTCGCACTATTGGTTAGAGCCTGTAAGTAAGTATTTCACTGTAAGGTACCTGTTGTATTCGGCGCACGTGACAAATACACTTTGATTTGATTTGATTTGAAGAACCTTCCAGAAGGACAACCATCTCTGCAGCACTCGGGGCCCATTTGGGGCCTTAATGGTAAAGTGACGAGACGGAAGCCACTCCTCAGTAAAAGGCACATGGAGGCCTGCTTGGAGTTTGCCAAAAGGCACCCGAAGACTCTCAAACCATGAGAAACAATATTCTCTGGTCTTATGAAACCAAGATTGAACTATTTGTCCTGAATGCCAGACGTGACGTCTGGCACCATCCCTACGGTGGCACCATCCCTACGGTGGAGCATTGTGGTGGTGGCAGCAGCATGCTGTGGTGATGTTTTTCAGCGGCAGAGACTGGGAGTCTAGTCAGAATTGAGGGAAAGATGAACGGAGAAAAGTACAGAGAGATTCTTAATGAAAAGAGATACTTGATGAAAACCTGCTTCAGAGCGCTCAAGACCTCAGACTGGGGCGAAGGAGCATCCCCTTCCAACAAGATAATGACCCTAAGCACACAGCCAGGACAACGCAGGAGTGGCTTTGGGACTTTGAATGTCCTTGAGTGGCCCAGCCAGAGCCCAGACCTGAACCCGATCGAACATCTCGAGTGACCTGAAAATAGCTGTGCAGCGACGCTCCCCATCCTGACAGAGCTTGAGAGGATCTGCAGAGAAGAAAGGGAGAAACTCCCCAAATATAGTTGTGCCAAGGTTGTTGTGTCATACACAAGAAAACTCGAGGCTGTAATCGCTGCCAAAGGTACAAAGTACTGAGTAAAGGGGTCTGAATACATATGTAAATGTCAGATTTAAAACTTTTTTTTGCTTCGTCATTATTTTGTGTACTGTGTGTATTGTGTGTAGATTGGTTAGGGGAAAAAACAATTTAACCCATTTTAGAATACCTATCTCGGCAGGCTGGTCGGATAGCCAGCCTCACAGGGTCCGTGCTGAACCTTCTGGTGATCCTCATGCTCTCCCGGGTCTACATCTACCTTGCCCAGGTCTTAACGCGTTGGGGTGAGTCAGCAAGTCCGGCTCTTGTCAATCGTTGCTCAGATGGAAGATAAATATGTGTTTTAATTACCAATGTTTGCTCATATATTTTGCTTGGTCATATCAACAGAGATGCACCGCACACAGACCAAATATGAGGACATGTTTATTCTCAAGGTCTTCATCTTCCAGTTTGTCAACTTCTACTCCTCCCCGGTCTACATTTCCTTTTTCAAAGGCCGGTGAGTAGATCAAACAACGTCAAGGCACAAATGAGACTTATGTATTGAAAGGTCCTGTATTTATAGACCCTCACAGTACAATGAAAATATGTCTCATCCTCAGCAAACTCCTATGTTTTGCAGGTTTGTTGGTTACCCTGGCAACTACTACACGCTCTTGGGAATACGGAATGAGGATGTGAGTGTTGTTCTTACATTCTAAAACGTACTTAACTTCCCAGCAAACAATTTCTAGTTAGCCTTGGAGTCCCAGAACGTTAGTCACAACATTACCTGAACGTTTGTCAGAGATTCCCAGGGATGTTCCCATGACATATCTATAATGTTTTCTCCATTAAGGTTTGGTTAACACATTCTAGAAGTGTCATAAAATAACATTTAGATTTTTTTTCTCCAAATGATCCTATAACCATTATAGTATGTCCTTCTACTAATGTTGATCAAATAATGTTTGTTGTGGCAATTTCAAAAACATACATTTTTTATTTAACCTTTATTTTGACAGGGAAATCATATTGAGACATAGAGGTCTCTTTTCCAAATGCGACCTGTATAATACAATATAAAATACACATTAAACACTATACAGTGCATTCGGAAAGTACTCAGACCCCTTCCCTTTTTCCACATTTTGTTACGTTACAGCCTTTTTCTAAAATGTATATATTTTTTATCCTATTCAATCTAAACACTATACCCTATAATGAAGAAGCGAAAACAGGTTTAGACATTTTTGCTTATTTATAAAATATAAAAAATAGAAATACCTTATTTACATAAGTATTCAGATCCTTTGCTATGAGATTTGAAATTGAGTTCAGATGCATCCTGTTTCAATTGACCATCCTTGAGATGTTTCTACAACTTGATTGGAATCCACCTGTGGTAAATTCAATTGATTGGACATGATTTGGAAAGGGACACACCTGTCTATATAAGGTCCCATAGTTGACAGTGCATGTCTGAGCAAAACCCAAGCCATCAGGTCGATGGAATTGTCCATAAGATCTCTGAGACAGGATTGTGTTGCGGCACAGATCTGGGGAAGGGTACCAACAAAAATTTCTGCAGCATTGGCCTCCATCATCCTTAAAAATGGAAGAAGTTTGGTACCACCAAGACTCTTCCTAGAGCTGGCCTTGGTCAGGGAGGTGACCAAGAACTCAATGGTCACTCTGACAGAGCTCAAGAGTTCCTCTTTGGAGATGGAAGAACCTTCCAGAAAGACAACCATCTCTGCAGCACTCCACCAATCAGGCCTTGATGGTAGAGTGGCCAGACTGAAGCCAGTCCTCAGTAAAAGGCACATGCGTTTGCCAAAAGGCACCTAAAGGACTCTGACCATGAGAAACAAGATGTTCAGGTCTGATGAAATCAAGATTGAACTATTAGGCTTGAATGTCAAGCGTGACGTCTGGAGGAAACCTGGCACCATCCCTAAGGGTGAAGCATGGTGGTGGCAGGATCATGCTGTGGGGATATTTTTAAGTGACAGGGACTGGGAAACTAGTCAGGATTGAGGGAAGATGAATGGAGCAAAGTACAGAGAGATCCTTGATGAAAACCTCAGGACGCTCAGGACCTCAGACTGGGGCAATGGTTCACCTTCCAACAGGACAACGACCCTAAGCACACAGCCAAGACATCGCAGGAGTGATTTCGGGAGTCTCTGAATGTCCTTGAGTGGCCCAGCCAGAGCTTGGACTTGAAACTGATCGAACATTTCTGCAGCGACCTGAGAATAGCTGTGCAGTGACGCTCCCCATCCAACCTGACAGAGCTTGAGACGATCTGCAGAGAAGAATGGGAGAAACTCCCCAAATACAGGTGTGCCAAGCTTGTAGTGTCATACCCAAGAAGACTCACAGCTGTAATCGCTGCCAAATGTGCTTCAACAAAGTACTGAATAAAAGGTCTTGAGTACTCATGTACATTTTTTTTATACATTTGCAAAAATTTATACGAACCTGTTTTTGCTTTGTCATTATGGGGTATTGTGTTTAGATTGTTGAGAAAAAAACAAACGATTTAATCAATTTTAGAATACGGCTGTAACGTATCAACATGTGGAAAAAGTTAAGGGGTCTGAATACTTTCCGAAGGCACTGTAAATAGTGAAGAGGACAGGCCCCAAAATCGACCCCTGTGGTACACCTTTATGCACTTCAAGAAATTCAGACTTAACCCCATACATCACGATTTTCTGAGTTCTGTCACAAAGTGTTACGGTGCGTGAATGAGGACCCAAAAGCAAATTAACGTAAACAGAGCTTCTTTAATAACAAAACATACGTAGGCTCAGATGGACCGGCAGATTCCGACAGGACAGGACAAGGTTGCAGCAAACATGACGATAGTCTGGTTCAGGCATGAATAACACAAACAAGAATCCGACAAAGACAGAAACAAAAACAGAGAGAGATATAGAGGACTAATCAGAGGGAAAAAGGGAACAGGTGGGAAAAGGGGTGACGAGGTAGTTAGGAGGAGACAAGGAACAGCTGGGGGAAAGAGGGGGAGAAAAGGTAACCTAATAACGACCAGCAGAGGGAGACAGGGTGAAGGGAAAGGACAGAAACAAGACACAACATGACAATACATGACACAAAGATAATCATGAAACCAAGAACAGGCGTCAGAACGCAGGACAACATGTTCAATAAAATAGCATGATCAACAGTATCAAGAGCTTTTGACAGGTCCACAAACAAAGCAGCACATTTCATTTTAGTGTCTTAAGCATTGACAAGATCACTAACAACTAAAGTGGTTATTGTAATTGTGCTATGCCCAGGCCTAAACCCTGATTGATTTAGATTCAAAATACATTTCTCAGATAACAAAAAGAAAAATGTACATTTACCAAGGATTCGAGAATCTTAGCTAGACAAGGAAGACTTCAAATGGGATGATACGATTAGATCACTACTATCAAGGCTTTCTGGAGGGGCAGCACAAGAGCTGATTTCCATACTTTTTTGAAAATGTCCTGAAAATGTTAAATAAAACATTTGGGGTATTGAGCTAAAAAATGATGGGCGCTGCACACTAAAGCAGACCAGGACCCAATTTGTCAGCCCCTGTGGATTTCTTATTGCTCGCAAAGCATCCAGGAGTCCCAGCCCAATATCATTGTGAATACACTTAGAAGTTCTTACAAAGAGATAAAATGGTGATCAAAATGCATCAATGATGGCATTTATTTCTGTAATGAGGCTAGTGTCTGAATTAATTTGTTGTGGTATAGAGGAAGTTGAACCCTTCAGCGATTTTCCAGTGTTCCAGAATTTAGCTGGTTTCCCATTACAATCTGAAAGAGCGATACATAAATCAGATTTAGCCTTTCTGATTTGTTTTCGGTTGCTTAAAAGCTTGCCAGTCCGGGCATAAGCCTGTGTTCCTGGCCTTGACCCAAGCATCATCTCTTTTATAAATGACTTCTGATAATTCCGGAGTGTACCAGGAATTCGATCTACCTTTAACCCTTCCATTTTTTGAAAGGAGCATGATTATCCACAATAGTGTTGAATACATCTGCAAAGAGACTCAAAGCTAAATCAGTTTCAGGGATAGTTGAAATATAATCAAGGTCCCTAAAATAAAGATCATGTAAAAAAGCCTGTTCACTGAAGTTTTTAAAGTTCCTCTTTGTGATGACAATGATCACTAATGTCTTGGGAGAAAACACCAGTAGAAACATATTTATCTGGTGTATTCATTAAAATAAGATGAAGCAAAGAGGACTTTGAAGGATCTCTAGGGTTGGGGCGTGTAGGCTTAGTCACCAGCTGGGTTAGGTTTTGATCATTACACATGTTTATTAGATTGTCCGAAGCACTTTCAATCATAATTTAGGTCACCCAGCATAAACACTTCTGATTTAGTAAATTAAGTACATAGATACAAACATGACCAAAAGTATGGGGACACTTGGTCGTCAACATCTCATTCTAAAACCATATGGAGTTAGTCCCCCCTTTGCTGCCCACTCTTCTGGGAAGGCTTTCCACAAGATGTTGGAACACGGTTGCAGGGACTTGCTTCCAAAAGCATTAGTGAGGTCAGGCACTGATGTTGGGCGATTAGGCCTGGCTTGCAGTCGGCGTTCCAAAGTTGTTCGATGGAGTTGAGGTCAGGGCCCTGTGTTGGCCAGTCAAGTTCTTCCACCCGATCTCGACAAACCATTTCTGTATGGACCTCACTTTGTGCACGGGGGCATTGTCATGTTAAAACAGGAAAGGGCCTTCCCCAAACGGTTGCCACAAAGTTGGAAGCACAAAATCATCCAGAATGTCATTGAATGTTGCAGCGTTAAGATTTCCCTTCACTGGAACTAAGGGGCCTAGTCCAAACCATGAATAACATCCCCAGACCATTATTCCTCCTCACCAAACTTTACATTGGTGAAGCGTGATTCATCACTCCAGAGAACGCGTTTCCACTGCTCCTGAGTCCAATGGCGGCGAGCTTTACGCCACTCCAGCAACGCTTGGCATTGCGCATTGTGTTCTTAGGCTTGTGTGTGGCTGCTCGGCCATGGAAACTCATTTCATGAAGCTCCTGACAAACAGTACTTGTGCTGGCGTTGCTTCCAGAGGAAGTTTGGAACTCGGTAGTGAGTGTTGCAACCGAGGACAAACCATTTTTACGCACTACGCGCTTCAGCACTTGGCAGTCCCGTTCTGTGAGCTTGCGTGGCCTACCACATTGCGGCTGAGCTGTTGTTACTCCTAGATGTCTCCACTTCCTTCATAACAGCACTTACAGTTGACCGGGGCAGCTCTAGCTGGGCTGAAATTTGACAAACTGAGTAGTTGGAAAGGTGGCATCCTATGGTGGTGCCACTACTGCCAATGTTTGTCTATGGAGATTGCATTGTCTGTGTGATTTTATACACCTGTCAGCAACGGTTGTGGCTGAAATAGCCGAATCCAGTAATTTGAAGGGGTGTCCACATCCTTTTGTATATATAGTGTAGTTAACTCCTCGAATGCTCAAAGGTTAGCCGAGGGAGGATGGTAGACAAAGGTTAGCCGTGGGAGATTGGTAGACAAAGGTTAGCAGAGGGATGATGGTAGACAAAGGTTAGCCGAGGGTGGATGGTAGACAAAGGTTAGCCGAGGGAGGATGGTAGACAAAGGTTAGCCGAGGGAGGATGGTAGACAAAGGTTAGCAGAGGGAGGATGGTAGACAAAGGTTAGCCAAAGGAGGATAGTAGAAAAAGGTCAGCCGAGGGAGGATTGTAGACAAAGGTTAGCCGAGGGAGGATGGTAGACAAAGGTTAGCCGAGGGAGGATGGTAGACAAAGGTTAGCCGAGGGAGGATGGTAGACAAAGGTTAGCCGAGGGAGGATGGTAGACAAAGGTTAGCCGAGGGAGGATGGTAGACAAAGGTTAGCCGAGGGAGGATGGTAGACAAATGTTAGCCGAGGGAGGATGGTAGACAAAGGTTAGCCGAGGGAGGATGGTAGACAAATGTTAGCCGAGGGAGGATGGTAGATAGAGGTCAGCCGAGGGAGGATGGTAGACAAAGGTTAGCTGAGGGAGGATGGTAGACAAATGTTAGCCGAGGGAGGTTGGTAGACAAATGTTAGCAGAGGGAGGATGGTAGACAAAGGTTAGCCGAGGGAGGATGGTAGACAAAGGTTAGCCGAGGGAGGATGGTAGACAAAGGTTAGCTGAGGGAGGATGGTAGACAAATGTTAGCCGAGGGAGGTTGGTAGACAAATGTTAGCAGAGGGAGGATGGTAGACAAAGGTTAGCCGAGGGAGGATGGTAGACAAAGGTTAGCCGAGGGAGGATGGTAGACCCCTATAACAGTTATGGAGACATTTTTCCCAGACAAAGGCTTAAAGATAGTAGCTCAGATTTTAGGGCAAGTGAAATGGATTTGAGAAAAGAAACAGATAAGGTGAAAATGGCCTCTCCACCACCTCTACCCTGCTTGTCAGCTCTGAACACATGATAAGAATGTTCCCTGAGATCCAAGTTTCAGTCAATACCAGAATGTCCGGATTTGTCTGCATAGCCCAGATCTTTAAGTAATCCAGTTTAGGAAGTAAGCTCCTAATGTTCAAATGCATCAACCCAAGACCTTGAGGATTTTTAAAGTCACATGGAAGCTCCAACTCAAACAAGCTATGCTCAATAGGCAGTTGATATTGATATATAGTAGTTGGTATGGCTATAAGATTGCATAGAACTGCACCACTTGGTCTATCTCTATTAGTAATAGAGGAAGGAGAAGAAATTTGAATTACTTTTCCAAGGTTAGCACCATAAGGCCATAGGGCCACAACCAATGTCAATAAGAGGAACTCTCAGAGTAACCAATTATGGAATGTTATAAACGGACTTACAAGGGCTTTGGTTGCTATCGTGGAACAGCTGGATCGCCAGCTCCTCCTAAAGCGGCCTTGCTCTTTTATTCTCCAAGGGGGGTGGGGAGTGGGTGCCAGGATGGGAGGTCGGAATAGGATGGGAAGAGCGGGTGAGATGGGAGGGGGGAGGTGACTTCACTAAAGTGAGGTCACTGCAGGGCAGCCCTGGCCTGTCAGTCAGAGAGTGGCAAAACGGTGAAGAGGCAATGGCACGACATCCAGGCTGTGGAGTAGAAAAGGAAAAGGTCTTAGAGGAGGACCTATCCGGGATACGCTGCAGCGTCTCCATTTGCTTACTCTGGACATCCAGCTCAGACATATATTCCTCAATAACTGTGTAAAATATACTGACCAAAAAATATAAACTCAACATTTAAACGTCTCTCCCATGTTTCATAAGCTGAAAGAAAAGACCCCAAGAATTTTTGTTATAAGCACATCATGTCTGCACAAAAGCTTATTTCTCTCAAATTGTGTGCACAAATTTGTTTACATCCTTGCTAGTGGGCATTTATTATTTGCCAAGATAATCTTCCATCTGACAGGTGTTGCATATAAAGAAGCTGATTCAACACCATGATCATTACACAGGTGCAACTTCTGCTGGGGAAAATAAAAGGCCACTCTAAATTCACAACACAACACAATGCCACAGATATCTCAAGTTTTAAGGGAGCATGCAATTCTGCAGGAATGGCCAACAGAGCTGTTGGCAGAGAATGTAATGTTAATTTCTTTAAGAGAAGCCACCACTAACGTCATTTTAGAGAATTTGGCAGTACGTCCAACCAGCATCACAATTGCAAACCCTGTGTAAATACGCCAGCCCAGGACCTCCACATCCGGCTTCTTCACCTGCAGGATTGTCTGAGACCAGCCACCTGGACAGCTGATGAAACTGTGGGTTTGCACAACCGAAGAATTTCTGGACAAACTGTCAGAAACGGTCTCAAGGAAACTCATCTGCATGCTCGTCGTCCTCACCAGGGTCTTGACCTGACTGCAGTTCGGCGTCGTAACCGTCTTCACTGGGCAAATGCTCATCTTCGATGGCCCCTGCATGCTGGAGAAGTATTTATTATGGATCCCCATTAGCTGCTGCCAAGGTTACTACTCTTCCTGGGGTCCAGCAAAATTAAGGCAGGTATACCATTTTTAAAACATTACAATACATTCATTACAGAATTCACAACACACTAAGTGTGTGCCTTCAGGCCCATACACTGCTACCACATATCTACAACACAAAATGAATGTGTATGTGTGTGTGTATAGTGCATATGTTATCAAGTGTGTGTATGCATGTGTCTGTGCCTATGTTTGTGTTGCTTCCCTGCTGTTCCATAAGGTGGATTTTTATCTGTTTTTAAAATCTGATTCTACTGCTTGCATAAGTTACCTGATGTAGTCATGGCACTATGTAGTACTGTGCATCTCCCATAGTCTGTTCTGGACTTTGAAGAGACCTCTGGTGTTATGTCTTGTGGGGTATGCATGCGTGTCTGAGCTGTGTGCTAGTCGTTTAAACAGACAGCTTGGTGCTTTCAACATGTCAATACCTCTCACAAATACAAGTAGTGATGAAGTCAATCTCTCTTCTACTTTGAGCCAGGAGAGATTGACATGCATATTATTGTTTGCTCTCTGGGTTCATCCAAGGGCCAGCCGTGCTGCCCTGTTCTGAGCCAATTGCAATTTTCCAAAGTCCCTCTTTGTGGCACCTGACCACATGAATGAACAGTAGTCCAGGTGTGACAAAACTAGAGCCTGTAGGACCTGCCTTGTTGATAGTGCTGTTAGGAAGGTAGAGCAGCGCTTTATTATGGACATACTTCTCCCCATCTTAGTTACTGTTGTATCAGATTGCGGGCACTGGTTACAGTTTGAAGCTTTTTCTTGAGTGGGCAGCTTGATGAAAGCCAGTTAATATCTAAATCACCCAGAAAATATACCTCTCTGTTGATATCACATACATTATCAAGTATTTCAAACGTGTTATCCAGATACTGACTGTTAGCACTTGATCTATAGCAGCTTCCCACAATAATGGGCTTTAGGTGAGGCAGATGAACCTGTAGCAATATTACTTCAACAGTATTTAACATGCCATCCTCTCTAATCTTTACAGGAATGTGTTTTTTTATATAAATAGCAACACCTCCACCAATGGCATTTCTGTCTTTTCTGTAGATGTTATAACCTTGTATTGCTACCACTGTATCAAAGGTATTCTCTAAGTGAGTTTCAGATATTGTCAGAATATGAATGTCATCTGTTATTATTAATTTAATGAACCTTGTTTCTTAACTACATATGTTAACGTGGGCTACTTTGAGCAATTGTGTGTATATCCAAGATGGTGCAGCAGTAAGATGTTTGTTTTTGTCCCATGTAAATATATTCAGTCTTTCATTTTTTTATATACATTTCATTATATTTCAATCTCTTTTTTCCATTTTCAAATTAAATATACCTTCCTGCAACCTGCCTCACCCAATGTGGTACGGATCTGCTATTTTTTTAGACCTTGTAACTGGAACCTCCATCAGAAGCTAGCCAACTAATTAGCTACTAGCTATTTAGTCATTGTTAGCCAATAATAGCGGTCTTTAGCTTTAGCTCGGACACCAGCCACTTTAACCCGGATAACACCTGCCAGTCTGCACAACGCGACATCAACCCTGAGAATATCGGACTGCCTTTTCCCCCCACTACATCACCGGATTCCTGCCGCAAGCTCTAGACCATTACACCGGATGTTCGCAGCTAGCTAGCTGCTACCGAGTGGCTATTGCGGCTAACGCCCTTGTCCAAGCACCAGTTAGCCTCGCTAGCAAACGAAGTACACCAACTACAATGCCTCTGTAGCCAATTGGCCTGGACCATTTGTCGACACAGAGCTCCGCCGATCCATCACGACTGGTCTGCTGATCTGCTGACGCAATTCAGCCGATGTGCTCTGAACCGGCCTCTGCATCGTGGATGTGGTGAAGATCCATCTGCTATCACCGGTCTGCTAGCTTCCTGAACGCTGTGTCTCCCGCTCGCCTAGCGTAGTAATTGACTACCGAACGGCTCCCTGTTTCATCTATTGCTGCTCATTGGACCCTATGATCACTCAGCTACACAGCCGACGCCTGCTTGACTGTTCATTAACACGGTACTTCATTTTGTTTAGCTGTCGGCCCCAGCCTCGAACTCAGGCCCTGTGTGTAGCTAACTGACCCTCTCCGCCCATTCATCACCATTTACCCGTTGTTGTTGTCTTAGCTATTTACCCGTTGTTATCTCACCCGTTGTTGTTTTAGCTCTCCAAATCAACACCTGTGATTGCTTTATGCTCTCTCTAATGTCAATATGCCTTGTATACTGTTAAGGGCAGCTCTCATTGTTTTATTTTACTGCGGAATCCCTAGTCCTGTTCAACATTACTCAGAAAGCCTCCTTGTCCCAACCCCCCACACATGCGGAGACCGCACCTAGCTAAACAGGCACCTCCAGAGATGCAACCTCTCTCATTGTCACTCAATGTCTAGGTTTAACACCACTGTACACACACCCTACCATACCCTTGTCTGAACACTATGCCTTGAATCTATCCTGCCACACCCATAAACCTGCTCCTTTTATTCTCTGTTCCTAAAGCACTAGACGACCAGTTCTTATAGCGTTTAGCCGTACCCTCTGTTCCTCTGGTGATGTAGAGGTTAAGCCAGGCTCTGTGTGTCCTCAGGCGCTCTCATTTGTTGACTTCTGCAACCGTAAAAGCCGTGGGTTCATGCATGTTAACATCAGAAGCCTCTTCCCCAAGTTTGCTTTATTCACTGCTTTAGCACACTCTGCCAAACCTGATATCCTAGCCGTGTCTGAATCCTGGCTTACAAAGGCCACCAAAAATTCTGAAATTTCCATCCCCAATTACAGAAGGCCTTTCTAATCGACCTGGCCCGGGTATCCTGGAAGGATATTGACCTCATCCCGTCTGTAGAGGATGCCTGGTTCTTCTTTAAAAGTGCATTCCTCACCATCTTAAATAAGCCTGCCCATTTAAAAAATGTAGAACTAAGAACAGATATAGCCCGTGGTTCACTCCAGACTTGTTTGCCCTTGACCAGCACAAAAACACACTGTGGCGTACTGCACTAGCATCGAACAGTCCCCGTGATATACAACTTCTCAGGGAAGTCAGGAACCAATATACACAGTTTGAAAAAGCTAGTCTTTGCTTTCCTAGCAGAAATTTGCATCCTGCAGCACTAATTCTAAAAAGTTTTGGAACACTAAAGTTCATGGAGAATAAGAGTACCTCCTCCCAGCTGTTCACTGCACTGAGACTAGGAAACACTGTCACTACTGATACATCCACGATAATCGAGAATTTCAATAAGCATTTCTCTACGGCTGGCCATGCTTTCCACCTGGCTGACGCAACCCCGGCCAACAGCTCTGCAACCCCCACAGCAATTGACTCTGTCAATCACCATATTCTTATCGGCAGACTCAACGGCCTTGGTTTCTCAAATGAATGCCTCACCTGGTTCACTAACTACTTCCCAGACAGAGTTCAGTGTGTCCGGACCTCTGGCAGTCTCTATGGGGGTGCCACAGGGTTTAATTCTCAGGCCGACTCTTTTCTCTGTGTATATCAATGATGTCGCTCTTGCTGCTGGCGATTCTTTCCTCCACCTCTACTCAGACGACACCATTCTGTATACATCTGGCCCTTCTTTGGATTCTGTGTTACAAACCTCCAAACGAGCTTCAACGCCATACAGCACTCCTTCCATGGCCTCCAACTGCTCTTAAATACTAGTAAAACGAAATGCATGCTCTTCAACCGATCGCTACCCGCCCGCACAACTAGGATCACCCCTCTGGACGGTTCTGACTTAGAATATGTGGACAACTATAAATACCTAGGTGTCTGGCTAGACTGTAAACTCTCCTTCCAGACTCACATTAATCTTCTCCAATACAAAGTTGAATCTAGAATCAGCTTCCTATTTCGCAACAAAGCCTCCTTCAATCATGCTGCCAAACATACCCTAGTAAAACTGACTATCCTACCGATCCTTGACTTCGGCGATGTCATTTACAAAATAGCCTCCAACACTCTACTCAGCAATTTGGATGCAGTCTATCACAGTGCCGTCTGATTTGTCACCAAAGCCCCATATACCACCCACCACTGCGACCTGAATGCTCTCGTTGGCTGGTCCTCGCTACATGTTCGTCGCAATCCCACTGGCTCCAGGTTTTCTATAAGTCTTTTCTAGGTATAGCTCTGCCTAATCTCAGCTCACTGGTCACCACAGCAACACCCACCCGTAGCACGCGCTCCAGCAGGTATATTTCACTTGTCATCCTAAAAGCCAACACCTACTTTGACATCCTTTCCTTCCAGTTCTCTGCTGCCAATGACTGGAACGAATTGCAAAAATCACTGAAGTTCGAGACTGATATCTCCCTCACTAACTTTATTAAGCGTCAGCTCTCAAGAGCAGCTTATCGATCACTGCAGCTGTACTTGGCCCATCTGTAAATAGCCCATCCAACCAATTACCTACCTCATCCCCATGTTTGTTTTTCTGCTCTTTTGCACACCAGTATTTCTACTTGCACATCCTCATCTGTACATATATCACTCCAGTGTAAATTGCTAAATTGTAATTACTTCACCACTATTGGCCTATTTATTGCCTTACCTCCTTACTTCATTTGCACACAGATGTTTCTATTGCGTTATTGACTGTATGTTTGTTTATCCCATGTGTAACTCTGTGTAGTTGTTGTTTTGCACTGCTTTGCTTTATCTTGGCCAGGTCTCAGTTGTAAATTAGAACTTGTTCTCAACTGGCCTACCTGGTCAAATAAAAGGTGAAATAAAAATGTTTTAAAATATAACTTTTCTGGAATGTGTTGATAATGGGATATGTAGGAGGGTGAGCCGGTCAAGGATCGATTCAGACAAGGTGGTCTATTGTATGACAAGTGACAGTTTAATTATGAGTAAAGATATCTGGTACAACGTATACGGGCCCATTTCATTCGGTTCTTAAGGAACCAGCAGAAAAAAGAAGCCCCGCTAACAGTTTGCACATGTCTCATATACAGAACAGAAAGTAGGTTGATTCTAGAAGATCGGGTCTTCGGGTTGGTTCAGGCTGAGGTGTAGTCTTCTTGGATTGGCCCTGTTGGGCCGTCCGTCATCCCTCTGAGTCTTGTCGTGCCATTCCTTGTCACAATGTTCAGCTAAGAAGGAGATTAGGTGTGTGCGCTGTCCTCAGTCACACAATGTTCGGCTAGAAAGGAGATTAGGTGTGTGCGCTGGTTTCTGCAAGTCAAGGCTGTCTCTTCCTCCCAATGTGTGGGTGTATGTCTTATCTGTGTGTCCTCGGCAGTTAGTGTGTGTAATGTGTGTGTGCTGTGTGTGTGGGTGTGGGAGCTATCCTGTATGGGACCTAACATGTTTTACTGTGAAAATACGTTGTCTCAGTTATAGCAATGTAATAGCAGTAGGCTGGTCACCTGCATAAGAAATAGCACTTCCTTACAGGTCCTAGCTGTTAAAAGCTAACCGTGTCACGGAATCCATGCAAAAACAAGTTTGGTATTTATGTTTAACAAAGATTGGTTAAGTTTTAGTTAAAATAATAAACCAAGTGTTTCCAGTATACAGTGTGCTCTTCACGGATGAATCCCGGTTTCAACTGTACTGGTCAGATGGCAGACAGCATACGGTAGCATCGTGGGTGAGCGGTTTGCTGATGTCACTGTTGTGAACAGAGTGCCCCAGGTGGAGTCATGGTATGAGCAGGCATAAGCTAAAGAGACAATTGCATTTTATTAATGGCAGTTTGAATGCACAGATACCATTTTCGTGCCATTTGTATAGGATCTGTACACAATTCCTGGAATCTGAAATTGTCCCAGTTCTTCCATGGCCTGCATACTCACCAGACATGTCACCAATTGAGCACGTTTGGGATGCTCTGGATTTACGTGTATGCCAATGTTCCAGATCCCGCCAATATCCAGCAACTTTGCACAGCCATTGAAGAAGAGTGGGACAACATTCCACAGGGCACAATCAACAGCCTGATCAACTCTATGTGAAGGAGATGAGTCGTGCTGCATGAGGCAAATGGTGGTCACACCAGATACTAACTGGTTCTGATCCATATCTTTAAAAAAAAGTATCTATCACCAACAGATGCATATCTGTATTCCCAGTCATGTGAAATCCATAGATTAGGGCCTAATGAATTTATTTCAATTGACAGATTCCTTAAACGAACTGTAACTCAGTAAAATCATAGAAATTGTTGCATGTTGTCACGATCGTCGTATTGATGAGACAAAGGCGCAGCGTGATATGAATACATACTTCCTTTAATAAAGAAAGACCACTAAACAAAATTACCGTGATGCTATATAAACCGAGTCCTGACAGGCAACTACACATAGACAATTACCCACAAAACCGAAAATGGCAACCTAAATAGGATCCCCAATCAGAGACAACGATAAACAGCTGCCTCTGATTGGGAACCAATTCAGGCCACCATAGACCTACATTACCTAGACATACAAAAAACCCATAGATATACAAAAACCCTAGACAGGGAAAAACACACATACCCACCCTCGTCACACTCTGACCTGACCAAAATAATACATAAAACATAGATAACTAAGGTCAGGGCGTGACACGTTGCGTTTATATTTGTACAGTGTAGGTGCAGCTCCTACATGGGATGAAACGTTCACCCTAGTCTCTAAAAGTGGTAGACACCACTTGGGAAGTATTCAGTTAAAATCCACGGAAATAAAAAAGGTTGGCGAGGAATCAGTTTAAAACCAATCAATCCACAGTGTGATAGTTAGTTTGAATCACACAGTTTGTAGGATCACCACAGTTATAGGCAGCAAGCCAGAACCCAACCACAGACTAAAAGGCAGCACTAGGACCCACAATAACACAACCAAGGCACAAAACTGGCCAACATAAAAACAGCAAGGAGAGAGGGGTGACTTACTCGATGCGATTAAATGCTGGGGCCCATCATATCAGCAACGCAACGCAGACCATGTTACCAGTATTATAGCCAGGAGAGAAGCACCTTGGAGGGGATGTAGTTTCCAGTACAGGCCGGTCGAAAGCCAGGAGGGGGCTGTGGGAGAGTCCAAAAGGGTCAATCCAAGTGGAGTTCAAGTTTGGTAGTTGTTCAAAAACATCCAATGCACAATGTCAAGTGGAAAGATAAAACCCACAGTAGGCAGGTGTCTGCTCAGATCATGGCCCAGTGCAGGGTAGGGTGCCCTGGTATATCCAAGTAGGCCTCAAGAGTTTCATAGTTGTGTTTTGTATGGGATGCTGCCATGCTAAGGAACCTGTAGCAATGTTCACTGCTTGCTGGGATGTACCTTTGCTGTCTTTATCAGCCTGTGTGTGTGTGTGTGTGTGTGTGTGTGTGTGTGTGTGTGTGTGTGTGTGTGTGTGTGTGTGTGTGCCTGCGCCCATGTGCATAACCTGTAAGTGTGTATTGTTGTTTGCAGTGCGGTGCTGGGGGCTGTCTCATTGAACTGGCCCAGGAGCTACTGGTCATCATGGTGGGAAAACAGGTCATCAACAACATTCAGGAGTTTATCATGCCGTGAGTCTTGTAATCCTACCCCTTCCCCCAGTTTTGTCTAAAATCCAATCACAGTCTCAATACACTTGGGAAAAACTGGTTTTCAATCAACGTTGTTTCCATGTAATTTCAACAAGAAAATTCAATGTGATGACGCTGAATCAATGTTGAAAACTGATTGGATTTTTTGTCACCCAATTTTTTACCTAAATCCAATTTTTGTTGATTTAATGTTGAATTCATATTAGTTGACGACAAATCAACCAAATGTAAATCAAAACTACATTTGTTGAACTGACATCTGTGCCCAGTGGGAGTAAGTTATTGTAATTGTCTTGCCCACATAAAGGACCTATGTACTGCTTCTGTGCTCGTTAAGGTAAAACCTCTCTCCTTTTGTCTCATGATAGAAAACTAAAGTCTTGGTGGCAGAAGCGCAAGATCCATCCTAAGGTTAGAGCTGAAGATGAGAAGGGGAAAGAGGGAGGACCGACACAGGATACTGCACCCTGGGAGACCGACTATGAGCTCCTGCTGTGTGAGGGACTGTTCGATGAATATCTGGAAATGGGTGAGTGTTCCTGCACACCTTTAATAGGGCAGGGCTGTGGAACATGGTGTTTTAAAACATTCATTAAATGGGAATTGTAATTGTGTATTTCTTATTGGATAAGGAATTACTCTTGTGATTTTTGTTACTCTTGAATAAGTGAGGTAATCTGGGTAACTGGCAGTGACACGCACCGGGAGCAAATGAACCCTAACATTTTAAATAGACAGGACTCTGTGTGCCATCAAGTAATTGATGGAGAAACACAGTTGAAACCCCTAGGTCTTGACAATATGATTCTACTAAGCCGTTGAGAAGGATTAGCTACACACGTTTACTGCTCTACTTCCCACGTGCTCTACTTCCCCCAGTCAATGTAACTGTCCCCTCATCCCAAAGATTATTGTGCCATGTAGGTAATAAACAGTGCTGTGCAGAACCTACTCAGTCAGATTGTGTAATCCATACCCCAAATTAATTAATTCACTTGCTCTGGAGGATAATATACAGAATATACAGTACACGTAGTGTACAATACATTATGAAGACCTTCGTTATATTGAGTTGCAACACCCCTTTTGCCCTCAGAACAGCCTCAATTTGTCGGGGCATGGACTCTACAATGTGTCGAAAGTGTTCTACTGGGATGCTGGCTCATGTTGACTCCAATGCTTCCCACAATTGTGTCAAGTTAAATTGGTTGTTTATCATTGCTATACAACCATTTTCAGATCTTGCAATAGATGTTCAAGTAGATTTAAAACTGTAACAGTCACTCAGGAACATTCACTGTCTTCTTCTATTTTTGTGAAAACTGAAATGGTCTATTCATTCCTTTTACTGTTGTAGACACTTATCCAGTGGAACTTACAGTAGTGAGTACATATATTTTCATAGTTTTTCCCCATGGGAATCGAATCCACAACCCTAGCATTGCAAGAGCCACCAACTGAGCGAGATCGTCACATCACATCATCACAAACCACTTGATGTGTCAATGTTCTCAAGTGCTGTATTGTGCATTGTTTTTCTTCATTTTTTAAATTCTTTATTTAACTAGGCAAGTCAATTAAGGACAACAAAGGCAAGGTATTGGAGTGGCCATCACAGAGCCCTGACCTCAATCCTATAGAAAATGTGTGGGCAGAACTGAAAAAGTGTGTGCGTGCATGGAGGCCTAGAAATCTGACTCAGTTCCACCAGCTCTGTCAGGAGGAATGGGCCAAAATTCACCCAACTTATTGTGGGAAGCTTGTGGAAGGCTACCCTAAACATTTGACCCAAGTTGAACAATTTAAAGGCAATGCTACCAAATACTAATTGAGTGTATGTAAACTTCTAACCCACTGGGAATGTGATGAAAGAAATAAAAGCTGAAATAAATCATTCTCTCTACTATTATTCTGACATTTCACAATCTTAAAATAAAGTGGTGATCCTAACTGACCCAAAACAGGGAATTTTTACTAGGATTAAATGTCAGGAATTGTGAAAAACTGAGTTTAAATGTATTTGGCTAAGGTGTATGTAAACCTCTGACTCCAACTGTATTGACTCCAGACATTTCAGCTTTTTATTTTTTATTAATTTCTAAAAACATAATTCCGCCTTGACTTTGTGGGATATTGTGTTTAGGCCAGTGACAAAAAAAATCTCAATTTAATCCGTTTTAAATTCAGGCTGTAACACAACAAAATGGGGAAAAGGTCAAGGGGTATAAATACTGTGAACAAAACATTAAGAACACTTGCTCTTTCCATGACAGACAAATTAACAAATTATTTCAGAATATTTTCTGTGGGCACTAAATTCTGCTAATCCATCATTTAATTAATTTAACAGAATTGTACATTACTACATTACTCAGATTACAGATGCATTTACATACCCCAACACAAGCAGAAGGTGAATGCTGACTTCCCCCCTCTTTGCAGTGCTGCAGTTTGGCTTCATTACCATCTTTGTGGCAGCATGTCCACTTGCCCCACTGTTTGCCCTGATCAACAACTGGGTAGAGGTGCGTCTGGACGCGCAGAAGTTTGTGAGTCAGTACAGACGGCCCGTAGCCGAGAGGGCTCAGGACATTGGAATCTGGCTGGACATCCTACAAGTTATCACCTACGTTGCTGTCATTAGTAATGTAAGTGTACTGTATATGTGTGTGTGTCTGTGTTACTTGTGTGTGATGTTATTAGTGTGCTTAGTTTAATGAAGACTCCTTTCCTCTCTGCCAGGCCTTCCTGATAGCTTTCACTTCTGACTTCCTGCCTCGCCTCTACTACCGCTACAACAATGATGGAAACCTTCAGGGTTATGTTAACTTCACCCTGGGTACTTCCCCAAGCAACTTTAACACCAACAACACACAATGCAGGTAGAGACACACTCATAATCACCCATGAATGTATATATGCATTTCGTGAACGTCGTTATTTTCTTGTTCCTATTACTCTACAACTGGCATTGTCATCTAGCATTTCTTTGTTCGTTTTTTTTTTTTGTTATTATTATTTTTAGATATAGAGGATACAGGGACAGAAATGGGCATTTTCGACCGGAGTACTTCCACCTTCTGGCTTGCCGGCTGGCCTTTGTCATAATTTTTGAGGCAAGTTCCGTTGAGTTGAGCTATGCCATTATGTGGACAACTTTTGCAGTACAGATTCAATGCAATTCATTGAGTAATTCAGTGTTTACAGGTCTATCTGTGTATGCATTTTTGTTAAGGAGCTGAGGCATCTTGGAGAATTGAGATTGAGATGCCTTGTCGTGTGCTCTGAGAATGTGTGCACTGCCACTGACTGGTTTAAAACTGAAGGGTGTTTCGTTTTTATACTGTGGTGCTTCATTTTGGTGTTTTATTTTTATACTCTGGTCTCGGAGTGTTGGCTTGTCAACACATTGCATCTGAGTAAGCTTACAGGCTTGTTACGATGTTCATAAACAGTGCATTTGGATTGTATTCAGACAACCTTGACTTTTTCCACATTTTGTTACGTTGCAGCCTTGTTCTAAAATTGATTTAATTGATTTCCCCCTGATAAATCTACACACAAACCTCCAATATGACAAAGCATAAACAGATTTTTAGACATTTTAGGAAATTTATAAAAATGTAAAAAACATATACCTTATTTACATAAGTATTCAGACCCTTTGCTATGAGACTTGAAATTGAGTTCAGGTGCATCCTGTTTCCATTGATCATCCTTAAGATGTTTCTACAACTTGATTGGAGTCCACCTGTGTGGTAAATTCAATTCATTGGACATGGTTTGGAAAGGCACACACCTGCCTATATAAGGTCCCACAGTTGACAGTGCATGTCAGAGCAAAAACCAAGCTGTGAGGTTGAATTGTCCGTAGAGCTCCGAGACAAGATTGTGTCGAGGCACAGATCTGGGAAAGGATATCAAAACATTTATTCAGCATTGAAGGTCCTTAAGAACACAGTGGCCTTCAAGTTTGGAACCAATAACACTCTTCCAAGAGCTGGCCGCTCGACCAAACTGAGGAATCGGGGGAGAAGGGCCTTGGTCAGGGAGGTGACCAAGAACCCGATGGTCACTCTGACAGTGCTACAGAGTTCCTCTGTGGAGATAGGAGAACCTTCCAGAAGGACAACCATCTCTGCAGCACTCCACCAATCAGGCCTTTATGGTAGAGTGGCCAGACAGAAGCCACTCCTCAGTAAAAGGCACTTGACATTCCACTTGGAGTTTGCCAAAAGACACCTAAAGTACTCTCAGACCATGACAAACAAGAATATCAGCTCTTATGAAACCAAGATTGAACTTTTTGTCCTGAATGCCAAGCATCACATCTGGAGGAAAACCTGGCACCATCCCTACGGTGAAGCATGGTGGTGGCAGCATCATGCTGTGGGGATGTTTTTCAGCGGAAAGTACTGGGAGACTAGTCAGGATCGAAGGAAAAATGAACGGAGCAAAGTACAGAAAGATCCTTGATGAAAACCTGCTCCAGAGTGCTCAGAACCTCAGACTGGGGCGAAGGTTCAACCTTCCAACATGACAACGATCCTAAGCACACTGCCAAGACAACGCACGAGTGGCTTTGAGAAAAGTCTCTGAACGTCCTTGAGTGGCCCAGCCAGAGACCGGATTTGAACCCTATCAAACATCTCTGGAGAGACCTGAAATATCTGTGCAGCAACACTCCCCATTAAATCTGACAGAGCTTCAGAGGATCTGCAGAGAAGAATTGGAGAAACTCCCCAAATACAGGTGTGCTAAGCTTGTAGCGTCATACCCAAGAAGACTCAAGGCTGTAATTGCTGCCAAATGTACTTCAACAAAGTACTGAGTAAAGGGTCTGAATACTTAAGTAAATATGATTTTTCAGCTCTTTTTTTAATCAATTTCCAAACATAAAAAAAATAATATTTTTTGCTTTGTCCTTATGGGGTATTGTCTGTAGATTTAGGAGAAAAAAAACGATTTAATCCATTTTAGAATAAGGCTGTAACGTAACAAAATATGGAAAAAGTCAAGGGGTCTGAATACTTTCCAAATGCGCTGTATGCTTATAATGTGTCTCCTTCCCTGGTCCATCTCTCTCTCTTTCATTTTTCCCTTTCTCTTTGCTCAGCATGTTGTGTTCTTCATCGGTCGTTTGATTGACTTCATGGTCCCTGATATACCTGAGGATGTGGAGATCAAAATTAAGAGAGAGCACTACATGGCCAAGGAGGCCCTGGCTGAGAACGAGGTGAGAACCCCTGTACCTCTTTCTAGATACCTGTCAGTCAATCGATCAATCAACCCGATTAACCAATCAAATCTCTATATAATTGACAGTGTAATTTTGGCTTCTTCTTTTTTTAACCAATGATAACTCCAGCTGATTCTTCTACTGATTAGATAGTGTATTTTTTTCCTCATTATCAATCATCAAAACCACTTTACCCTACACAAAACGTCTCAACATAAAAGTTGAAACATGCCTTGCAGTAGTGGTCGCTGATTGGCTGGTCACTGATTAATTGATGAAGGGAAAACAGATTTAGCACAGATGCAACAAATTAAAATGAATGATCTTACTCGGGATAACTAGTGTATATCACAAAGTAGGATGAGATAGCTAGCCAGTTTACTTTCCTAAATATTCAGAAATATTAGCTCAGATATAAATGGGCATGCTACTAGTTCTAGCTAAACGCTGCAAGTCTCAGGGACTAGATGTCAATGTGTGATCCCTCTCCAGCGTTTTTTTTGTACTGCATTATTATGTTGTATTATAGTGCATTGGTTGAGTATTTTGTTTGCTAACCTCAGAAAATGAATTTCCATGTAAATTAAGTTATTGTGTTCTATGATATGAAGAAAATTCTAAGCTAAATTTTCAGAGTCAATGAATCCACCCTTTGCTTTCTTTTTGTTTCACACCCTTTATGTTGCAGGCTTTGGGTAAGGTTGTCGTCCTAGTTGAAAAGGAGAATCTGTCCACTGAGTTGCGACGCAGAGCCAAACCTCAAACTTCCACAGCGTCTCCACCCCGGGAGAGCAACTCACCACCACCCTTACTGAATCCAATCCCAGAGGACCCAGACAGATCACCGCTCTAACCCCTGACCTCCCCAGGGGTCGTTTGGACGCCAGCTCAAGGTCACATGATGGAGTGATGAGATGTATTTTTCAGCTCTGTGTTTCTAACAAACTTCAGTGACATGGACAGGTACAGTCATAACTGTAAGACTGAGGAAAAGGCAAATAACAGTCCTTACTCAGGACTGACTGCAGTGAGATTGAGGCTTTGCATTGTGCTTACCCATATTGAGCAGCAGTATACCCCCCACTCTAACCATGCAGCAAATGTGTGGACTACTAGAGAACTGTGACTAGACTAGTCTTTCAAATGAATCGTTAAACGGGAGTCCTGAATCTGTGGTCATAGAAAATTCCATTGCAGTTATTGCAAGAATTTAGGGTGATAACCCCAGTGTCTTGGCCAAATTCTCAACCTGGCCCCATTCAATCATGACCACCTATTCATCCCCCTGATTCCCAATTGGCATATATCACTCCTCACCTCTCCACCATGATAGCTGATGTATGGTGAGTGTTCTGGCACAAAATGGTTGCTGTGCATCGCCCAAATGGGTGCTACACATTGGTAGTGGAAGAGGTGAGTTCCCCTCTTTAATATGTAAAGCATTACACAAATCCAATCAATCAATTACTACTAGAGAAATGTGTATCTTTCGGTGTAGCTGCTCAGTCCTTAATTATAGTCTTGCAGTTCAGTCCCCCCCCCCCCCCCCCCCCCCAAATACACTGTATATTTACTGTATGAAGCAGCTTGAAGCGATAAGCACACAGACTGGAATCAACTGAAGTATTTATTTAACTAAATCAAATCATGATACATGTGTGTGTATATATATATATACAGTGCCTTGCGAAAGTATTCGGCCCCCTTGAACTTTGCGACCTTTTGCCACATTTCAGGATTCAAACATAAAGATATAAAACTGTATTTTTTTGTGAAGAATCAACAACAAGTGGGACACAATCATGAAGTGGAACAACATTTATTTGATATCTCAAACTTTTTTAACAAATCAAAAACTGAAAAATTGGGCGTGCAAAATTATTCAGCCACCTTAAGTTAATACTTTGTAGCGCCACCTTTTGCTGCGATTACAGCTGTAAGTCGCTTGGGGTATGTCTCTATCAGTTTTGCACATCGAGAGACTGAAATTTTTCTCCCATTCCTCCTTGCAAAACAGCTCGAGCTCAGTGAGGTTGGATGGAGAGCATTTGTGAACAGCAGTTTTCAGTTCTTTCCACAGATTCTCGATTGGATTCAGGTCTGGACTTTGACTTGGCCATTCTAACACCTGGATATGTTTATTTTTGAACCATTCCATTGTAGATTTTGCTTTATGTTTTGGATCTTGTTGGAAGACAAATCTCCGTCCCAGTCTCAGGTCTTTTGCAGACTCCATCAGGTTTTCTTCCAGAATGGTCCTGTATTTGGCTCCATCCATCTTCCCATCAATTTTAACCATCTTCCCTGTCCCTGCTGAAGAAAAACAGGCCCAAACCATGATGCTGCCACCACCATGTTTGACAGTGGGGATGGTGTGTTCAGCTGTGTTGCTTTTACGCCAAACATAACGTTTTGCATTGTTGCCAAAAAGTTCAATTTTGGTTTCATCTGACCAGAGCACCTTCTTCCACATGTTTGGTGTGTCTCCCAGGTGGCTTGTGGCAAACTTTAAACAACACTTTTTATGGATATCTTTAAGAAATGGCTTTCTTCTTGCCACTCTTCCATAAAGGCCAGATTTGTGCAATATACGACTGATTGTTGTCCTATGGACAGAGTCTCCCACCTCAGCTGTAGATCTCTGCAGTTCATCCAGAGTGATAATGGGCCTCTTGGCTGCATCTCTGATCAGTCTTCTCCTTGTATGAGCTGAAAGTTTAGAGGGACGGCCAGGTCTTGGTAGATTTGCAGTGGTCTGATACTCCTTCCATTTCAATATTATCGCTTTCACAGTGCTCCTTGGGATGTTTAAAGCTTGGGAAATCTTTTTGTATCCAAATCCGGCTTTAAACTTCTTCACAACAGTATCTCGGACCTGCCTGGTGTGTTCCTTGTTCTTCATGATGCTCTCTGCGCTTTTAACGGACCTCTGAGACTATCACAGCGCAGGTGCATTTATACGGAGACTTGATTACACACAGGTGGATTGTATTTATCATCATTAGTCATTTAGGTCAACATTGGATCATTCAGAGATCCTCACTGAACTTCTGGAGAGAGTTTGCTGCACTGAAAGTAAAGGGGCTGAATAATTTCGCAAGGCACTGTATATATATATATATATATATATACATACATACATACATACATACATACATACACAGATGTATGTTCGGATGTACCGATCCTGTGCAGGTGTTGGTACACGTGGTCTGCCACTGCGAGGACGATCAGCTGTCCATCCTGTCTCCCTGTAGCTCTGACTTAGGCGTCTCACAGTACGGACATTGCAATTTATTTCCCTGGCCACATCTGCCGTCCTCATGCCTCCTTGCATATATATATATATACACTTCCTAGGAGGAAAAGTAACAGAAAAGTTGTATTCCATTCATTCAAGACTATACCTACTACTACAAACCAGTTCACATTATGAATTGACTAAATCTGTTTATGGGAGAGTCAAGCCAAAGATGATTAATGCAACATGCACGTAACATTGTCTTTGAATATAATTTACAATATTTAAATGTGGTGTTTATTGAAACAAATAAAAATGTGATAAAATACGTGACTTGATATTACAGTATCGAATCTAAATTGGTTTTGAAGATTTAATAATTTTGGAACAATTTGCTGCATTAATCTCTGCCGTTAAATAGTCATTTGAAACGTGCATACAATTGGGCTCCTCAAGTAACAGTGACATTTGAAAAGGATAAAATTGATGATCAACATTGACTTTGCTCACTTTGCATGAGCAACAATAGTGGAATCTACGGTTTGCCTGTAAGAAGGCGCCGGAGAAGAAGGCAGACGTTTTACATGCCCCCAACCGATTGTGTTATTTGTTCATTTATTTGCGTTGTTTGTAACTTATTTTTTTTACTTATTTTGTACATAATGTTGCCACTACGGTTTCTTATGACCGAAAATAACTTCTGTACATCAGGACTGGGATTACTCACCACGGACTGGCAGAATATATATTTTTTTAATTTAACAACTCTGACGAGGCCGACTCGAACGATATACTGCTTTCTCGGAACCAGGCCCAGATCCCCGGGATTTGCGTGAAGAGGAGGCGGAGAGAAAGAGGCCGGAGGGTGGGCTGCCTTCTGAGAATTCATAGGCGATTGAATAAACACCCACTTCCTTCCATTTTGCTAGCAAACGTGTAATCTTTGGACAATAAAATAGATCACATACGCGGAAGATTAAACTACCAACGGATCATTCAAAACTGTGACATCTTATGCTTCACGGAGACGTGGCTGAACAATGACACAATCAACGTACAGCTGGCTGGTTAAATGCTGCACAGGCAGGATAGAACATTGGCATCTGGTAAGACGTGGTGGTGGAATATGTATTTTTGTAAATAACAGCTGGTGCACAATATCTAAGGAAGTCTCAAACTATTGCTCACCTGAGGTAGAGTATCTCATAATAAACTGTAGACCACACTACCTACCTAGAGTTTTCATCAATATTTTTCATAGCTGTTTACATACCACCACAGTCAGAGGCTGACATTAACTCAGCATTGAATGAGCTGTATTCCACCATAAGCAAACAAGAAAATGCTCATCCAGAGGCAGCACTCCTAGTAGCTGGGGACTTTAGAAACTTAAATCATAAGTTTTACCAAATTTCTATCAGCATGTTAAATGTGCAACCAGGGGGGGAGGGGGGGGGACTCTGGACCACCTTTACTCCACGTACAGAGATGCATACAAAGCTCTCCCTCGCCCTCCATTTGGCAAATCTGACCATAATTCTATCCTGATTCCTGCTTACAAGCAAAAATTTAAGCAGAAAACACCAACGACTAGATCAATAAAAAAGTGGTCAGATGAAGCAGATGCTAAGCGACAGGACAGGACAGTTTTGCTAGCACAGACTAGAATATGTTCCGGGATTCCTCCAATGGCATTGAGTACACCGCTTCAGTCATTGGCTTCATCAATAAGTGCATCAATGACGTTGCCCCCACAGTGACTGTACGTATATACCCCAACCAGAAGCCATGGATTACAGGCAACATTCGCACTGAGCTAAAGGCTAGAGGAGCGGGACTCTGTATCCCGGAAGCTTATAAGATATTCTGCTATGCCCTCCATTGAACTATCAAACAGGCAAAGCATCAATACAGGACTAAGATCGAATTGTACAACACCTGCTCTGACGCTCGTCGGATGTGGCAGGGCTTGTCAACCATTACAGACCAGAAAGTGAAACACAGCCAAGAGCTGCCCAGTGACGCAAGCCTACCAGACAAGCTAAACTACTTCTATAATCGCTATAAACGCTAGCACTTCTTCAGTGCCAAGTCCAGTCTGTTGGACTGGTATCAGTGTAAACAACAAATGGGCAGTCAATGTTGGGAAGACCCAACATGGGAGGTGTGACAAGGTGTCATTTCAGGGTTCGAAAGGAGGTCTTAGCACTCTGTCGTCCGTCGGAATTTCGCTCCTTTTCGCTTCAATGTGTTGAGTGGTTCTGCCACCTGGGAGAAGTTCTAAACAAACCGATGGTGCCATCCCAAGGAACCATTGAAGGGCCTTGAGGGTAGTTGGCACAGGGAAGTCTTGTACAGCCTTGATCTTTTCAGGATCCACATGGATGCCGTTAGACAACACAATATGGCCAAGGAACTTCAGGGAGGTTTGGCAGAAGTTGCTCTTCTTCATGTTCAATGTCAGACCAGCTTCTCTTAGCTTGTCCAACACTGCTTGAAGATCTTGAAAGTGCTGTTCTCTGGTCTGGGAGTAGTTAATTATATCATCCAGGTAGACGAAACAGATCTTCCCTTTGACCTCACCCAACGCAATCTCCATCAGTCTTTGGAAAGTGGCAGGTGCATTCTTTAACCCAAAAGGCATCACCTTCAAGGAAAACAAGCCCTCAGCACAGACAAAAGCAGTCTTGTCCTTGCTTTCCTGGTCCATCTCAACCTGCCAATAGCCCCTATTAAGGTCAAGGGTAGTGAACACAACAGAACCAGACAATGACTCCAGGATCTCGTGGATGGTGGGAAGAGGATAGGCATCAGTCTGGGAAACATTGTTGGTCTTCCTATAGTCCACACAAAACCTAAGACCACCAGTCTTTTTTGGGATGAGGACAACAAGAGCAGCCCAGGGAGAGGAGGAACGTTCAGTTTTATATATTGTGTCAACGTATCAACCTTTGGGATGATAAGCTTTGCTGGGGACAAACAATATGGCTTCTGCTTGATCAATATTTCCTGTGTAAGGAATATTTTGTGCTTAAGGAGCCCGGTGCATCCCAGCTTTGAAGTACATACATCAAAGTTATTCTGCAGCTGTTCTAACAGCCTTAACGCCTCTGGCTGTTCCAGCTGAGCTCTTCTCACAGCCTGTAAAAGGAAATCATCAGAAAGATTACCAAGGGTTTGTGGTACCGGAGCAACGGCAGAGAAGACTGACACATTTGGACCCCAATCATGTAGCTTCTGATTTGAAGAAATGCTTCTCGCTCTGATTGTGTGGAAACAAGTAGCAGTTGTGTGCGATATCAATCTGGACACCACTGAAGTACATGAAATCAATTCCCAACACGACAGGAAAAGCAAGGTTCTTGGTATGCAGAATAACAGAAGGAATCATATAGGAGCATTTACACAGGCGGAACTCAACCTCACTCCATCTGAGTGTTCGTTTAGCCTCACCATCAGCCAGATATAGTGGACCTTCTGTCCATGGCTTCAAGTTGTATTGTGGACCTTTAACCTCCTTCCACAGTTTCTCATTGAGCAATGTGTAGGATGACCCGGTGTCCAGGATGGCTCATCCTGTCTAAGGGCCTATGGACAGGGGTAACACCAGTTGGTGCGGTATTTACTGAAAGAAAGGGGATGTCGACAGGTGGGCGTAGGCAGGGACTCTTGGGGTTCCAGCTCTGGTCAAAGCAGCCAGAGAAGGATGGTCGTTCCTGTGAAGGGAGTTAGGTGTGTTGGCCTGTTGTGATTTGTGGTTTCCGGAAGGGTTTACTTGATACTGATTTGGACATGTAGCTGAAGAATGTCCCTTTTGGCTACATCTCCAACAGAACATGGGAGGGGTCTTGGCTGGAGACTCTGGCTGTTGTTGATGGTCTGGCTTGGGTATCTGTTTCGTTCTCTGTTCATATTGCTGCTGGCATTCTATACTACCCACCACTGCGACCTGTATGCTCTCGTTGGCTGGCCCTCGCTTCATATTTGTCGCCAAACCCACTGGCTCCAGGTTATCCATAAGTATTTGCTAGGTAAAGCCCTGCCTTATCTCAGCTCACTGGTCACCATAGCAGCACCCACCTGTAGCACGCGCTCCAGCAGGTACAGTGCCTTGCGAAAGTATTCGGCCCCTTTGAACTTTGCGACCTTTTGCCACATTTCAGGCTTCAAACATAAAGATATAAAACTGTATTTTTTTGTGAAGAATCAACAACAAGTGGGACACAATCATGAAGTGGAACGACATTTATTGGATATTTCAAACTTTTTTTTTAAATCAAAAACTGAAAAATTGGGCGTGCAAAATTATTCAGCCCATTACTTTCAGTGCAGCAAACTCTCTCCAGAAGTTCAGTGAGGATCTCTGAATGATCCAATGTTGACCTAAATGACTAATGATGATAAATACAATCCACCTGTGTGTAATCAAGTCTCCGTATAAATGCACCTGCACTGTGATAGTCTCAGAGGTCCGTTAAAAGCGCAGAGAGCATCATGAAGAACAAGGAACACACCAGGCAGGTCCGAGATACTGTTGTGAAGAAGTTTAAAGCCGGATTTGGATACAAAAAGATTTCCCAAGCTTTAAACATCCCAAGGAGCACTGTGAAAGCGATAATATTGAAATGGAAGGAGTATCAGACCACTGCAAATCTACCAAGACCTGGCCGTCCCTCTAAACTTTCAGCTCATACAAGGAGAAGACTGATCAGAGATGCAGCCAAGAGGCCCATGATCACTCTGGATGAACTGCAGAGATCTACAGCTGAGGTGGGAGACTCTGTCCATAGGACAACAATCAGTCGTATATTGCACAAATCTGGCCTTTATGGAAGAGTGGCAAGAAGAAAGCCATTTCTTAAAGATATCCATAAAAATTGTCGTTTAAAGTTTGCCACAAGCCACCTGGGAGACACACCAAACATGTGGAAGAAGGTGCTCTGGTCAGATGAAACCAAAATTGAACTTTTTGGCAACAATGCAAAACGTTATGTTTGGCGTAAAAGCAACACACCATCCCCACTGTCAAACATGGTGGTGGCAGCATCATGGTTTGGGCCTGCTTTTCTTCAGCAGGGACAGGGAAGATGGTTAAAATTGATGGGAAGATGGATGGAGCCAAATACAGGACCATTCTGGAAGAAAACCTGATGGAGTCTGCAAAAGACCTGAGACTGGGACGGAGATTTGTCTTCCAACAAGACATTTATCCAAAACATAAAGCAAAATCTACAATGGAATGGTTCAAAAATAAACATATCCAGGTGTTAGAATGGCCAAGTCAAAGTCCAGACCTGAATCCAATCGAGAATCTGTGGAATGAACTGAAAACTGCTGTTCACAAATGCTCTCCATCCAACCTCACTGAGCTCGAGCTGTTTTGCAAGGAGGAATGGAAAAAAATGTCAGTCTCTCGATGTGCAAAACTGATAGAGACATACCCCAAGCGACTTACAGCTGTAATCGCAGCAAAAGGTGGCGCTACAAAGTATTAACTTAAGGTGGCTGAATAATTTTGCACGCCCAATTTTTCAGTTTTTGATTTGTTAAAAAAGTTTGAAATATCCAATAAAGGTCGTTCCACTTCATGATTGTGTCCCACTTGTTGTTGATTCTTCACAAAAAAATACAGTTTTATATCTTTATGTTTGAAGCCTGAAATGTGGCAAAAGGTCGCAAAGTTCAAGGGGGCCGAATACTTTCGCAAAGCACTGTATATTTCACTGGTCACCCCCAAAGCCAATTCCTCCTTCGGACGCCTTTCCTTCCAGTTCTTTGCTGCCAATGACTGGAACGAACTGCAAAAATCACTGAAACTGGAGACTCATATCTCCCTCACTAGCTTTAAGCACCAGCTGTCAGAGCAGCTCACAGATCACTGCACCTGTACATATACCATCTGTAAATATCCCATCCAACTACCTCATCCCCATACTGTTATTTATTTAGCTCCTTTGCACCCCAGTATCTCTACTTGCACACTCATCTTCTGCACATCTGTCACTCCAGTGTTTAATTGCTATATTGTAATTATTTTTGCCACTATGGCCTATTTATTGCCTTACCTCCCTTATTCTACCTTTTTATTTTACCTTTATTTAACCAGGCAAGTCAGTTAAGAACAAATTCTTATTTTCAATGACAGCCTGGGAACAGTGGGTTAACTGCCTGTTCAGGGGCAGAACGACAGATTTGTACCTTGTCAGCTCGGGGGTTTGAACTCGCAACCTTCCGGTTACTAGTCCAACACTCTAACCACTAGGCTACCCTGCCGCCCCACCTCTATTGCACACACTATATTTAGGCTTTTTCTATTGTATTATTGACTGTATGTTTGTTTATTCCATGTGTACCTGTGTGTTGTTAGAGTTTGGAGATGTTGTCCGACGAATATCAAGGGTGTCGCCTTGAAGTTGTAAGACTACAACCTCTGGAGATAAACCAGACGATGGAGGAAGGTTGGGTGTCAGAGGGAGGGCTAGCTCAGTACTTCCACACAGATCCATGTCAATAAGAGAGTAACTGGTTAGACCTCCTGTGGCCTGTGGTCCAGACCGAGCATTCAGATTCCCAGGGCTCTGGCCCAAATTAACTCCATTATCTCCCTTCACATTATGATTTGTATTGTCAGCTCCATTGTCAGAATGACCCTGTGTTTTCCCATATGCAAATGAAACAAATGAAATACCGTATGCAAAAAAGTTGTACTCAGTAGGTCAGTCAGACAATCCAATCCGCCAACAGATCTACAGCGGAGAAAGGCCACAACAAAACAGAGGAGAACAACTGAGATGTGTAGTCGAAAGGAAACAATGAGCGGATCCGATCCTGTTTAAACTTGAGACAAGGCTACAAAGTACACTTTTAAATACAACAAAACAAACGGAGTAAAAAAGCTTCGGAAACGAGGGTTGAACACGTCCTCATTCACACTATCATCACCACCCCCTTTTGCGCAGCTGATGCTAGCTATTTAATTGGGAATTAAAGTCGAAGAGCCCTATTGGAAGGAGAAGCACAGACCGTTCAGACAAATTCAGGGCCGTCACAATGTCCACGGTGAAGACCATTCTTTATCTTGCAGTTGAGGGAAATCCACATATTTTCCATTCATTTGCAAAAACTCAGACTTCAGGTGCCACACCCTTTTAAGCACCTTCCCCAAACTCAGCCATCTCACGTTTGTGTGGTAGGAGAGATCTGCATGACCCGACTCTGTCTCTTCCAACAGTGAAACAAACTGCCTGTGGTTTAAAGATTCTGCTCTTATAAGTGGACCACTTTAGTGACTGTATCCACAACATGGCTCATTTTCAGAACACATTTACAGAGCACGTCCTGATGAGTAATGCAATGCAATGCCCAGGGTTGACGATTGTGTGGACCGTGTTGGCACTGCTAAGTAAGTTAGCAAGTTCGATTTGCTGAAGGGATTTTGGCAGGTTGCTCTGAGTGCTTTTGTCCTGATGGTTAGTTTTCCTTCCTCCCTTAGGGTTACGAAATGCTGGGACCCTTTTGGTCTTTGTACCGGTGCTCGCTGCTCCTGATTTCCATCGTCCATTTGGTTTGTACCCGATGTCAGCGAAGTAAGAGCAGGAGCTTTGCTCCTACAGAAAGACGATAACAATGTTGAGCACCCTGTGAGGTACTTTTCAAAGGAATTTGACACATATCAGAAACACTAGACCAGGCCTGGGCAAAGGACGGCCCATGGGGCCGTATGCGGGCCGTGACCTGATTCAATATGGCCCGCAGAATCATGCTCAGATCACATGAAGAATTTGTGATAGTAAAGTTTTGAAAAGCGAGTTTGACTTGCACGTTGGGTGGGCTGACTGGCCCAGTGCTCCAGATGAAGACTGTAGTCTGACCAACAGTGGCCACAGGCACTGCCGGTGACCAACAGTGGCCACAGGCAGAAGGTTATTACCGGTTTCCACAGACATTCCCCACCCAATTGTAGTGGGAGAAGTATGGTTTCAACATGTTGATATGACACAGACAGTTGTTTTTTCCTACGCTCAGGTGTGGCAATAAAGTAATCCAGATTACACCTTTTTTTTTACTATGTTGTAAGGGCCTGAAAAGCGAGCTTGCCACAGAACAGACAACAAAACCAGGATTTGGTCATCCATATCGAAAATGGCACGGTGCAATTTGTATCAAAGCACTAACGTGTTCCAACAGATTTGTTGTTGGGGTATTGTCCTGCAAAAACCTCTCTCTCAGAAAGCTCAACGGACCACTGACATGATGTACAATCACAAGCTCATTCGGACTGAAATCAAGAGATTCCTGAACAAACTTCTGTGCTGCAAAGTGCACCAGAGGGACTCCTTCCTCCTCCTGCTTTTTCAGCAAATCGTAGGTGTGTCCAAACTTTTGACTGGTACTGTATCTCAGAAAAAAGAGGGGAGAGGGAAACATATTTGCCAAACAGCGTAACCAGCTCCTTCCTTGACATTGAGGTGTCAACTGTAGGCACCCCTTCTTCCTTCAGTGGTCCTGGGAACTAGTTCACCTTAGGTTTTTAGAAAAAGGATAGGTCAACTCAGGAGGTTTACCGAAATCAGGATCACACAAACGTCTCAGACAGATCAAACATGGTGGGATTCCTCAACACTACACTTGCTCCCGGCAACTTTCTTAGACAGCGGGTAATGGCACATGCTGGGAACACTCTAGGGTAGGGTTGTGCTGACATGGCCATACTCATATTCGTATCTATAAATTGACAGTTGATAATAAGATCAGATTATACTTGTGATTGGAAACAACAGAAGTTGTTTTAATATGCCTAAATAAATGTTGGCAAAATACATCCCTGCACGTATTCAATGCAAAAAAGCTGCAGGATGTGTGTGTGTCTGTGTGTCCTTCAACTTGAAGCGGGCAGCCAAGTTTGCTGTCTCTCAGTCAGGATGCGCATCAGCATTTCATCCTTTTTCCCTACCCTTGCCACCCCTGTTAGATATTATGCACATTGATAGCGTCATAGCAAATATCCTCGCCATGGTATTTATCAAAGTAGCAAGCAGCACCAATCTAAATTATCAGACCGAAAACATGCGAGGAAGACTGATCAGGTGAAATTATGAAGAGAGTGGACGGAGAAATACAGGTTCACTCCATCCAAACAGAGCAGCAGGATCAACGCACAGCCTGCCCTTCTCTTTACACACCGGCAAACTAGCCGGTCGAGTTATTTCGACCACGTGGAACCTCACACATGACTGACTAAAGACAATACAGTATGGTTAGATACTCGGACTGACTGACATGAGAAAGATGCTTGCTGGCTCAGAAAATAACACGGATCATTACAAAAAATATTTGGATTATAATCGTATCCAGAAAATTGCCTATATCCTTTATGATACTTGTTTTGTCCGACTACTCGGCACACCCCTACTCTAGGGTACTTTTCTGATAACCCATCAGGTTTCTCCACTCTGGGTTCCTTACAAACGACAGGATTTGGCACGACCTTCCCTCCAGCCTTCCCTCACGTTTCCCAACATGAATGAGACCACCTTCACTGGTATGCTAGGCCTCACCCCAACGACAATGGAACTAGAAACAAGATCGGACTCAAGTTCCACATTATACAAAGGTACTTTCAGACAACCTATCTCCACACCTTGAGTTGCTGAAGTGACAGACAAAGGCAAAACACCCTCAAAAAGGAAAGATTGGGCTGCCGCAGTATCTTCACTGGCTGCATAACAGCATCGCCACACTGCAGAGACACGAACCCATCTGAAACAAAGAGTTCATACACATCTGATCCAAAATCTTGTTTAAGAGCTAAACCAGTCCCAACCAGAGACTTGACGGACTGGAGTGCGCCCGCAAGAAGAAACTTCCTTTTCTCTTTCTCCTTTTTCGGTTTCAATTCAACACACTGTGAGACAATGTATCCTTTCTCACTGTGGTAATGACAAACTGGGGGATACGAAAAACTTTCCTGATGATCTTTGTCTTTGGGCACTGGGAAAAAACACTAAAACCTTGCAGTAGGTGGGGACCTCTCTGGATTGCTTTTTGTGTAGGGATAACTACTGGGGGCTTTGTTTGTGAAGTTAGGTTTAAGTGTCAACACAGACTCATCTGCAAGGACCAGCTTTCTCAAGAGTGAGATTCTTGTGGTATATAATGAGGTAGCAACCCTTTTGTGAAGGCAATACTTGAACTGCTCCAGTGGTATGAGTCTGTAACCCTTTCCTGCAGGTAATGAACAAAAGCACCGTATTTGGCCTCATGGGTGGAATGTTCATATTTTTCATAATTCATACACATTTTTAGTTTTTTTTAAACAATGAAAATCTGGTGTTTCTATGTCAAACTGTTTTGTTATATTTCAGTCTTCTGTGATGACTGAAATATTGAATACATTAACTATCTGACATGGTACAGGTGTCATTGTTTTCAGCCTGTAACCATTGTCACGTGTGGTTCCTCTCGGCCTCTAGGTCAACAGGCTGCTCGTTAGGGAGCACACCTGTCACCAGTGTTACGCGCATAATGACACTCACCTGGACTCCATGACCTCCTTGATTACCTGCCCTTTATAGTTTGCACATTTGCACATGCATGCCAAGCGCCACCACTACGACCAGTAGCACTGTCAAAGCTGTACAAAAAAAAGTCTGCAAACAAGCACACACCAGGCCACGGGCGATGTGTTTACAATACCGTGTTGGTAAAAAGGCATCAGTTGTTAAACCGAATGGGAAACATCTGTGTGAACATTTGAAATAAGATCAGGATCAAATGAACATTTGAAATAAGATCAGGATCAAATGAGCATATTGCAAATATCTTTGATACAGATGCTATTAGCAACTTCTGAGGTAGCTAGCTAGCTTTAGCATGGTACCTAGCTAGCACCAATGCAACCAGCCTGAAAACAATGACCAGTAGAAGCTGCAGTCATTTTCATTATTCTTAGCAATGATTTAGGAATCCTTATGAGTAAGTATTCTTTAGGTAGCCACTTGTTGTTCGCCTATTGAAATGTAACTTCAGTTCATGAAAATAACTAACTAGCCAGCTAACTAACTACTTAACCCGGTTGCCCAACACTAACGTTCTTCTTCTTCGATGGGGTTTTAACGGCGGTTGGCAACCAATGTTAATGGTGGATTACCACCACCAGCTGGATGGGGTATTGAATAAGAAACAGCAACAACAAAAACATTTCGGAAAAGGGGGAAAACGACATCATACAAAATAAAACACGTCAACTAAAAATAAAATAAAACATCATACTTCTTCAATCACAGTCCACTCCAAAATACATCCCTACACAGGATCAGAGGCCTGTAATGGGGCTACATTCACCAACAGGATATCTTGCACCGCCTCGGCTGTGAAATCACGAAGACCCCAAAAAACAATGATTCCAATTTTCTTAGTATGACAGCCCCTCCCTGCTCTGTCTACTGGGTTTTGCTCTGCTTACTTCCTGCAGGATATCGGTGGGCGGAGTAGTTGAGGTGGGCAGAGCTGGGAGGGTCATCAGTGCTGATGGGGCACACCTGTGAAAGCTCAGCTGTGGCATAAAGCCACTGTTTCACCATTCAGCAAGAGATTCCTCTCTCCATGTATACCTTTGGTTGTTTCATTGTGTCTTTGGCAGTTGACACATAATTAACTGACCTTCATGCCGCATCTGATTATTGTTGTGAGTGTTTATTTCTGGAATAAATTCATTTGTTATTCCTTTACTCAATGTGTGGTTTGCCACTTACACTTTACAGCACAATCAGAGAAGAAGTCTATGACCTTTGCAATACATTTAAAAAAGTCAACCTTTTTAACATGTAGCATTTCACTATCCCACGGTTGATGAGAACGTCACTGGTCGTGGTGGCTCTACTACCACTGCTTCTTCCCCACCACTCGTTCCTTTTAATTTTCTGCAGGAAACATATCTTTTTGAGTCTTAACACACTCTTCTTCTGCTCCACAGACACAAATCTAGACCACTTTTTGTGACTCTCACCGACTCCACCACTTTCTTCCAACACATTCCAGATTTTCCTGGAGAAGTTAAATGGATTTCCCAAGTAGCATTGATCCAAAACTCTGATTTCGACCAAAAACGAGTCTAGTGGTTTCCTATTTTCAAACACATCTTTACTTTTCGTTTCCCTTTTTCTTCGCCACTTTAACCCACTCATTCTCACTTTCTGTACTATTAGCTTCACTCAACTCACTAGCAGTTTCAAACAAAACCTCAGTTTCCGCCATCTTCCCTTCCGATTACCTCTGGTTCCCCCCAAAACTCCTATCCCCTGCCCAAAGCTAGCGTTTGGCTCCCGAGTGGCTCAGCTGTCTAAGGCAGGGCCGGCAGGGCTATCCCATTAGGCAAGATTAGGCCGCCACTATGGCGGCACTTGAATTTGGGGCGGAATTTTGACAATTGGCTGCCGCCCTCTCCCTGGGTCGACCGACCAACTCTATCTCCTCCCAAGGTTGTCTCATACTCCAGATAGCGCTGCTCACCTGTCCAGGAGTCCCTTTCACCACGCTGCTTGGTCCTTTGGTGGTGGGTAGTTCTGTAACGGTTGTCATCAGGAGAAGAGGACCAAAGAGCAGCGTGGTACGTATTTATAATGATTTTAATAAAAATGGAAAAATACTGGAACTAAAACAACAAACCAACAAACGAACAGTTCTGTAAGGTGCAACAAAAACACTAAACAGAAAATAACTACCACAACTCAGTGGGAAAACAGGCTGCCTAAGTATGGTTCTCAATCAAAGACAACGATTGCCAGCTGCCTCTGATTGGGAACCATACCAGGCCAAACACATAGAAAAACATAGAACACAAAACATAGAATGCCCACCCCAACTCACGCCCTGACCAAACTAAAATAGAGACATAAAAAAGGAACTACGGTCAGGACGTGACAGGAGGAGAAGGATTTTGACCATCATTCTACAAATTCTCATCGATGAAACGTGATCTCAATACAGTTCTGTTCCCAAAACAAGAATATCTTATGAATAGAGTGGACTAATGTTTGTACACTTTACCCTTTGCAAAAACAAAAAAAACACTGCGTTAAGGAGTACAAAAGCTAATTTTCGATGCGGCAACAGGAAGTTTCCTAATGGAAAGGAGCCATCGGATTATGTTGAAGCGCTCTGCTTACCCCTCCATTCTCAAGGGTTATGTCACGTTCGTGTGTTGAGAAGGACCAAGGCGCAGCGGATGTTGAGTTCCACATAATTTATTAAACGTGAATCTTTAAACAAAACAAGAAACGAACAACAAACCGTGACTACAGAGGTGCTACATACACTTACTCAAAATACAAAACACAATATCCCACAAACACAGGTGGGAACAAACACTACTTAAATATGATCCCCAATTAGAGACAACGATTACCAACTGCCTCAAATTGGGAATCATACAAATCACACCAACATAGAAAATTAAACCTAGAACTCCACATAGAAATAATAAACTAGAACACCCCCTAGTTACACCCTGACCTACTCCACCATAGAAAATAAAGGCTCTCTATGGTCAGGACGTGACAGGTTATGGTGTGTAGGGGTTACCGACCGACCATCATCAACATCGCTGACTTCAGAGTCAAAAGTCAGACTGAACCGAGGAGACAACGAGAGTCAATGGCGCTTGAGGTAACGTTAACCCGTCATGAGTCACGACTGTGTTGTTGGACTAGGCAAGCGTTAGACACTGGACAAATTTGTTGCAACTCTAGGTGAAAGTAACCAGTTAATTGCATCTCTAGTTTTTTGTGAAACACCCCCCCAGCAACTAACGTTAGCATGCAACTCAACTGCAACTACAATTGCAACACAGTTTCTCCGTGTAGTCCTGTTATTATTAGGTAGTTACTGTAGCTAGCTTCCACCTCAGATAGTGAAGCACTGGAATACATTTTGTTGAAATACTTTTTTTGGGGGGGGGGGGTGTTTTGTTAGTTCCACCTCATTTAGATAGACTGAAGTTGACATAGCTAATGTTTGCTGTCCATGTGACCGAAGTGAAGAACAGCTACTGCTGGGAGAGGGAAGGATTGGAGAGATGCCTGCAACACAGTGAGGTAAGCTATAGCCTAACCGATATTTTGTAGCTAGCCTAAGGGTTGTAAGTGTGTATTTGGTGGATATAGGAAGAGGTTGTAGGTAACTTTAGGATAATTATAAAAACATTATTACTAACAGGCCCATGGATGCAGTAATGAAACCCTGGCCACTGATAGGCATCCAAGTGTGAGGGTGCACTCGAGGGACTCACATGCTGATGTCTGGCATGAGTATTACCAGTGACACATTGCCAAAGGTGTGAGGAAACAGCTGGTGGCCATCGGGAAGCCAGAGGTACTGTCATATTTCATAGTAAAATCAGAACTATGGTTTGTGCAACCTATATCTGGCTCTAGAACCATCCCAATGGACTCTCCTGAATGCCCAAAGAGATTGAGTGGCGGTCACTTTGGGTATGTTCCGAAAATGGAGAAGGAGCAGGCCATTCAACAGCGAATTGAAAAATACACACACACACATCCATAAAGGAAATCAGAGTGGACTGTTTTTCCACTGATATTTTTACCCGTTTCAACGAGCGTGCTACATTGTCCCAGACCTGCTGTTTTGACTCTCTCTCATACCTGCTGTCTCCACCTATGAATGCTCAGATATGAGAAGCCAATTGACATTTGCTCCTGGGGTGTTGTAACTTTTTAAAGTGGCAATCAGCAGTAGAAACAATAAAAGTGTCCTCCCTTCTCCTCTTTTGGTAAAAAGCTGAGGGATGGGGCTGGAGAAATGTAACCACTTTCAAATTCATAGAGCTATAGAATCCATTATATCAAAATGATAGTTTTAACCATGTTTTGAGGCTGTAATGTGTTTGCTGACATTTTCTTTGTTAACAAACGGATTAGAACAAGCTTATATTTGGGGTTTTGATCGGGTCCGACATTTGAACTAAGCTCATGAGGCATTTCTAAGTTATATTCTTCAAGAATCAATGGTTGCATATCATTCATATATAAGTGCAAAAATTGATGTAGAAACTGCTGATTGCCCCTTCAAGGTATGCTACTGTTGTTTTTCTACTGATCTTGTGCATGATGCAAAGACTTCCAATCACAAGCCTTTCATGTGAATCCTTTTGTTTCGTTGGAACTTGTAAAAACACCTTAATAACATTGACAGTATTTTTGTAATCCTGTTTCTATGATCTGTTTCCACTACCATGTAGCCAGGTCGCTTTGGGTAAAGGCATCTGCTAAATGGCATATATTATTAAAGTCTCCTTTGACTCTAGATGCCCAGGGTAGCTACCATTCCTTTCCAATAGATGGCAGTCAAAGCTAGTTTAAGTCACTCCTCTAGCAACAGGGACACGGGGTTAGTGCATGTTGAAAGTAGTTTTATCTTCAAAGCAAGTTTATCAGGTTACGCTTGAACCTGTTATAGTGGACAAGCTAACTAATACTATTTTTTACATAAGGCGCAAGCATTAGGACTATGTCTTGAATAAAAAAATGACAGGAGGCTAGATTTACTAAATTAACTGGTTTTATTCAAACTCAAACCATATGTAAATGCCACTTGCTTCTGGGTATGCGCGCCTTTTACATTAATAGATACATTAAATAGAACTTGGTGCTATTTGTGACGCTTGACGCACTGCAAATCCTGCCTCTCTCATCTCCTCATTGGTTTTTAGGAGCATATAACCAAGTGGGTGATTGAAAGATTAACTGAGGTCCACACTCCAGCCCAGTTTGTGGCGGTAATGCACCTTAAAGTTGGTTGTCAACCGCCATATAGAGTCCAAAGAAGAAGAAGCCTGAAGGAGGAGAGATTACTAGAAACAAACTCGGTTTACCCTTTTATAAGTGGGTTAATTTTCAGAGCAGAGGACCATTTGTGCATTTCACGTAAAATAACAACCCAATGTTAATATCCCAAGATGAATTAGCTAGCAACAGCAAGATATTTAGCTAAATTGCCATAAATGTTTAATGCTTTTCAACCTGTCCCAAATTAATATAGTTGGTTCAGAGTTACTTTTGATATTTCAACCTGTGTGTCCTGATCGCATCTGGTGTGCGTGGGAAAAATCAACAGCGAGCGGTCTGTTGATTCTGCCCACCCACACCAGATGCGATCAGGACACGCAGGTTGAAATATCAAAAGGAACTCTGAACCAACTATATTAAGGCCAACTAGTGCTTCACCTGACTACTAGAAGTTGATACTGTCGCTAAACAACCTCTTGCTAGCATAACAAATGACTAGCTAGAAATCTTACGATTTCGGGTGTGTTCGTAAATCCAATCAGGTGTGCCAGAGTGCGCTTGCAAATTCAGAGTGTTTGTCTGATTGTCCATTCTTAAATTCAGAACGTTTCACTCTCGGAGCGCCCACTGGATGCTTTGGCCGAGGAGTAGGGTTGATCCTTATGGAATGCCGATAGGCTCTTAAAACCTCTTGCAGCTCCCCCCCTACTTTGTGCAATTTCTGCCTGAAGACATACCCAAGTCTAACAGCCTGTAGCTCAGGCACAGAACCAAGGACATGCATATTCTTGGTACCATTTGAAAGAAAACACTCTGAAGTTTGTGTAAATGTGAATTGAATGTAGGAGAATAACAGAATAGATTTGGTTTAGATAAAACAATGGAAAAAACATACGTTTTTTCTTTTTCTATCATCATCTTTAAAATGAACAAGATAAAAACATTCAGATAGGATGATGGGGACAATTTCAGTGAAAAACATAAGAGGGCAACAGTACTTGTGCAAAGTTTCAGAATGATAACTTCCAAAATGAGTGGGCTACATGACATTTATCATGAAGTCACCCAGGTGTCCTAGGTAGGCTAGTTGAGAACAAGTTCTCATTTACAACTGCGACCTGGCCAAGATAAAGCAAAGCAGTTCGACACATACAGAGTTACACATGGAATAAATGAACATACAGTCAATAATACAGTAGAAAAAGTCTATATACAGTGTGTGCAAATGAGGTAAGATAAGGGAGGTAAGGCAATGAATAAAAATTATTTAATTTATCTATTACATTCTTAGGGGGCCCATGGAAGAATAAGGCTATAAAATGCTGTCCCACAGTTGTGAGAGTGATTAGATGATATATTTTACTGATGTGGTCCGTGTTACTTCAATGATCATGGTTTTGGATCTAACCTTCCACCTCCAGCAGCCAGTCCCTCCATAAACATATGACTCTGCTCTTTGATTGGTACTAGGTGGGGAGAGCTCTGCGTTGAAGAGAGAAGCTATGTCTTTGGCCAAAAGAAGCTTCTCAGCATAGATGAAAACCTCTGAAGAGGCTTAAGTGTCTATTCATGTAAGGCAGGAGACCTAGACACTCCAGACCCTCTTTGAATCTATAAAGTTTTTAAAAAGTCATAGTGAATTTGCCCTGAAGATTTTAACTAATGATATGAGATTCCTTAGATATATGAAAACTCACTGCTCAAGAGCATCCCGTAGCCTACTTTCTAAGTAGAACTTTGTGGCTGACTCCACCAGGGTATCCCTCTCCTCCAATGTATGAATGTATCGCACTGAACTCAACATGACCAGTTGTTTGGAGGCCTCTATGACCGCTTCGTCAACAGTTTGTGCTAACTGGATCTTAGATAGTTCAATAAGTGTTTTGGGACAAATTAGCAAAACACTAAACTGATTATCATTACCCTTAGAAAGATTGACTGCCAACAAAAGGAAACCAGATCCCATGTGGAATAGTATTCATGAACAACTACAACCCTAATCATTTTTTAATAACTTAGTGCAAATTAACAATAACATAACATCCATCACAGTATAAAGTGACTTTCCTTCTCCAACTTCTCTCTGAAGTAATATTCCGCAATTTTTTTTCAGTTCTGGCACAGGAGGTTGTAGGCCACATACTTGCCTGTATAGCCCCTCTGAAAAAAATGTGGCTCTACACCCCCATGTACCAGACAGACAGCAATCATGTGGCCCACCTGCTTGTATACGCCATCATAGAGTGCTGTCACACAGACAAATTACATAACATACAAAAATCACATCTTACTCAAGTCATACATATTGCCATAAACAAACATGCCAGTTGGTGTAAAAGTGTAACTCACCTTAAGAGTTGCAAGAAAAGCATTTTTTACCAATCAGGTCCCTCAAATATTGCAGAATAATGGATGGCACTCATTAGCAGCAGGAGAAATTATCTTGAGGGGCCACCCTCATCAGCAGCCCCTTCGCCTATTTCATTAGCATCCCTAAAAACCATGTCTATGTTTGCCTCCGGATTAAAGTGGGCTCTCTTAAAGCCTATCATTGTGCAATCATAAGCGTTGTCCCTCATCACGTTAATTTGGTTGGCATCAGGGGCAAAAGTCAACCTTGCTGCTCATTAACTTCAGCAGTGTTTGCAGGTCAACACTGAAAAAGAGACATTCAGAATAACAAATACTTCCCACAATTCGTCTGTAATAACAAGACATTGAATTATTTACAGGGATGACTTACTCATTGTCATCATCAACAGACAAGAGTGGACTCCATGGAGGGGAGGCCACATATTGTGGTGAAGGTGGACAATAAGCTTCAGGTGCAATAACGAGTTTGGTCCAGCAACACGGCATGATATTCTATGCAGCCTCTGAGACATGTCTCTGAGGGCAGTCGCCCTCGGGTAAACAGGAAGCATGCTGTCCCTCACTCTGCGTTTCTGCACCCGGATTCCCAATTCCCTTAATTATGCTCGAACAGCCTCCGGTCCAAGTTTTTCATTCCTAGCCACGAAGTCCATCATCTTTTCATCCAGAGCCAAGTCTGACATGTCAGAATATAACGGAGCATGTGACATTGAAGTGTCTGGAAAAAAAGAGTAACAATGGCCAGGTGTTACGCACACCTCTATGGAGAGGGAACGCAACACCCTGCTACAACTCAACTCCCCGTGAAGTGAAAGAGGTATGGACTGTAGGTGTGAGTAAGGACGACAAAATGGAGATTTTAACATTACTAGGATTTTATTCACGGTAATATTGGGGGGAAAAAAATGGGGAAAAGGGGCTGGACAGAACCAAAGCAAAGAAAGTAAATATCAAAGCCCCCTCTCCTAACTTAGCACCACCTCTGGTGCGCTAACCAAACTACATTGGGTGGTCCGCCCAGGTCTTACCTAGTGTGCCTATACAGCGAATATACTACGGGTATATGTATTGCCTAAGCACTCCCTAGGTGCCTTCCTCTTCCCCCCTGGGAACAAATGAAACAGAATATTAAACAATTACTCAAACTTAGAAACAAAGGACATCAAATAAGCTCGATCTGAGCAACAAACTCACAAAGAACATACCAACTGCTCCCAGCAACAACTAACAAAGTACATACCAACGACCAACATGCTATAACCCTCAGCCATCAACCTCCTCTCTCAGCAATGATCTATATCACATTCAATCTCTCTGCAATGACCTTCCAGCAATGATCTCTCTTCTGAACAGAACACTGGCTTTATTATAGCTTCAGAAGGAATGGGTAATTAGAGACAGCTGCGTCTTGACAAAGGGGCGGGGTCAGCTCTCCAATTAGCCATGGAGTTGGCCAACCAAGCGGCTTGGGGATTTCAGGAAGCCATCTCCTGAAACACACTCAAAGACACAAACTACAACACAGAAACTGGGGAACGTAACACCAGGGATGAGGTAATGTATATCATCATAGTAATTTTAAAGTCTTGATTGTAGTCATTCTAAATTGTTTGAATGGTACCAAACTGGAAACCATGCATCACGTCTTTGTAGTTAATAAAATTTCTCCCAAGCACAACTGACATTTGATGACGTTTTACTGTTGCTCGGGACACGTAGAATATCTGCGATCTGAGGCACACTGAAAGCACAGGACATTAGAAACCTCAGTTTCTCTTGAGTGATGGCATAACACCTCTAGCTCCTCTCCAATGCTGAGGAGCCCGGTAACCGGAACTGGTTGTAACAATAAATCAACACTGTGTTTAGGCTACTTAATGTATTGTGACACTGCCTGCTCCTCTCATTCCTAAAACACTTTAAAATGATTGTAACTGTCACAAATTGTGGCCAAGTAATTTGAAAGACATAAATATAAATGTTGACTCAGAACAAATACAATGGGCAGCAGGAGAACCAGCAGGAGAACGAATCTACGGTCTATCAACATTACCTGGTTTGATTGCTCAACAGTAAACCCAACCACACCCACTACAATGCTGCTTACCTTACTATAATACTGCTTACCTTGCTGTGCATGCCAGCCAGAGGTACACATCTCGGTTCAATTTGTTGTGAAGAAGGCTTCAGGGTGCCCAAGAAAGTTCAGCAAGCGTCAGGACTGTCTCCTAAAGTTGATTCAGCTGCGGGATCGGGGCACTACCAGTACAGGAATGCTCAGGAATGGCAGCAGGCAGGTGTGAGTGCATCTGCACGCACAGTGAGGCGAAGACTATTGGAAGATGGCCTGGTGTCAACAAGGGCAGCAAAGAAGCCACTTCTCTCCAGGAAAAACATCAGCGACAGACTGATTTTCTTCAAAAGGTACAGGCATTGGACTACTGAGGACTGGGGTAAAGTCATTTTCTCTGATGAAACCCCTTTCCGATTGTTTGGGGCATCCGGTAAAAAGCTTGTCTGGAGAAGACACGGTGAGCGCTACCATCAGTCCTGTGTCAGGCCAACAGTAAAGCATCCTGAGACCATTCATGTGTGGGGTTGCTTCTCAGCCAAGGGAGTGGGCTCACTCACAATTTTGCCTAAGAACACAGTCATGAATAAAGAATGGTACCAACACATCCTCCGAGAGGAACAAAACATCGATATTTTTGGTCCATGGCCAGGAAACTCCCCAGATCTTAAATCCGTTGAGAACTTGTGGTCAATCCTCAAGAGGCGTGTGGACAAACAAGATTCTGACAAACTCCAAGCATTGATTATGCAAGAATGGGCTGCCATCAGTCAGGTGGCCCAGAAGTTAATTGACAGCATGCCAGGGCGGATTGCAGAGGTCTTGAAAAATAATAGTCAAGACTGCAAATATTGACTCATTGCATCAACTTCATATAATTGTCAAAAGCCTTTGACATTTATGAAATGCTTGTAATTATACTTCAGTATTCCATAGTGACAGCTGACAAAAATATCTAAAGACACTGAAGCAGCAAACTTTGTGGAAAATAATATTTGTGACATTCTCAAAACCTTTGGCAACGACTGTACAGTATGTTAGTATGGATATTTGAACACAGCTCTAGTGTTTTCATTCCCCTTTAGAGCAATGAATTTTGGGCATATTATCCGCCATTTTCTCACGCCCATTTTACGAAAGATTGCATTATGGGCCCTAAAAGCAGGGAAATGGTGTCCACAGCTTGTATACTTCATATTTTGGCGAATTTAGTACGACATCTGTCATACTAACTATGACCAATAAGCATACTACATACTCAATTTACGACACAAATAGTGCGGTTAGTATGAGTATTCGAACACGTCTATGTTATTGCGTCTTTCCCAATAGCGTTATGTCATCAACATTAGTGTGCAGGCATCAACACTAACGCTTCCGATTTTGGTTTCAGAATAAAAGTCTGTTTAAAACGCTATGTCTATAATACGAAATCAATCGTTTTTGCAGCTTTGCTAGTGCATAATGTTAAACTATATATATAAACTATTATTTATTGGATGACTGTGGTCTAAATAACAAGCAGCCCTTTCTACTCTACCCATTCCATATGTCCCAATGCAATACAGTGTAGGCTTATAAATTGCATATTGGTTTATATAGAAAAAACAATTATATTTTGGGTTTGGAATACTCATTTCATGGGGCTCTGAATAATACTGAGTGTTGCTGGCCTTTTACTCCACCCATTCCATTGGCCACAAGGTGAATAACTGCAGAGCATAAACTATTCTGGGTGCCGCAGTAAAAGTATTGTAGAGAATACTCTGTTGGTAGGGTCTGTAGAATGTATATACATACAGTGGGGCAAAAAAGTATTTAGTCCGTATTGCCCTCTGGCCTATTCCAATTGGGGGCCAAAGGTTTACTTAGGATGCAAAGGTGTGTCAAGGGTCAGGGAGGTGGTCTGATATTATGGTACATATTATATTATGTAAATATAAATACATATTATATTATGTAAATATAAATATTATGGTACAGCTACATGGACACTCAATCATCATGGTACTTTTGATGCTAAGTTTATCATTATGTTAAGTAGAGAATTAAGTACAGCCAGTTACAAATGTAATGGCTTAGCAGATCATGAAAAATATTTTTTTACCTGGCTAAAAGAGAAAGAATATAATGTATATTGTTTACAGGAAACTCACTCTACAACTATAGATGAGGTTGTGTGTTAAAAGGACTGGGAGGGAGAAATGTATTTTTGTCATGGGCAAAGAATTCTCAAAAGGGGGATTATATTAATTAATAACCATTTTGATCCTTACGGAAGATGGATCCTTTTCCTTAAATGTTTCTTTCTTAAGTCTTGTCCCATCGCTGCAACTCCCGTAAGGACTCAGGAGAGGCAAAGGTCGAGCGCCATGCGTCCTCGAAGCACGCCGCACCAAAAGAAGGCACATTGGAATGCACTCCAGGTGAGGACCTCATGAAGCTGGTTGAGCGACTGCAAAGAGTGTGCAAAGCTGTCATCAAGGCAAAGGGTGGCTTCTTTGAAGAATCCAAAATATATTTTGATTTGTTTAACACTTTTTTTGGTTACTACATCTGTTAAATCACAGTTTTGATTTCTTCACTGTTATTCGACAATGTAGAATAGTCAAAATAAAGAAAAACCCTTGAATGATTAGGTGTGTCCAAACTTTTGACTGGTACCATATGTCAGAGTTTGAACATGCAACCTCTGATGGTTGTAGTGAAGTACCATGTGAAAAAATCTTACATCCTATGGGCATGTCACATGTCAAGTCAGTGAATATAAAGAAATATACAGTGCATTCAGAAAGTATTCAGACCCCTTGACTTTTTTCTAAACATTTTACATTACAGCCTTTTTCTGAAATTGATTCAATGTTTTTTTTTTAAATCCAATCTACACACACTACCCCAAAATGACAAAAGCAAAAACAGGTTTAGAAATCAATCCAAAGGTATTACAAATAAAAAATTGCAGTATCCCATTTACAGTTGAAGTTGGAAGTTTACATACACCTTAGCCAAATACATTTAAACTCAAATACATTTAAACTCAATTCCTGACTGTCACGTTCGTCATAAGGATCGGACCAAGGTATGCGTGGTATGCGTACATTATTTTTTTAATGAATGAACACAAACAACCAAACCAATCATGAGCTATACAAACTAGTGCTGACAGGCAACTAAACATAGACAAGATCCCACAACTAACAATGGGGAAAATGGCTACCTAAATATGATCCCCAATCAGAGACAATGATAAACAGCTGTCTCTGATTGGGAACCATATAAGGCCAACATAGACATACAAAAACCCTAGATGACAAAAACCCTAGACATACAACAACTAGAGTACCCACCCTAGTCACACCCTGACCGAACCAAAATATATAGAAATACAGAGAATCTAAGGTCAGGGCGTGACACTGACATGTAATCCTAGTAAAAAAAAATCCCTGTCTTAGGTCAGTTAGGATCACAACTTTATTTTAAGAATGTGAAATGTCAGAATAATATTAGAGAGAATTATTTATTTCAGCTTTTATTTCTTTCATCACATTCCCAGTGGGACATAAGTATTCATACACTCAATTAGTATTTGGTAGCATTGCCTTTAAATTATTTAACTTGGGTCAAACGTTTCGGGTTGCCTTCCACAAGCTTCCCACAATAAGTTGGGTAAATTTTGGCCCATTCTTCCTGACAGAGAAGGTTTAACTGAGTCAGGCTTTTAGGCCTCCTTGCTCGCACAACGTTTTTCAGTTCTGCCCATACATTTTCTATAGGATTAAGGTCAGGGCTTTGTGATTGCCACTCCAATACCTTGAGTTTGTTGTCCTTAAGCCATTTTGCCACAACTTGGGAAGTATGCTTGGGGTCATTGTCCATTTGGAAGACCCATTTGCGACCAAGCTTTAACTGATGTCTTGAGATGTTGCTTCAATATATGCACATCATTTTCGACCCTCATGATGCCATCTATTTTGTGAAGTGCACCAGTCCCTCCTGCAGCAAAGCACCGGCACAACATGATGCTGCCACCCCCGTGCTTCACGGTTGGGATGGTGTTCTTCGGCTTGCAAGCATCCCCTTTCTCCTCCAAACATAACAATGATCATTATGGCCAAACAGTTCTATTTTTGTTTCATCAGACCAGAGGACATTTCTCCAAAAAGTACGATATTTGACCCCATGTGCAGTTGCAAACTATAGTCTGGCTTTTTATGGTGATTTTGGAGCAGTGGCTTCTTCCTTGCTAAGTAGCCTTTCAGGTTATATTGATATAGGACTCAGTTTACTGTGGATATAGATACTTTTGTACCTGTTTCCTCCAGCATTTTCACAAGGTCCTTTATTCTGGGATTGATTTGCACTTTTCGCACTAAAGTACGTTCATCTCTAGGAGACAGAACGCGTCTCCTTCCTGAGTGGTATGATGGCTCCGTGGTCCCGTGGTGTTTATACTTGCATACTATTATTTGTACAGATGAACATGGTACCTTCAGGCGTTTGGATATTCCTCCCAAGGATGAACCAGACTTGTGGAGGTCTACAATCATTTTTCTGATATCTTGGCTGATTTCTTTTGATTTTCCCATGATGTCAAGCAAAGAGGCACTGAGTTTGAAGGTAGTCATTGAAATACATCCACAGGTACACCTCCAAATGACTCAAATGATGTCAATTAGCCTATCAGAAGCTTCTAAAGCCATGACACAATTTTCTGGAATTTTCCAAGCTGTTTAAAGGCACAGTCAACTAGTGTATGTAAACTTCTGATCCACTGGAATTGTGAAAGAGTGAATTATAAGTGAAATAATCTGTCTGTAAACAATTGTTGGAAAAATTACTTGTGTATTCATAGTTTGTTAACAAGAAATTTGTGGAGTGGTTGAAAAACGAGTTTTAATGACTCCAACCTAAGTGTATGTAAACTTCCGCCTGCAACTGTACATAAGTATTTAGACACTTTACTCAGTACAATGTTGAAGCACCTTTGGCAGTGGTTACTGCCTCGAGTCTTCTTGGGTATGCTACAAGATTGGAACACCTGTATTTGGAGAGTTTCTCCCATAATTCTCTGCAGATCCTTTCAAGCTCTGTCATGTTGGATGGGGAGCATTGCAGCACAGCTTTTTTCAGGTCTCTCCAGAGATGTTTGATCAGGTTCAAGTCTGGGCTATGCCTGGGCCACCCAAGGACATTCAGAGACTTGTCCTGAAGCCACTTCTGCATTGTCTTGACTATGTGCTTAGGGTCGTTGTCCTGTTGGATGGTGAACATTCGCCCCAATTTGAGGTCCTGAGCGCTCTGGAACAGGTTTTCATCAAAGATCTCTCTGTACTTTGCTTCGTTCATCTTTCCCTCGATCCTGACTAGTCTCCCAGTCCCTGCCTCTGAAAAACATCCCCATAGCATGATGCTGCCACCACCATGCTTCTTCGAAGGGATTGTGCCAGGTATCCTCCAGACGTGTGACGTTTGGCATTCAGGCCAAAGAGCTCAACCTTGGTTTCATCAGACCAGAGAATATTGTTTCTCATGGTCTGAGAGTCCTTTAGGTGCCCTTTTGGCAAATTCCAAGCAGGCTGTCATGTGCCTTTTACTGAGGAGTGGCTTCTGTCTGGCCACTCTACCATAAAGGCCTGATTGTTGGAATGCTGCAGAGATGGTTGTCTTATACTTAGCTCTAAGTATAAGCTAGTGCAAGTAAACTGTGATGAGCTAGGCCTATTCGTTAAGCAAATTCTAAATGGACAGCGACGTAAATTAAGATATCAGTTCAGATAAATTCAGCAAGTTGTTGAGGCCTTATCTTTACTTTAAGTCACCACAGAGATAGAGAGAGAGATCCAGACTCAGCAGTTAGCCTACCATTTTAAGTATTTTATTAGGCCTATGTGGTCTAAAAAGGAAGGACAATACCATCACGAGTGTCTACTATTATAGACAATATAAAGACAAACTGATAGAGCATTGCACAAACAAAACAACCCTCACAATATGAACTGGATTTACATGGGATTTTACTGAACTTTTTGTTGAACAATAAAAAATAAAAAATTGGAATAGACTGTCACTGGCAAACACTGTTGCGAGGAGGGGATACTATAATATAATGTTGTTGAGTCTGTAACTTACCACCCTCCTCGTGGAGAAAAGCACCAGAGCTAACTATAACACAAATTAAGATTTATTTTTAATGCATAATTCTAACATTAAGATACTAATGAGATATACCTATAGAATAGCAATATAACAATGCAGATGTACAAACTATGGCATATATGACGAGAAGCGGTTAAGAGGCAGGCCGTAATTTGGATTAAGACATGAGCAAGCAGAGACAGATGTAGACAATATGTTGCCTATTTGTTCAGCACTTTTGAAATGGACAGCAACATAATTCAGAACTTGGGCCATTCTTACAGTATTCTCCCTGTACACCAAGTCAGAACAGTAGGTCAAATAACGTGGGCACATAAGCAGCCAATGAAAGCTCTTACAATATTCAATGATGACATTTATCTAACACAGACTACATGTGCACTACCAAGCCAGAACAATAGGCTATATGCCTATTCGTTCAGCACTATTGAAATGGACAGCGACATAATTAAGAACATGGGCCATTCTTACAATATTCTCCCTGTACACCAAGTCCGTACAGTAGGCTAATGAGCAGACAGGGACAAATGAGCAGACAATGAATGCTCTTACAATGGGGGCAGGTAAGCAGGCAGTGAAAGATGTTACAATATTTGATTATTACATTTCTCTAAAACTGTCTATAGGCTAGATGTGCACAACCATGTCCGAACAGTAGTCTAAATGCCTATTGGTTCAGCACTTTTGAAATGGACAGCGACCTAATTCAGAATATGTGCCATTCTTATAGTATTCTCCCTCTACACCAAGTTCAAACAGTAGGTTAAATTCTAAGGGGGGAAAGGGACCACATTTTTAAGGTGAGGCATATATGCTACTAACTGCTTACTACACAACATACACTTAGTCTTACTTTCTTAGCTACAGTATATCTCCCTGGCATATTACATCACTTATGCAGCAGCATACTAGACATATTTATGAACTCAACATTGTTGTGTTGTGCTCACTTGAACAGGAAGTTGGCACGGCGGTCCTTCTTGTGGGCAAACTTCTCATTTACTTTGTCATCAAAGTCTGGCATTCTCTGGATGAAGTCATGCTGGATTGACAGCGGGGCCAATGCATTTAACCTTTTCTGGTCCATGGAGTTGGGTATAAAGGTTTTTATCCTTTTAATTAAGGGTGGGAAAGTTTCTCTCTGACTTGGCGGTTGTCATTGGAGGGGGGGATGATGATTTTGAGAAGAGAGACCATCTCAGACAAGACCTCCTGCAGGTTGTTCCCGTAGAGTGATTTCAATAAAGAAAGTGTTTTCTTTCCTGTGTGCAGCTCAAAATGCCTGTGGACAGTGAACTTTTCCTGGTTGCCCACAGGCCATAGCTGGGAAGTGAAGTTCTGAGGTCGGAATGGAATCCTTCAGTAGTGTTTGGACACCACCACGTACATTACAACTGCCCTGTCATAGGTTTGTGCAACCAGCTTCTCCTTGACATTCAGTGGCGCTAGGACTTGTCGGAGAGGCCAACACTGTCACGTGTGCTCCCTCTCCGGCCTCTAGGTCACCAGGCTGCACACCTGTCACCAGCGTTATAATGACACTCTCCTGGACTCCATCACCTCCTTGTTTACCTGCCCTTTACATGTCACTCCCTTTGGTTTCTTCCCCAGTCCTCATTGTTCCTGTTTCATGTCGGTGCGCTGTTTGTGTTTCTTGTTTTGTTCATTTATTTATTACATTTATTCACTCCCTGAACTTGCTTCCCAACTCTACTCATTACAGAATGACGACTCAACAAAGGGAAGCATTGGGGAGTGTTTTTTTGTTGTTGTTTGTTTTTGTGTTGGGGGTGATGTCGGTCTGGAGCTACCAGGAGGCCTCAGCCGGTTTGTAGGCTCCCATGCCTCAGCATGTTCGTTAGGCTCATCTGTGATTTACAGGAGACATCAGTGGTCTCGTCTGCCTGTACAGATGCAAAAGGAGTCTCAGAAAGATCCTTAGTTATAGCTTCTCTGTACACTTCATACATGCAAAACAAATTTTTGGATTGTATCGTGATTGGTGTACCCTTAAATTGGTTGGTCGTCATAATGCCTTTGTAGCCTTTAATCTCCTTCAAGCATGGTCTCAAAAATACATCTGAAAATGCCTGGGTTCAGGGAGTCGGCCGACTCGTCATGGCCCCGCAGTGCTGTCTCACAATTGCTAAACAATTTAATGCATGCTATAATTCTGGCAAGTGCGTACCTATTCTCTTCCGTTTGTTGGTTGTGAAGGTCAATGGCTCATCTATATGCGATGTCTAGCTGAGCCACAACGTTTAATTTCCCCAGTTATCCCAGTTTGACAGCGTTGTCTATATGTGATGCACAATTCTCATGTTTTGAGACCCTTTCAGACAGATGTTTTAAATCCTTAAACCCAGACTTGGACCACACCGTCTCCACTGAATAGCAGGCAGGGGAAACAAAATAGTGATTGCTTTGCTATGCTAGCAATGCTCCCTTCCAAACCCCTCATTGTTGAATTTGCAATTTCCAACTTGTTGTGTAATGTTTATGTCCAATGGCCGATGAGCACCGAGAGGTTTTATCTCTAATTTCTCTTCATATGACAAGGACTGAAAAGGATTTGCCAGTAGATTGTCGACTTGATTCATGATGATGACTTCCAGCTAGCTGGCTAAGATTTTTGAAAGTGTGACGTTGACATGATGAGTCCAACCAAAGCCCCTGTAGATATGTGATTTGACATCATTTTATCGGTGGCCAATGACCTTGAGGCTTCTTGGAGGGCACTTCTAATGTAACTCTATGCCAGCACCCAAGGGGCTTGAATTTTCGAGCTCTCTCCATAGATTTTACGGTAACGTAGTGTCCCCATGAGTGACAGAACACTAGAGAACATTACCAACCCTTACACTCCGTATTTTCCGCTGGCTGCCCCAACACCACGGAAAGCACTAAACTAGGCTGAAACAGCTGAATGTTGGCGGTGCCCTACCAAAGAAAGCAAAAAAAATTACCATGTTTGTTTGCAGCTTTATTAACTCAATATTTTTTTTTTGTACATTGTTTGCTAACTGATATGTGACACCTTCCCTGAATGACACGTCAATCCGTAATCGTGTCGTGGAGGATCGTTTCAAAATATAACACTTACAAGAACTTGTGAATTCAATATAGGCTTTTAATACAAACATATCAGAAGCCTAGATGGTCCGCAGAACACACACTTTCCCAGAGCACTGGCTCTGTATTTATACACATACAACATATGAGTCCATCCCACATGCAAATTAAGTTACTTCCCTCAGTCCATCTGCCACCATTATCTTTCAATCTGTGCTTCCTATTTGTTCACGCCCAATAACGCCCATATCTGCTTTCAGTTAAGTTATAATGGTGACAGGACCTCTTCATGTCCCAAAAATAATACATGCCCATCTTATCCTATGGGCCCCTTATGTTTAGCTTGGTGTGTTCTTTGGTATGTCTGTCCTTATTAGGACTAGTAGACTATGTGTCTCTTCTCTTCATGTCCTAAAAATCTATGCCCTGTCTATAGTCCATCAGTTGGTCATTTGGCTGACCCCCTCCTTTGTGTGTCCCTCTGACCTCGGAATGTCCAGCTGTCCTATGCACTCATGGCCTTGCTTTGGTTTCTTGTCCTATACAATAGACAATGCATTTTACCCTAAACATTTATGCATTTTATGGCTTTGGCCATTACGTCAGTGTTATTTCTTGGTTTCCTGTTTTTACCAGAATGACAAATGCACTCTAGGTGTGTTCTCTTCCTCTTGTGGTCTAATGTATACCTGTCTTTGCTCAATAGTGTCATATCTGTCTCTATATGTAACAATAACTACAACAGTCGCAGCCACAATGGCTAACCGTGTCACGGGCCTTCCATGTTGCTCACTTTCAGTCTCACTGGTTATCTGCCTATTACTGATGTTGAAAATTAATAAGGCGTATTACACTCATAAGAAATTGTATTCAGGAGGTTGGCAAACATATCTAGCAATGAATGCAGAGAGATATTTAGGCTATCATGTGGTTTTAAGAACTTGAAGCATCTCTAAATTATATTTAACAGGATTAAATATCTCTCCGGGAAGCAGAAGGGTGGAGGGGTGTGTTTCATGACTCATGGTGTAATTCTAGGACACATACAGGAACTCAAGTCCTTTTGTTCACCCGACCTAGAATACCTAACAAGCAAATGCCGACCATATTATCTCCCATGAGAATTCTCCTCCGTCATTGCCACGGACGTTTACATCCCCCCCCTCAAGCCAATAACACGACGGACCTCAAAGAACTACACTGGACTTTATGCAAACTGGAAACCACATATCCTGAGGCTGCATTGTAGCTGGTGATTGAACAAAGCAAATTTGAGGACTAGGCTAGGCTGCCAAAACGCCAAGACCAACGTCTTGCTTCCAGACATTCTTCGCACGCTTTGAGGATAACACAGTGCCACCGACACAGCCCGCTACCAAGAACTGTGGGCTCTCATTCTCCGTGGCTGACGTGAGTAAAACTTTTAAACGTGTTAACCCTCACAAGGCTGCTGGCCCAGACGGCATCCCTAGCCACATCCTCAGAGCATGCACAGACCAGCTGTCTGGTATGTTTACAGGCATATTCAATATCTCCCTATCCCAGTCTGCTGTCCACACATGCTTCAAGATGGACACCATTGTTCCTGTACCCAAGAAGGCAAAGGTAACTGAACTTAATGACTATCACCCCGTAGCACTCACCTCTGTCATCGTGAAGTGCTTTGAGAGACTAGTCAAGGATCATATCACCTCTACCTTACCTGCCACCCTAGGCCCACTTCAATTTGCTTACCGCCCCAAAAGATCCAGACAATGCAATCGCCATCACACTGCACACTGCCCTATCCCCTCTGGACAAGAGGAATACCTATGTAGGATGTTGTTTATTGACTATAGCTCATCATTCAACACCATAGTACCCTCCAAGCTCATCATTATGCTCGAGGCCCTGGGTCGGAACCACGCCCTGTGCAACTGGGTCCTGGACTTCCTGACAGGCCGCCCCCAGGTGGTCAAGGAAGGAAACATCACCTCTACTCCGCTGATCCTCAACACTGGGGCCCCACAATGGTGCATGCTCAACCCCCTCCTGTACTCCTTGTTCATACATGACTGCATGGCCATGCACGCCTCCAACTCAATCATCAAGTTTGCAGGCAACACAACAGTAGTAGGCTTGATTACCAACGATGATGAGACAGCCTACAGGGAGGAGATGAGGGCTCTGGGAGTGTGGTGCCTGGAAAACAACCTCTCACTCAACAAAACAAAGGAGATGATCATAGACTTCAGGAAACAGGGGGGTACACCCTCCACCATCTATATAAACGGGACTGCAGTGGAGAAGGTGGAAAGTTCCTTAGTGTACACATCACTGATAAACTGAAATGGACCACCCATACAGAAGGCGCAACAGAGCCTCTTCCACCTCAGTAGGCTAAAGACATTTTTACATATGCACAATTGAAAGCATCCTGTCGGGCTGTATCACCGCCTGGTACGGCAACTGTACCGCACGCAGGCGTAAGGATCTCCAGAGGGTGGTGCGGTCTGCCCAACGCATTACCGGGGGTAAACTACCCGCCCTCCAGGACGCCTACAGCACCCGATGTCACCGGAAGGCAAAAAGATCAAGGACGTCATCCACCCGAGCCACTGCCTGTTCACCCCGATATCATCCAGAAGGCGAGGTCAGTACAGGTGCATCAAAGCTGGGACCGAAAGACTGAAAACCAGCTTCCATGTCAAGGCCTTCAGACTGTTAAACAGCCATCACTAGCACATTAGAGGCTGCTGCGTATAGGCATAGACAAGAAATCACTGGCAACTTTAATAAATGGAACACAAATCACTTTAATAATGTTTATGTATCAGACATTACTCATCTCATATATGTAAACTGTATGTATATGTAAACAAAAAAAGAAACGTCCTCTCACTCTCAACTGCATTTATTTTCAGCAAACTTAACATGTGTAAATATTTGTATGTACATAACAAGATTCAACAACTAAGACCATAAACTGAACAAGTTCCACAGATGTGACTAACAGAAAAGGAATAATGTGTCCCTGAACAAAGGGGGGGGGGGGGGGGGGGGGGTTAAATCAAAAGTAACAGTCAGTATCTGGCGTGGCCACCAGCTGCATTAAGTACTGCAGTGCATCTCCTCCTCATAGACTGCACCAGATTTGGCAGTTCTTGCTGTGAGATGTTACCCCACTCTTCCACCAAGGCACCTGCAAGTTCCCTGACATTTCTGGAGGGAATGGCACGGCCCTCACCCACCGATTCAACAGGTCCCAGGCGTGCTCAATGGGATTGAGATCCGGGCTCTTCACTGGCCATGGCAGAACACTGACATTCCTGTCTTGCAGGAAATCACGCATAGAACGAGCAGTATGGCTGTTGGCTTTGTCATGCAGGAGGGTCATGTCAGGATGAGCCTGCAGGAAGGGTACCACATGAGGGAGGAGGATGTCTTGCCTGTAACACACAGTGTTGAGATTGCCTGCAATGACAACAAGTTCAGTCTGATGATGCTGTGACACACCGCCCCAGACCATGACGGTCCCTCCACCTTCAAATCAATCCTGCTCCAGAGTACAGGCTTCGGTGTAACGCTCATTCCTTTGACGATAAACGCAAATTCGACCATCACCCCTAGTGAGACCAAACCGCGACTCGTCAGTGAAGAGCACTTTTGCTAGTCCTGTCTGGTCCAGCGGCGGTGGGTTTTGTGCCCATAGTCGACGTTGTTGCCGGTGATGTCTGGTGAGGATCTGCCTTACAACTGGCCTACAAGCCCTCAGTCCAGCCTCTCTCAGCCTATTGCGGACAGTCTGAGCACTGATGGAGGGATTGTGTGTTCCTGGTGTAACTCAGGCAGTTGTTGTTGTCATCCTGTACCTGTCCCTCAGGTGTGATATTCGGATGTACCGATCCTGTGCAGGTGTTGTTACATGTGGTCTGCCACTGCGAGGACGACCAGCTGTCAGTCCTGTCTCCCTGTAGCGCTGTCTTAGGCGTCTCACTGGACTCCGTACTGGACATTGCAATGTATTGCCCTGGCCACATCTGCAGTCCTCATGCCTCCTTGCAGCATGCCTAAGGCACATTCACGCAGATGAGCAGGGACCCTGGGCATCTTTCTTTTGGTGTTTTTCAGAGTCAGTAGAAAGGCCTCTTTAGTGTCCTAAGTTTTCGTAAATGTGACCTTAATTGCCTGCCATCTGTAAGCTGTTAGTGTCTTAACGACCGTTTCCACTGGTGCATGTTCATTAATTATTTATGCATGGGAAACAGTGTTTAAATCCTTTACAATGAAGATCTGTGAAGTTATTTGGATTTTTACGAATTATCTTTGAAAGACAGGGCCATGAACAAGGGATGTTTATTTGTTTGCTGCGTTTACGTTCTACAGACCTCACGGAGTATTCCCTACAATACTTTTACCGGAACAAGTTTTAAAACCCACATTTAATACAAATGTCACTTAAATATGAACAAATATGAATCATCGTTAGACAATTATGTTTCATGTCTCATGAATAGATACAGGTTATTAACACTTTTCTACTATTACGTGGGGGACTTTTATTTAATTTATTTTTTTGAAAATCCGAGACACGGAAGCACTTTTTTAGTGTTGCTGACGACATGCGGATGATTTTCCCGGTATTTCAAGCGCCACACTTATGATTTTCTGGAGCAGCAAACACGACTCTTGTAAGTAGATGTTGTCAATGTACGGACATTTTAAAAGCTATTCATTCGTAAATTCTATCAGAGTTTGTAATATAACTTGTTTTTCGATAGCCAATAATTCTCAACTCCGTTGTTCGTGCTTGAGGTTTAACGTTTGCACTGATACAAAACTGGCTACCCTGGCTTTAGTTCCGAACTTTATTACGTTAACGTTAGTTAGTTGGCTAGCTAGTTAGATCTCTCAATTGTATGAGGTAGTCATTTATATAGCTAAGCTTACCAAACCAGTTAAATGCTTTAGTTGTGGCTTGTCTGGGCATACTCTTCGAGTAACTATATTTTGCTAGCTAGATACCTAGCTACATGTCAGTAAATGATTTTAGCAAGCTAATGTGGCTACTACTTGTTTACTTTTACTGTTCCCCCCCACAAAGAATTAGCCACTGAAACAACACAGGGACCACATTAGCACTGGTGTGCATTTGGACTTGGTACAACTACAGAAGGAGGCATCCACAGAATTATATGCGGAGGGATGCCGCCAGTGTCTGAAATGGAGATGGCCGCGCCAGAGGGGGGAAGCACGGGGGGGTTGACCCGAGCGGACTGCCTCTGCCCTGTGTGCCTGGAGATCTTCCTGGAGCCGGTGACGTTGCCGTGCAGCCACACCTTCTGCAAGCCTTGCTTCTTGGAGACGGTGGACAAGGCCAATCTGTGCTGCCCGCTGTGTCGCAAGCGGGTGTCCACATGGGCACGAATCAATGGCAGGAACAAGACGCTGGTCAATGATGAGCTGTGGCAGCGGGTGCAGGCTGAGTTCCCCATGCAGTGCCAACGCAGGCTCAGTGGACAGGAGGAGGAGGAGGATGGAAACAGTTAAGTGACTGACAGTGTTTTTCATTTAACAATGAGTGACTTCCAAATGGCTTGTGTCTTTTAGTACAGCTGGGTTGGGTATGCTTTGAGGTAATTATGGGTTCACAGAGCACCTTGTAATCAGACAAACCCATTTCTTCTCACTGTTGGGTGGGTTACGTGAGGTCGGTTGACCTGCCAGTTTCTCTGTTTGTTTACCTGCCGTTTCCCTCTGCCTCCAGTATTGGTCCCCGGACCCAAAGTCAGTCTGCCTGGAGAGGTACGGAGAGAGTATGAGGATCAAATCAGCAAGGTGAATTCTCAGGGTACATTATACCTCGGTCCTGAGTTTTTCCTGACCATGTAACGTGACCAGGAACAATTCTGGGCCATAGGTATGGACCTGATCATGGCCTCATGGGAAAACTCTGGCCCCAAGTTATAATGCAAGTTTACATTTTAGTATACTCTTCAGTCACATAGAATACACTTGACATGACCTCTGACCCTTTTCCAGATATTAGAGGAGAAGCGTGCCCTGGAGGAGGCAGAGAGGAAAGCAAGTGAGGAGTACATCCAGTGCCTCCTCGCAGACGAGAAGGAGCGCCTGGAGGAGGAGAGGAGGCGGCAAGAGGAGACGCAGCTGGAGAATGACAACAAGCTGGCCAGACTGCTCAGCCAGGAGCTGGTGCGTTTAATAGTCTGTAATATCAGATTACATACTCAGGTTCTCCCTCATTTGTAGAGCCACACAGACCACTTTTTCATAAGAACATATAGTTTATTGCTGACAAAAAGCAAATAGCAATACTGTATCAATTGATTGGGTCTGTATAGTAGTAGATCAGGTTTACAGGTTGTGAAAGTGCAATGAGTGTTCTAATCTTAGAAGCTTGCATTAGCTTTTCAGGTCGGTGACATGGGCGAAATCCGAAACCAAAAACGGAACAAAATGTCCGAAAAACAGCATAGTTCGAACTTTTGAAATGCATTTTGGTTACAAACCGTATTGGGGGCAACGCAGTACAGTAATATTTTTTTGTGGTAATGATTAATATAACAGTACTGTTCCAATTTGAGTAATAATATGACATTTACTGATCAAAAATAGGTTGTTGTTACTTTTGTTATAATTCCCTTCCTATTAGTTATTTATCCGAATAAATATTTGTGCTGATTAGTATTCCCCCTGTTTGCGCAATATATTTAAAATACATGCGAAGTAGGGGTGCTGAGAGTGCTGCAGCACCCCCTGAAAAAATGGAATAATAAAATATTTGTTAAATAAATAATTTTTAAAATCCCTGAAGTAGTGCACTGGGCCTTTAACTAGTCCTTTATTGGTGGACCGATATAGCCGCTCTAATGTGGGCAATAAACTCAATCTGAATGCATTCAACTGAAATGTGTCTTACGCATTTAGCCCATTCCCCCTAAATCAGAGAGGTGCGGGGCGCTACCTTAATCAACGTTCACCATTAGACCAATGACCGTTTCTTTCCGCAATTTCCTTTTTATTTTATCAACAAATGAGCTCACACTTTATGGAGTCTATGATATTGTGAGGTAATGTAAGACAATCAATCCGAGAGGAAAATTATCAACTTGCGTGTACTGTACAACTTGCTAAAAAATGTATTTGCAAACCTGTAAAATGTCCTCTTGTCTTAAATATATCCTGTTAAGGTAGTTGATTTGCTCTTTTAAAATAAGAAAATACCTTCATACATAAGGCTGTCCCCGACTAAAGAAAATCTTGGTCGACCAAAAGTCGTCTGTTCTTTCTACCGATCAATTGGTTGTAATTTATAATATTTTTCCATATAGACAAACCCTATGTGTTTTAATAAAATAAGCTATATGCATTGAGCTTGTCTAATTCTTTAAACGTACTATTTAAAAAAAAATGTGTTTACCCCAGTTTCTTCCCAATTTCGTGGTATCCAATTGGTAGTTACAGTTTTGTCTCATTGCTGCAACTCCCGTACGGACTCTGGAGTGGCGATGGTCGAGAGCCTTAATGTGTCGTAGGAAACACAGTGCACCTGGCTACCGTGTCAGTGTGCACTGCGCCCGACCCACCACAGGAGTCGCTAGTGCTTGATGGGACAAGGACATCCCTGCAGGCCAAACCCTCCCCTAACCGGACGATGCTGGGCCAATTGTGCGCTGCCCCATGGGGCTCCCAGTCGCGGCCGGATGTGACAGAGCGTTAAACTTACTCTTTGATGAAATAAGACTCGAGGAGGCCAGAGATTTAGATAATCAGAAGAAAAAACCTTAACCTGACGTACCCATTCTCCTGCTCCTGGCTTTTGCAGTTTCTGCCATTACTCTCCAGAAGTTGCCTGTAATAGGCTACATGAGAAGTTTACAACCTCTCATGTGGAATGCCAATTTCTACCAATCTGCGTGCCAGTAATGGCAGTAATGGTTTTCATATGCACATTTTCAGTTTCATAATGTTTTCATATGTCAATCATTGTCATGTGGTTATTCAAAGTTCTATTTATACTAATGATACAAACTTAAAAAGTAACTTCTATTGACAACTATGTAAAAATAGACTATAAGCCAACAAATAAAAAGATTGTGGCCTGCAGGTAGAAAATATCCTGATGTTTTTGCCTATAAATCACATTGGCTCGTCTGCAACGAACTTGAAACATTGTATCAACTTGGGTCCAGGGCCCCAAGCTTGTGCTAGCGAACTTGCAACATTGTATGAAATATTCTGGGCCTTCAGAGTTTCCTGGGACAGACAGCTGTAGCCGGTTTGCACAAGGGATAAGAAACGGTGCTTGACTTAGGCAGGAGCTCACCAGAGACGAGTACCGGCACCTCAAATTGTCTACAGCTTGAGCTTCTGTTCCTCTAGTAGAATATTACCTGAAAAGTAATGTGGAGCACCAGCACCAAAAATGAGAACCGGAACCTATTTCAATCCAAGTCGAGCACTGATAAGAAGTAATCAGGTAGGCCTTTTTTTTAACCTTTCCACTAGATCAGAGTATGACATTTTTTCCTTTCAAGCTGAGTGGTTATCGAAAGGGAGAGCTGGAAATATTTTTCTAATGCATTAAGGAACTATTGTCATTCTCAACAATGTAAAAATATAATTTAATTTGCTTGCTGTTTCAGGTGAAGAAAATATTTACTATGAGAAGCTCCACAGCTCATTAGTGGTGGTGCTTTAAACCAATCAGAAATATTATCAGATGTGTATGCCTACATTATATCCCTACATTTGCACTCAGGCCAAGTACCCTATAAGCCTATATACTCCTATGCGTAATCAGGTACGCGTCCTAACTCAACATTGACGGCAGTGCTCCAACCTAAACACGACTAAATTGATTTGACAAAACACGTAAATGGAATGAAATAAACTTAAACTTATTTCTCAGAAGTCTGCTCTGCAAACAGTGTCCACTCCGACAATGACAACGGTAAGACTGGAATAATGATAATAATAAATGGACTGCATTAACAGAAATGACCATAACCAGACAAACAGATTAGATTAGAAGTTACAGGAATTAACGGTAAATGTACTACTGGTGATGTACAGTACCTGTCAAAAGTTTGGACACACCTACTCATTCAAGGTTTTTTATTTTATTTATGTTTTACTATTTTCTACATTGTAGAATAATAGTGAAGACATCACAACTATGAAATAACACATGGAATCATGTAGTAACCAAAGAAGTGTTAAACAAATCTAAATGTATTTTGGATTCTTCAAAGTAGCACCCCTTTTCCTTGACAGCTTTACACATTTTTGGCATTCTCTCAACCAGCTTCAACTGGAATGCTTTTCCCACAGTCATGTTGGAAAGTCTTGTTGGGAGTTCCCACATATGCTGAGCACTTGTTGGCTGCTTTTCCTTCACTCTGCGGTCCAACTCATCCAAAACCATCTTAAATCGGGTTGAGGTCATGTGATTGTGGAGGCCAGGTTATCTGATGCAGTACTCCATCACTTTCCTTGGTCAAATAGCCCATCAAGCTTGAATTGGCTTTTAGTCTAGGCCTCCGCAATGGATTAGTTCACTGAGATGGGCACGTGTAGTGTATTCAGAAAGTATTCGGACCCCTAGACCTTTTCCACATTTTATGTTACAGCCTTATTCTAAAATTGATTAAGTTCGTTTTTTTCCCTCGGATGGTGCCAGGTTTCCTCCAGAAGTGATGCTTGGCATTCAGGCCAAAGAGTTCAATCTTGGTTTCATCGGCCCAGTGAATCTTGACCTTCTGGAAGGTTCTCCCATCTCCACAGAGGAACTCTGGAGCTCTGTCAGAGTGACCATCGGGTTCTTGGTCACCACCCTGACCCTTCTCCCCCGATTGTCCAGTTTGGCCGAGCGGCCAGCTGTAGGAATAGTCTTGGTGGTTCCATACTTTTTCCATTTTAAGAATGATGGAGGCCACTGTTTTCTTGTGGTCCTTCAATGCTGCAGAAATATTTTGGTACCCTTCGCCAGATCTGTGCCTCGACACAATCCTGTCACGGAGCTCTACGGAAAATTCCTTTGAACTCATGGCTTGGTTTTTGCTCTGACATGAACTGTCAACTGTGGAATCTTTCTATAGACAGGTGTGTGTGCCTTTCCAAATCATGTCCAATCAATTGAATATACCACAGGTGGACTCCAATCAAGTTGTAGAAACATCTCAAGGATGATCAATGGAAACAGGATGCACCTGAGCTCAATTTCAAGTCTCATAGCAAAGGATCTGAATACTTATGTAACTACTGTATTTCTGTTTTTGCAAAACCTGTTTTCACTATGTCATTATGGGTTATTGTGTAGGTTGGTGAGGATTTTTAAAAATTGAATCCATCTTAGAATAAGGTTGTAACGTAACAAAATGTGGAAAAGGGGAAGGGGTCTGAATACTTTCCAAATGCACTGTACATCTCGGTCAACAGCCTATTGACAAACAATCGACTAGTTGACTAATTGGAGTCAGCCCTAGAGGCGCTATTTATTGGGAATGAATCACTGTTATCAGACCCTTTTTTTCTGTTCTCTTCAGAATCCAAGACCTGAGTCACAGAACATCACGTGGACTAACGACATCACCCCAGCAAAGAAGAAGCGGAACACCAACGCTGGAGATATAGAGAAGTGAGTCCCCTTACGTAATCAGACTTACGCTGTGTTCCGATTCTCTCTTCTCCCAGAAGTGTGCACTCTTTCCCTCGTGTTTAAAAATATTGGTGGTGTAAGGAAAATGGTTGGAGCTCCTACCCATCTAATGCTTGTAAATCCATAAGTAGGAGTGAACAAGTGCACACTTCTGAGAGCAGAATAGAGAATCAAAATGCAAACAAAAATAGGAACCTTGGAAGGTGTGCTGATGGCACAAATAGGCAGATAAATAACTTCTTTGTGATATGTGGTTCTACTACCTTTACAGTTTGTTGCTCTGGATAAGTGACTTCATTAAATATATTACATGGGAGTGTTCTGACAATTTATTTTCTTTCCAGGTTCTTGTCCCCAATTCCACAAAGACACAACAGCAACTCAGAGACTAGTCCCACCTCCAGCTTTATGGCTAACAAGGTGGGTCTCTGTCACTCTCCAAAATGCTCGTGCAATCAGAATTTACTAAAAAAAAACATGCTCTTCTCTGTGAATCCACATACACCTAGCATGTGACTGATAAACATTATGTACCGAAAGACCCTACAGGCTTTTGCCTTTGGCCTTGCTCTTGAGCCAAAAGGGATCCCATAAATGGACATATTTCCCAGATATTACCTAACTTGACTGAGGGGCATACCCCTCCCCACACCCAGGAGAACAAAAGCAAATATTGTTTGCCTAAAATTATGGGTATTTATGGTTTTATGGTGGGGGGAAATTCCATATCTCAGCTAACACTTGATGCAAAATGTAACAAACAGTTAGCAACTACACTTTAATATTAATCTTTAACTTCTGTTTACTTTTGTGCCCGATTGAAGGAGAACATCTTGCACTCAGAGAGTAAGCCTTGGTCTTCCAAAGAGCCAGCAGAGCAAACAATGCCCTTGCTAGAATTCTACCCGGAGAGCTACCGCATGCCGTGTGAGGCCTCAACGTCATCAGAGCGCATGGCGTACCATCTGACCGTCCCCTCAGGAAATTCACTGGCATGCACACCCCTCCACGGCACCCCGAAGAGAGGCGTGACCTCGGCAAAGAGGAAGAGCTGTGACATTGAGGGGCCAAACGAAGGGAAAGCAGACGTCGTGGTCAGTAAGCTGCTCTGTCCTTCATCCTCGTCATCTCGCCATGCTGCAGATAGAGGAGAGGTGGCCCTAGTCGACCTAGGGGAGAAGGCCCTGCTGCTCCAGGAGCTGGCCCAGAGAGAGAAGGTGCTCTTCAGCCGCATGCAACAGGAGCAGGAGGACCGGCAGCTGGCTTTCCAGCTGCAGAGGCAGTTGGACCGCGAGGAGGCCGTCCGCGTAGTAGACCGCAGCAAGGGCTCCAGCGACCAGTACCAGCTCCGCCAGAAACCTGACTCCAGCTCCAGGCCAGAGGGTAGTGGTCGAAGCAGGGCCAGCAGGGGGCGCTCACATACCTCCACTGAGAACAGGAACACAGTGGAGAGGAGGCAGCTGTCTGGGCCCTCATCTACCACCAATAAGGGGGAAAGGAGCTCCACCATCTCCAGCGCTGCTGCCTCAACCTCCAAGCCACTGAAGAAGAGCAGTAAGCAGGCCACCCTTACAGAGATGTTCCCCAGTCTGGGCAGCTGAATCTTGGGTGTTTGGAGCATTTGCATTGGCACTGCTCATCACCTCTTGTTAACTGGTCTCGCCGTATCGCCTAGAGGGCTCAGATGGTCAGGATTTAAGAAAGTTTTGTCTGAGCCTTTATGAGCTTATACCTTGGGGAGAAGAGGGTAGATATTGCTTGGACATTGACCGTCTGGGATTTCACTCTGGTTTGAATGCATTTCAAGGTCTTTGACAGCTTGGGGGCTCACTGGAAATGGCAGACTGGCTCGATCGACATTGTTTTGATAGTAGGTTAATTTTACTCATTGTTTTCTCTAGAGATTCATATAAGTGATTACTTAAGAACAAAATAAAACATTTTTGAAAGGTATGTCTTGTCCTGTGGCATGCATTCATCAGGCTTCCCTAAATATTTGACCAATAAAATAAATTTATATATATAAAATGTCTCTTTCGTCTGTGTTTTCATAATTTTCAGTCAATTCGCAAGTGGCTGAATCTCACCGGAGAAATCATCCGCGCCCCTCTGTCTCAATGTGTATCTGATGCTGTCTGGAACTAAACAGTATGACTTGTTGCTGCTGTAGCAATTTATTGATTGATGCCAGCAAGTATTTGGCTTCAATTGATATACTAATTATAAAAGAAGCAGCCAATCATCGTTGAGCTGAGCTCAACTGTGGGTTGTCCTGGCTGTGCGGGAAAAGGCCTGTTTTGATTTGTGTTCACGCCAATCATTGTGAGACAAAGTGCTCCTGTTGCAATGGATGCTGCTGAGGGGAGGATAGCTCATAATAATGGCTGGGCAGGAACAAATGGAATGGCATCAATCACATGGAAACCAGATACCATTCAACCTATTCCACTCCTGCCATTGCCACGAGTATGTCCTCCCAAATTAAGCTGCCATCAATCTCCTGTTGTCTTTGTGCTGATTTGCGGTGACTCTGGTTCTAAATTAGTAGTTGTTTAGTAAACTGTCAAACATTAACTTGCTTGACCATGCTGCAGGTCGTATAGCTGTTGCGTAATATTTACTTTGTGGACTTAACTGGACAGATGTTGCTCTCTGGTTTTGTGGTGAAACAAACTTAAGAGTATATGTAGTTGAATTTATTCTGCCACTGTGACTGTCTTTTTGTTGTCACAGTCTTTTTGTTGTCACGGCCTTATTGTACATCAGTGGCATATGAACAAATGGGTTATAGAGCAACAGGTTGTAATGGCTTTTTATTGCCTTAGCCTCCCCAGTGATTTCGCTCACACACCGCTACTGCTGGTTTCTTCAATGTGCAATGTTATTGGGGAATTGAAGTGGTATTTGAGTCTGTTGCCAATACTCTAAACCAGAGTTGTCATAAACATTCCATGGAGAGCCTAGTGTCTACTGGTTTTTGTTTTGTCCAGGTGAGGGGAGCTCCTTACTAATTAGTAGGGGTGTAGTTGGACAAGTAGTTGGACAAAATAAGCATCGTATCGGACATAGGACATTTTCTAGATACGATTATGATCCAAGTATTTTTTTTTGTCATTGTTTAAAACATTATTTTCAGGTGCCAGCAAGCATCTTTCTCATGTCAGTCCGTTCCTAAACCATACTGTGCTGCAGGGTTACCCAACTGGTGGCCCCTGGTTTTATTTGCCCCCCCCCCCCCCCAAGTTTTCTGAATTATAAAATAAATAGTTTATTTTATTGTTGGACATAAGACTAAGAACACCCGGAAATCAGCTCCAAATGATTTTTATTTTGGAAATGTGTTTCCAAGTATTCCCATGCATAATAGAGAGATGTGATCATATACAAATGTAATCAAGATTTGAAATGATTATGTTTTAGTAATTTTATTCTGGCCCCTCGACCATCTGCTCAAGAAAAAAAATCAGGCCTCTGCTGAATCTATACTGAGAAAAAAAAATTGAAACGCAACATGCAAAAAATTACAGTTCATATAAGGAAATCAGTCAAATAAATAAATTGGGCCCTCACATGACTGGGAATACAGATTTAGTGCATTCGGAAAGTATTCAGGCCCCCTTAACTTTTTCCACATTTTGTTCCATTACAGCCTTAATCTAAAATTGATTACATTTTTTTTTCTCATCAATCCACACACAGTACCCGATAATGACAAAGCGATTTAAAAAATCATATTTACATAAGTATTCAGACCCTTTACTCGGCACTTTGTTGAAGCACTTTTGGCAGCGATTACAGCCTCGAGTCTTCTTGGGTATGACGCTACAAGCTTGGCACACCAGTATTTGGGGAGTTTCTCCCATTCTCTGCAGATCCTCTTAAGCTCTTGTTAGGTTGGATGGGGAGTGTTGATGCCCAGCTATTTTCAGGTCTCTCCAGAGATGTTAGATTGGGTTCAAGTCCTGGGCCAATCAAGGACATTCAGACACTTATTTTCCCGAAGCCACTCCTGCATTGTCTTGGCTGTGTGCTTAGTGTCGTTGACCTGTTGGAAGGTGAACCTTTGCCCCAGTCTGAGGTCCTGAGTGCTTTGGAGCAGGATCTCTGTACCTTGCTCCATTCATCTTTCCCTCAACCCTGACTTGTCTCCCAGTCTCTGCCGCTGAAAAACATGCCCACAGCATGATGCTTCATCGTAGGGATGGTGCCAGGTTTCTTCCAGACGTGACGCTTGACATTCAGGCCAAAGAGTCTTGGTTTCATCATACCAGAGAATCTTGATTCTCATTGTCAGAGTCCTTTAGGTGCCTTTTGGCAAACTCCAAGCGGGCTGTTATGTGCCTTTTACTGAGGAGTGGCTTCCGTCTGGCCATTCTACCATAAAGGCCTGATTGGTGGAGTGCTGCAGAGATGGTTGTCCTTCTGGAAGGTTCTCCCATCTCCACAGAGGAACTCTAGAGCTCAGACTGACCGCCGGGTTCTTGGTCACCTCCCTGACCAAGGCCCTTCTCCCCCGATTGCTCAGTTTGGTCGGGCGGCCAGTTTTAGGAAGAGTCTTGGTGGTTCCAAACTTTTTCAATTTAAGAATGATGGAGGCCACTGTGTTCTTGGGGACCTTCAATGCTGCAGAAATGTTTTGGTACCCTTCCCCAGATCTGTGCCTCGACACAGTCCTGTCTCGAGCTCTACGGACAATTCCTTCGACCTCATGGTTTAGATTTTTGCAATGACATGCACTGTCAACTGTGGGACTTTATATAGAAAGGTGTCCAATCAATTGAATTTACCACAGGTGGACTCCCAAGAACATACATTTTATCAATTTTAGAATAAGGCTGTAATATAACAAAATGTGGAAAAATGAAGGTCCGAATGCACTGTATGTCTTTTTAATTTTGTCAGTCGTTTTCATCAAGTTCAAGCGCACTGTTAGCTAGCTAACATTAGCTGGCTGGCTCGCTGGCCAACGTTATGCGTATGTTCTGTGTCGTAATATTATTTGTATGTAGTTATAGCTTATTCTTAGCTAGTTAACTGACACTGAACCTAGTTGGTTAACTTTAGTTACCTGCAGATTCATGCATGGTAGTAACCTTGAGTTGTGATTATGGTTCATTGTTTAGCTAGATAGCTGGGCTACAGGTCTAAAAAGTCTCCGATGCAAGTAATCATTTCACTGCACCGTTTACACCTTCTGTATGCTGTGCATGTGACAAACAAACTTAGATTTGATTTGATATAGTGTGTGTTTACCAGAGACATTCATGTGAAGAACAACATGACCTGCACCAAAGTCAGATTAGGATATATCGTTAAAACTTGGACACTGTCTTGTTGGCCTAAAATTCTCCGGCAGAATACCATGCTTTTATTTTGTCACACTCACAAACCTAAGCTATTTTCTGTAATTAGCTTGTCATTAACTTGTAAATAATGATCTTGTTGCAAGTAGATATGAAACCTTATGAAAATTTAATATCAGGATTATAGTGACCAAAATGATCACGATTATAAGTATTAGTGCGGTATTGTTAAAATGTCTTGGAAATGTTCTTAAAGTATTGATACACACACTGATATCATTTCACCAAGTTTTATATTGAAAACCAACAAATTAGCAGCACTATGCACTTGTGTGCATAAACATTAAAATAGTAACATTAAAGATGGCACCATGTGGCCATGAGAGGTAAGTTTCCCTAGTGCAGGTTTAAATGAACACAACCTTCAGTAAGCAAATCAAATAAACAAAAATAAAATAAAATGAGCAGCACTCACTTTGCAGTGAGGCACGGCAACCTTCATCAGCCTCAGAAAGCCAGGCCTCTCAACAATATGAAATGGCGTCATGTCCTTTGCAATGTAATATGAAAGGGCTGCAGTGAGGTCTTGAGCATTTTTTGATGTAGGTGCATAAGCAGCCTGCCTTTTAAATGCTTGCTCGAGTGTCTGTCACAACTGTAGATGAGGGACCAGTAGCATCACTGGGTTTGCCTGCTGCACGCCCACTCTGTAAACAAGGGAATAGCTAATGTATTATTATTATTATTATTATTATTATTATTATTAGTGTTACATTATTATTATTCACACAGTCTATCTTCTGTGTTGCATTTGAGTACATACAGCGACCCCATGCACAATTTACAGAAATACAAATGAGCCTTAAGATAGTGATCGTAATTGCAATGAACCCAACAATTGACATAAATACAGGAGTCTTGTATAGGAGTCTATAGCGTTTCTCCTGTTGGAACACTTTTACAACCAAGTCAACGACTGCTGGATTTTAAATGAACAAAATATGTTGGTTGGGTGACTAAACTACATAAGGTGTTATCGTGTGCAATGGGCGTCTGCAGACACACAACGCATACAGCAGCAGAACAACTTCTAGTGTTTTTACAAGAGTAGGTAACACCGAAAGATCCAGCTTACATTATTGACAAACTATTAGCAAGTTACAGACAAACCATTATATTTTCCCCTATTCTAAAGTCCCCACGTCATGCATTTAGCTAACAGTGAATTTACCTTGCATTTGCAAAAAAGTGGTGGTCATGAAGATGACTCAAGAGATTTGAAGTGTTGCCCCCTTAAAAAACCTCTTTGGGATAGGGGGCAGCATTTTCACTTTTGGATAAATAGCGTGCCCAATTTCAACTTCCTGCTACTCATGCCAAGAAAATAAGGTGTGCATATTATTATTAGATTTGGATGGAAAACACTCTGAAGTTTCTAAAACTGTTTGAATCATGTTTGTGAGTATAACAGAATTTATATAGCAGGCAAAACCCAGAGGACTAACCATTCAGATTTTTTTTGAGGTCACTGTCAATTCAATGAGGTTTCATTGGGGAACTTGATTTCTAAGGCAATTGATTGCAGTTTCTACCGCTTCCACTGGATGTCACCAGTCTTTGGAAATAGGTTGAGGTTATTCCTTTGTGAAATGAAGAAGTACGGCCATCTTGGATCAGGGTAACGTTATGTGTACTGTTTTAGAGTTGCGCAAGACTAAAAAAAGTAGCGTTAGTTTGTGATCCTCCTGTATTGAAAACAGACCCTTCTTCAATTTGATCAATTATTAATGTTTAAAAATACCTAAAGTTGTATTACAAAAGTAGTTTGAAATTTTTTTGCAAAGTTTACAGGTAACTTTTGAGATATTTTGTAGTGACGTTGCGCAAATTGAAAGCTGTTTTTTTTCTGGATCAAACGCGCCAAATAAATGGACATTTTGGATATATATATCGACGGAATTAATTGAACAAAAGGACCATTTGTGATGTTTATGGGACATATTGGAGTGCCAACAATAGAGGCTCGGTAAGACATGATTTATATTTTATTTCTGCGTTTTGTGTGGTGCCTGCAGGATTGAAATATGCTATTCTCTCTTTGTTTACTGTTGTGCTATCATCAGATAATATCTTCTCATGCTTTCGCCAATAAGCCTTTTTGAAATCTGACATATTGGCTGGATTCACAACGAGTGTAGCTTTAATTTGGTATCTTACATGTGTGATTTAATGAAAGTTTGAATTTTATAGACTTTTATTTGAATTTGGCGCTACGCATTTTCCCTGGCAATTGGCCAAGTGGGACATTTGCGTCCCGCCTATCCCAGAGAGGTTTTAAGCAGCGATTATTTATTTCTTTTAGCATGTTCTGCAGACAAGGTGACCATTTTAGATTAAGTTTCCGTCAGCACTCGTGTAAAACCCAAAATACGACCACACTTCAGATTTGGTCCTCTTAGAATCTCACTGCCTTCTGCCTTGTTTTCACACGAAACAAAACCCACGTTGCATGCTGCGCCTGCGTCAGACTGTTGCTCACTGATGATGCTGGACAGTATTTACCATCGGTTTTTCTAACATGGTTTAAATGATAAGTCACATTTGAAACGGTAATACTAATCGGCGGGAATTTTACTGTGGTTTATCGTGAAACCGGTCACTGTTTCATCCCTAGTTGCAAGTTTATTTTCCTGTAATAATTAAGAAACATTTGCTAAAGTGAAGACGTTGTCAGCTATGATATGGTCATTATTTGAACTGGCTAGCCAGCTAACTTAATCTTAGCTAGCTAACAAGCTATAAACTAACCAAAACATTAGTTGCCTGGTTTGCTAGTAACTCAACGTTACAACAATGCTGAATCATGTCCCCAGTGAAAGTCTCATCCATCTGCACACAATACCCCATAATGGCAAAGTGTTTTTTTTTTCGAAATGTTTGCACATTTATTGAAAATGAAATATAGATATCTAATTTACATGAGTATTCACATCCCTGAGTCAATACTTTGTAAAAGCACCTTTTGGCAGCAATTACAGCTGTGCGTCTTTCTGGCTAAGTCTCCTAAGAGCTTTCCACTTCTGCATTAGGCAACATTTGCCCATTATTCTTATCAAAATTCTTCAAGCTCTGTCAAATTGGTTGTTGATCATTGCTAGACAACCATTTCCAGGTCTTGCCATAGATTTTAAAGTAGATTTAAGTCAAAACTGTAACTCGGCCACTCCGGAACATTCACTGTGTTCTTGATAAGCAACTCCAGTGAAGATTTGGTCTTCTGTTTTAGGTTATTGTCCTGCTGAAAGGGGAATTTATCTCCCAGTGTCTGGTGGAAAGCAGACTGAACCAGGTTTTCCTCTAGGATTTTGCCTGTGCTTAGCTCCACCCTGAAAAACTCCCCAATCCCTTAATGATTGCAAGCATACCCATAATATGATGTAGCCACCACTATGCTTGAAAATTTGGAGAGTGGTACTCAGTAATGTGTTGTACTGGAGTTGCTCCAAACATAACACTTTATTTAGGACAAAAAGTTAATTACTTTGCCACATTTTTTGCAGTATTACTTTAGTGACTTGTTGCAAACAAGATGCATGTTTTTGAATAGTTTTATTCTGTACAGGCTTCCTTTTCACTTTGTCAATTAGGGTAGTAATTGTGGAGTAACTACAATGTTGTTGATCCATCCTCAGTTTTCTCCTATCACAGCCATTAAACTCTAACTGTTTTAAAGTTTATTGACCTCGTGGTGAAATCCCTGAGCGGTTTCCTTCCTCTCCAGCAAGTGAGTTAGGAAGGACACCTGTATCTTTGTGGTGAATGGGTGTATTGATACACCATCCAAAATGTAATTAATAACTTTACCATGCTCAAAGGGACATTCAATTTCAGCTTTTTTATTTTTGCCTATCTACCAATAGGTGCCCTTCTTTGCAAGGCATTGGAAAACCTCCCTGTTCTTTGTGGTTGAATCTGTGTTGGAAATTCACTGCTCGACTGAGGGACCTTACAGACAATTGTATGTGTGGGGTACAGAGATGAGGAAGTCATTCAAAAATCATGTTAAACACAATTATTGTGGTGCAGTGGTCTAAGGCACTGCATCGCAGTGCTAGAGGTGTTACTACATACTCGGGTTCATTCCCGGGCTGTGCCACAACCGGCCGTGCCCGGGTGTCCCATAGGGCGGAACACAATTGGGCAAGGGTCGTCCGGATTAGGGGAGGGTTTGGCCGGTGGGGCTTTACTTGGCTCATCTCGCTCTAGCGACTCCTTGTGATGGGCCAGGTGCCTGCGTCTGACCCAGGTCGCCAGTTGAACGGTGTTTCCTCCAACACATTTGTGCGGCTGGCTTCCGGGTTAAGCTAAACAGTGTTAAGGAGGGAGGTTAGGCGGGTCATACTTCCACTTTCTTTTCTTACTATTATTGCCCTTCTAGTCCATGCAACCTATTATGTGACTTTTACTACTGAAATTATTTAGGCTTCCCATAACAAAGGGTTGAATACTTTTTCATTTATAATTCATTTGTAAACATTTCGAAAAACATTATTCCACTTTGAACATTATGGGGTCTCGTGTAGGCCAGTAACAAAAAAATAGAAATACCAAAAATCATCCACAATTGCTGCAGCAAGCATAGCTGCTCATCTTGCCGCATCCATTTTTGTTATTAACAGAAACAAACCGAAATGGAACGCTCGCTGCCAGTGTTCGCAAATGGAAGCTTTGTTGAACGCACCTCTGGTCTGACAAACAGCGCTGTAGCTCTGCCACTTTCTACTGCAGATGCAGAAGGCCCTATGTTTCTATCTTAAACAGACAGATTTTTATAGAGGGTTAATCTCAATACATAAATTAGCTTCAAGACAGTTTCTTTAGTAGCTGAATATGTATTCACTAGAGTGTGGTACTGCACTGTATGCACTGAAGGCGATCATAGCTATCTTGGCAGCCATGACATGCTAAGCTAGTGTGATCATGACATGCTAAGCTAGTGTGATCATGACATGCTAAGCTAGTGTGATCATGACATGCTAAGCTAGTGTGATCATGAAAAATGGCCGTTATGTTTCCCAAAATTAGAACGTCAAAATTTTGAACGACAGACTGATCACCTGACCAATATCTATGCTTGGATTGGATTCCTTCACATTTCCCACTAGGTGGCACTGCGGCTAGACTACAAGTGCAGACAGAGCGGGTGTTGCGCTACTATCTAATGAGCGGAAATGGGGGTATAAAAAAAAGCTAGCCAGTTAAGGTTTCAGAGTGTTACAACAATGCTTTATTGTTATTTCTTAGTGCTTTTAAACATTATCCCCAATGGGCTGATATGCTCTTATTTTGGAATGGATCCCACAGCTGCAGTGATTCACTTGTTCCACATCCTGGCTGAATCTACTCCACTACCAGACCCAGAATACACATGAAAAAGGATGAAGAACACAGACCAGGATAGTGTGTATTAGGCACAAAATGATTGAAACAACGCTTTCCATTGCATACCCTAATGAACATGACTCAGGCTTTTGACAGCTTGGTCTTTCTTACCTTACCTGCACCGTTACTAGATATATTGTGGAATATATGGGGTTGGGTGCACTGGGAAAACAAAATTAGATCAAATGTACTGTGTATAATTATACAGGACTAATTTAGCTGATTATAAACAAATTTAAAGTAACCTACGTCATGTGTGTGTTGGTGGGGGGGGATTTACATATACTATTTGTGGGGGCGGGCATGTGTCACTGCATGGAGCCTATTTAAGTTTTGTCAAGCAGCGAGTTTGTGTTCCTCATCCAGTACGGCTGCAGTTACCAGGATCTCTCTTACTCCCTCTCCGTCACATTCGGTCTCACTAGGTTATTCTGTCTCACTCCATCAGGTAAGACTCAAACTAATAATCACTATGTGGTCATTATCTTGGCTAATAACCCTTTTCATTCTCTTGACTGATCTCAGACTGGTTTTTCTGAGTGAAATGGAACTTCTCTGTAGGTGAGAGGGTTGTTCTGTATTTCAAGAGCTACAAGATAAGGAACAGTGGCACTCTAAAGATAAAAAAACAAGAAAATAATTACTCTGAAGTTATTCTGACTGTCTTCTCTTCATCCTTGTTGGACGTCTACCACAGAGATGTGTGTCGCCAGCTGCTCCAGGTGTGTGGGTGTGTCCCTTGTTCCCATGGCATTTGTGTGCATGCTGGCCAATGGCCTGTTGCTGTTGCCAGACCTTCAGGCACGCTACCTGTTGGACGGTCACGTGACCAGAGAGGCCCGGTGGGGCACAGGCCTGTGGGCCTCTGGATTCCTGGTGAGACAACAATGCTGTGTGTGTGTGTGTCCTAATAAGGTCATGGCATGACAGTCATAATGACACTCATGTCACTCATTCCTGAAAAACCCTGTTGTCCAAAAAAAGGCAGATTGTGGTTTGAGGGTGGATTGTCATGTGTCTAATATATCTGTTGTCTGTTTTTAAGCTACATTTAGAGTCAGTCACAGTGCTATGATTTTTTTGCAAGTTGTTTCTGCTATTGTTGACAGTAATACTGTAATAACATCAATTATTGGAGGGAAGTGAATGTGTAGCATTCTACTGAATAGGGATTCCCTGTAAAAATTATATTCTGACCATCACTGAAACATAAAAAAAAATGTAAACTTGTTTTAATGGTATATTTCATTTAGCTTTTTCTGCCTTTGTCTGTAGGTTCTTATTGGAGCTCGGGGGTTTGTGATTGGCAGCTCAAGGGAAGGCTGCTGTGCGTACAGGATAGAGGTGAGGCTGTGGCCTGTTTTCATCCAAATCTGTGTACCTCAGGACCCGCATTAGCTAGGGCGAGGTTACTAATCAAACTAGTCTGGTTCACCAACCGATCCACCTCCATTACATCTTCATGTCCTCTTTGTGAGTATTTTTAACAGTCTTCCATGTATGTATGTGACCTGCCTCATTGGTTGTGGTGTACATCCTGAACTAATTAGAACTAGTCTGGGAGCGCTTTTTCCTTTCTATCAAATTCTCATGGGTTATTGGATAGAGACGGCAAGAGAGAGATGGAATAATTAGGAGAGTTTTTGCATTGAAGGTCAGTTGGCCGGAATCAAACCCACGCCAACTTCAGATTACATGTGCTACTACAGAGATGTGCTCTAACCACTGGCAACCACCCCAGGCCCCCTTTCTATCAAGTTGTAATAGTATGGATCTTCCGCCCTCTTGTGGCCAGATGCTGTGCCAAGTGGGGTGTTCCTGCGTGGCTCTGGCTGCTGCAGCCTTTTGCTGCCTAGTGAGCGCTACAGGACTGGTACAGGGACCACTGTGTCTGCACAACAGCACACAAGGTCTGGCCTGGGAGATGCCACTCAAACCACAGAAAAGCGGGTGAGTGTGTGTGTGTGAGGGGGGAGGGGGGTCCTGAATTGCTCAAAATCAGTTTCGAGAACCTAGGTGTGGTCTTAAGTAGAACAACAATGATCAAATTCCCACTGACACTGTGTAGTTGCACAATTACCAGTAATCATTTTCTACACTTTGCACAGCTTGTGTTCACTAGTTCTATGTGTTATGAATGTCAATTTAGGTTAACTTTGTCTTTGTAGAGATCCCATCTACCTGTTTGATAGAACATTATGGCCGGCGGCCTGCGAGGAGCCACGCAACGTTGTTCAATGGAATGTAGTGCTGTTTTCTGTTCTCATGGCAACCAGTGGACTGCAGGCCATCCTTTGTGCAGCACATACAATCAATGCTATCCTGGGCATAATATTTGGGCCAAGATTCTGCAAAAACAAGGTGAGGTGTATGAATGTGTGTGTGTGTGTGTGTGTGTGTGTGTGTGTGGCCTTTCACTCACTGTTAGTCTGAATGTGTGTTACAGGTCAGTCCAGCTTGAGGACATCATCCAGGAACCTTATTAGGAGCAGGAATGAAGGACCTCCCAAATGAAGTACTGTAGTTACTAAATGCTGATTTTAGGTCAGTTTTACATATTTCCCGCCTAATGGATGAGGTCAGGATTGCGGAGGTTTAGCTGATCCTGGATCTATGCTTACAGGCAGCTTCTACCACCGCTGAACATTGGTTCTGGCCACCAGTCAGCATTTCACAAACTAAGAAGCAGACTTGCACTTTAAAGAATATGATTTTATTATGTTTTGATAAGCTAACAGAGTAAAACAGGGAGACAAAAAAGGAAGATTTAGAAGGGGATAGAGGTAGATGGGATGGGGAGAAGCTGTTTTGGAGTTTGCAGTTTTATATACCTAGATGATACCATTCAGACCGGTCTCTACACTTTGCTTGCAAGTTGGCACTCTTATTGTTGACAGTGTGTACACGTTATTATATTGCAAACATTATTTATGTGTGTGTACTGCTGAACAATTGTGAAGCTGTGATCTTATATATAGTCATTTTGTTAATTATATTAATGTCACAGTCTATTAATTTCATGAAGTGTAATCAAACCTACATCCTTAGTGGGGTGCAGGGCCAAAGAAAGTTGGTATGAAAGAAATGGAGCCCGCACACTCAAGCTCAATCACATACCTTTATTCAAATCAAAACAAATCCAATTGTATTGTTCACATACACATGGTTAGCAGATGTTATTGTGAGTGTAGCTAAAGGCTTGTGCTTATAGTTCCGACAGTGCAGCAATATCTAACAAGTAATATCTAACAATTCCACAGCAAATACCTAAAACACACAAATCTAAGTTAAGGAATGGAATAAGAATATATAAATATATGGATGAGCAGTGTCAGAGCGGCATAGGCAAGATGCAATAGATAGTATAGAATACAGTGTTTACATATGAGATGAGTAATGTAAGATATGTGAACATTATTAAAGTGGCATTATTAAAGTGACTAGTGTTCCATTTATTAAAGTGGCCAATGATTTCAAGTCTGTGTGTAGGCAGCAGCCTCTCTGTGCTAGTGATGGCTGTTTAACAGTCTGATGGCCTTGAGATAGAAACAGTTTTTCAGTCTTTCGGTCCCAGCTTGATGCACATGTACTGACCTAGCCTTCTGGATGGTAGCAGGATGAACAGGCAGTGGCTCGGGTGGTTGTTGTCCTTGATTATCTTTTTGGCCTTCCTGTGACATCGGGTGCTGTAGGTGTCCTGGAGAGCAGGTAGTTTGCCCCCAGAGAGGAGTTGTGCAGACCCTGCTGTTGTGGGCGGTGCAGTTGCCATACCATGCGGTGATACAGCCCAACAGGATGCTCTCAATTGTGCATCTAAAGGTTTGTGAGGGTTCTAGGTGACTGGTGCTGTTGCGCCTTCTTCACCACACTGTCTGTGTGGGTGGACCATTTCAGTTTGTCGGTGATGTGTATGCCGACGAACTTAACTTTCTACCTTCTCCACTGCTGTCCCATCGATGTGGATAGGGGTGCACCCTCTGCTGTTTCCTGAAGTCACTATCATCTCCTTTGTTTTGTTGACGTTGAGTGAGAGGTTATTTTCCTGACACCACACACACCTCCTCCCTGTAGGCTGTCTCGTCGTTGTTGGTAATCAAGCCTACTATGGTCCTCCCGAGTGGCGCAGTGGTCTAAGGCACTGCATCGCAGTGCTAGCTCTGCCACTAGAGATCACGGGTCTAGGCTCTGTCGCAGCTGGCCGTGACCAGGAGACCCATGGGGCGGTGCACAATTGGCCCAGCGTCGTCTGGGTTAGGGGAGGGCTTGGCCTGCCGGGATGTTCTTGTCCCATCATGCTCTAGCGACTCCTGTGGCGGGCTGGGCGCATGCACGCTGACACAGTCGCCAGGTGTACGGTGTTTCCTCCGACACATTGGTGCGGCTGGCTTCTGGGTTAAGTGGGTATTGTGTCAAGAAGCAGTGTGGCTTGGCTGGGTTGTGTTTAGGAGGACGCACGGCTCTCAACCTTCGCCTCTCCCGAATGCATACAGGAGTTGCAGTGATGAGACAAGACTACCAATTGGATACCATGAAGTTGGGTAAAAAAATACAAAATATTCAAGCCAACTGTTGTGTCATCTGCAAACTTGATGATTGAGTTGGAGGCGTGCATGCCCACGTGGTCATGGGTGAACAGGGAGTACAGGAGGAGGCTGAGCACACACCCTTGTGGGGCCCTAGTGTTGAGGATGAGCGAAGTGGAGATGTTGTTTCCTACCTTCAACACCTGGGGGCGGCCCCTCAGGAAGTCCAGGACCCAATTGCACAGGGTGGGGTTGAGACCCAGGGCCTCAAGCTTAATAGTGAGCTTGGAGGGTATTATGGTGTTGAATGCTGAGCTATAGTCAATGAACAGCATTCTTACATAGGTATTTCTCTTGTTCAGATGGGATAGGGCAGTGTGCAGTGTGATGGCGATTGCATCGTCTGTGGACCTATTGGGGCGGTAAGCAAATTGAAGTGGGTCTAGGGCAGGCCTGGGCAACTCCAGTCCTCGGGGGCCTGATTGCTGTCGCTCTTTTTCCCCAGTCCCAGCAAACAAACCTGGCTCCAATAATCACCAAATCGTGATCTTGAGTTTAGAATGCAATTAGTTTAAATCAGGTGTGTTTGCTAGGGATGGGAGAAAAGTGTAACACCAATCAAGCCTCCGAGGACTGGAATTGCCCAGGCCTGGTCTAGGGTGACAGGAAAGTGGAAGTGATATGATCCTTGACTAGTCTCTCAAAGCACTTCATGATGACAGAAGTGAGTGCTAGCCATTTAGTTCAGTTACCTTTCCATTCTTGGGTACAGGAACAAATGGTGGCCATCTTGAAGCATGTGGGGACAGCAAACTGGGATAGGGAGAGTTTAAATATCTCCGTAAACACACCAGCCAGCTGGTCTTCGCATGCTCTGAGGACGCGGCTAGGGATGCCGTCGGGACCGGCCGCCTTGTCTTACTCACGTCGGCCACGGAGAAGGAGAGCCCACAGTCCTTGGTAGCGGGTCGCGTTGGTGGCACTGTATTATCCTCAAAGCGGGCAAAGAAGGTTTTCCTTTTGTAGTCCCTGATTGTCTGTAGACCCTGCCACATACGTCTCATGTCTGACCCTTTGAATTGCGACTCTTTTTCTCTATACTGACATTTTGCTTGTTTGATTGCTTTGCGGAGTGAATAACTACACTGTTTGTATTCGGCCATATTCCCAGTCACCTTTCCATGGTTAAATAAGGTGGTTAGCCGCCATTTATCCACGGTTTCTGGTTAGGGTAGGTTTTAATAGTCACAGTGGGTACAACATCTCCTATACACTTCCTTATAAACTCACTCACCGAATCAGCGTATACGTCAATATTATTCTCTGAGGCTACCCGGAACATATCCCAGTTCGCTTGATCAAAACAATCTTGAAGCGTGGATTCCGATTGGTCAGACCAGCGTTGAATAGTCCTTAACACGGGTCCTTCTTGTTTGAGTTTCTACCTATAGGGAGGGAGAAGCAAAATGGAGTTGTGGTCAGATTTGCCGAAAGGAGGACAGGGGAGGGCCTTCTATGCATCGCAGAAGTTAGAGTAACAAATGTTCAGTGTTTTTCCAGTGTGAGTGCTACAGTCAATATGCTGATATAATTTAGATAGCCTTGTTCTCAAATTTGCTTTGGAACAATCCCCATCTACAATAAATGCAGCTCCAGGATATGTGGTTTCCAGTTTGCATAAAGTCCAGTGAAGTTCCTTTAGGGCCGTCACGGTATCGGCTTGAGGGGGGATATACACGGCTGTGACAATAACCAAAGGGAATTCTCTTGGGAGATAATATGGTTAGCATTTGATTGTGAGGAATTCTAGGTCAGGTGAACAAAAGGACTTGAGTTCCTGAACGTTGTTACAATTACACCATGAGTCTTTAATCATGAAATCATTATTCTTCCTGGAGAGATGTTTATTCCTGTCGACGTGACGCACTGAGAATCCAGGTGGGTGTACCGGCTCCGACAGCGTATCTCGAGAGAGCCATGTTTCCGTGAAACAGAATATGTTACAATCCCTGAAATCTCTCTGGGAAGCAACAAACAAACAATGTTTAGATCCTACAAGGATCTTCGTTATGTCATTTCACCCGGATGTGTACCACATCCATATTTATAGACATATAGTACCAGCCAAAAGTTTGGACATATCTACTCATTCAAGGGTTTTTATTTATTATTACTATTTTCTACATTGTATAATAATAGTGAAGACATCACAACTATGAAATAACACATATGATATCATGTAGTAACCAAAAAAGTGTTAAAAAAATCAAAATATATTTAATATTTTGGATTCTTCAAAGTAGCCACCCTTTGCCTTGATGACAGTTTTGCACATTCTAGGCATTCTCTCAACCAGCTTCAACTGGAATACTTTTCCAACAGTCTTGAAGGAGTTCCCACATATGCTGAGCACTTGATGGCTGCTTTTCCTTCACTCTGCTGTCCAACTCATCCCAAACCATCTCAACCAGGTTGAGGTTGGGTTATTGTGGAGGCCAGGTCATCTGATGCAGCACTCCATCACTATCCTCGGTCAAATAGCCCATACATAGCCTAAAGGTGTGTTTTGGGTCATTGTCCTGTCGAAAAACAAATTACAGTCCAACTAAACGCAAACCAGATGGGGTGGCGTAGCGCTGCAGAATGCTGCGGTAGCCATGCTGGTTAAGTGTGCCTTGAATTCTAAATAAATTACTGATAGTGTCACCAGCAAAGCACCCCCACACCATCATACCTCCTTCTCCATGCTTCACAGTGGGAACAACACATGAGATCATCCGTTCACAATACTTTGCATCTCACAAAGACACAGCGGTTGGAACCAAAAATCTCAAATTTGGACTCAGATTTCCACAGGTCTACTGTCCATTTCTCATGTTTCTTGGCCCAAGCAAGCATCTTCTTAATATTGGTGTCATTTAATAGTGGTTTCTTTGCAGCAATTCCACCATTTAAGGCCTGATTCACGCAGTTTCATCTGAACAGTTGATGTGGAGATCTGTCTGTTACATGAACTCTGTGAAGCATTTATTTGGGCTGCAATTTTTGAGGCTGGTAACTAATGAACTTATCCTCTTTAGCAGAGGTAACGCTCGGTCTTCCTTTCCTCTGCCGGTACTCATGAGTGCCTGTTTCATAATAGATCTTGATGGTTTCTACGACTGCACTTTTTTCCGGATTGACTGAACTTCATGTCTTTAAGTAATGATGGACTGTCATTTCTCTTTGCTTATTTGAGCTTTTCTTGCCATAATATGGACTTGGTCTTTTACCAAATAGGTCTATCTTCTGTATACCACCTGTACCTTGTCACAACACAACTGATTAACTTTTAACAAGGCACCCCAATTAATTAAAATCCATTCCAGGTGACTACCTCATGAAGCTGGTTGAGAAAATGCCAAGAGTGTGCAAAGTTGTCATTAAGGCAAAAGGTGGCTACTTTGAAGAATCCAAAATATTAAATAAACTGCTCAAAAAAATAAAGGGAACACTAAAATAACACATCCTAGATCTGAATGAATGAAATATTCTTATTAAATACTTTTTTCTTTACATAGTTGAATGTGCTGACAACAAAATCACACACAAATTATCAATGGAAATCAAATTTATCAACCCATGGAGGTCTGGATTTGGAGTCACACTCAAAATGAAAGTGGAAACCACACTACAGGCTGATCCAACTTTGATGTAATGTCCTTAAAACGTGCCTCCACGTGCCTGTAAGACCTCCCTACAATGCCTGGGCATGCTCCTGATGAGGTGGCGGATGGTCTCCTGAGGGATCTCCTCCCAGACCTGGACAAAAGCATCCGCCAACTCCTGGACAGTCTGTGGTGCAACGTGGCGTTGGTGGATGGAGCGAGACATGATATCCCAGATGTGCTCAATTGGATTCAGGTCTGGGGAACGGGCGGGCCAGTCCATAGCATCAATGCCTTCCTCTTGCAGGAACTGCTGACACACTCCAGCCACATGAGGTCTAGCATTGTCTTGCATTATGAGGAACCAAGGGCCAACCGCACCAGCATATGGTCTCACAAGGGGTCTGAGGATCTCATCTCGGTACCTAATAGCAGTCAGGCTACCTCTGGCGAGCACATGGAGGGCTGTGCGGCCCCCCAAAGAAATGCCACCCCACACCATGACTGACCCACCGCCAAACCGGTCATGCTGGAGGATGTTGCAGGCAGCAGAACGTTCTCCACGGCGTCTCCAGACTGTCACATCTGTCACGTGCTCAATGTGAACCTGCTTTCATCTGTGAAGAGCACAGGGCGCCAGTGGCGAATTTGCCAATCTTGGTGTTCTCTGGAAAATGCCAAACGTCCTGCACGGTGTTGGGCTGTAAGCACAACCCCCACCTGTGGACGTCGGGCCCTCATACAGCCCTCATGGAGTCTGTTTCTGACCGTTTGGGCAGACACATGCACATTTGTGGCCTGCTGGAGGTCATTTTGCAGGGCTCTGGCAGTGCTCCTCCTGCTCCTCCTTGCACAAAGGCGGAGGTAGCGGTCATGCTGCTGGGTTGTTGCCCTCCTACGGCCTCCTCCACGTCTCCTGATGTACTGGCCTGTCTCCTGGTAGCGCCTCCATGCTCTGGACACTACGCTGACAGACACAGCAAACCTTCTTGCCACAGCTCGCATTGATGTGCCATCCTGGATGAGCTGCACTACCTGAGCCACTTGTGTGGGTTGTAGACTCTGTCTCATGCTACCACTAGAGTGAAAGCACCGCCAGCATTCAAAAGTGACCAAAACATCAGCCAGGAAGCATAGGAACTGAGAAGTGGTCTGGTCACCACCTGCAGAACCACTCCTTTATTGGGGGTGTCTTGCTAATTGCCTATAATTTCCACCTGTTGTCTATTCCATTTGCACAACAGCATGTGAAATGTATTGTCAATCAGTGTTGCTTCCTAAGTGGACAGTTTGATTTCACAGAAGTGTGATTGACTTGGAGTTACATTGTGTTGTTTAAGTGTTCCCTTTATTTTTTTGAGCAGAGTATATTTTGATTTAACACTTTTTTGGTTACCACAGAACATGATCACATGTGTTGTTTCATACTTTTGATACCTTCACTGTCATTCTACAATGTAGAAAATAGTAGAAAATAAAGAAAAACCCAGGAATGAGTAGGTGTAGAATGATATAGTTTGTGTATAATGTATATATTTATGTTGTATTATCTTTGCTTTCCTCACAATCTTAAATAAGCATGCCCTAGATAAAGCCCGTGGTTCACTCCAGACCTGACTGCCCTTGACCAGCACAAAAACATCCTGTGGCGTACGGCATTAGCATCAAATAGCCCCCTCGATATGCAGCTTTTCATGGAAGTTAGGAACCAATATACACAGGCAGTTAGGAAAGCAAAGGCTAGCTTTTTCAAACAGAAATTTGCATCATTTAGCACAAACTGGGACACTGTAAAGTCCATGGAGAATAAGAGTACCTCCTCCCAGCTGCCCACTGCACTGAGGCTAGGAAACACTGTCACATCCGATAAATTCACTATAATTTAGAATTTCAATAGGCATTTTTCTACAGCTGACCATGCTTTCCACCTGGCCACACTTACCCTGGTCAACTTGCCCAAGCCTCCCCATTTCTCCTTCTCCCAAATCCAGATAGATGATGTTCTGAAAGAGCTGCAAAATCTGGACCCCTACAAATCAGCTGGGCTAGACAATCTGGACCATCTCTTTCTAAAATTATCCGCCGGAATTGTTGCAACCCCTATTACTAGCCTGTTCAACCTCTGTTTCATATCGTCTGAAATCCCCAAAGATTGGAAAGCTGCCGCAGCCATCCCCATCTTCAAAGGGGGAGACACTCAGACCCAAACTGTTATAGACCTATATCTATCCTGCCCTGCCTTTCTAAAATCTTCGAAAGCCAAGTTAACAGAGATCAACCATTTCGAATGCCACCGTACCTTCTCCACTATGCAATCTGGTTTCCGAGCTGGTCATGGGTGCATCTCAGCCATGTTCAAGGTCCTAAACGATATAACCGCCATCGATAAAAGGCAGTACTGTGCAGTCGTCTTCATCGACCTGGCCAAGGCTTTCAACTCTCTCAATCACCGCATTCTTAGCGGCAGACTCAATAGCCTTGGCTTCTCAATTGACTTCCTCGCCAGGTTCACCATCTACGTCTCAGATAGAGTTCAGTGTGTTAAATCGGAGGGCCTGTTGTCCGGACCTCTGGCAGTCCCTATGGGGGTGCCAAAGGGTTCAATTCTCGGGCTGACTATTTTCTCTGTACAGTGCCTTGCGAAAGTATTCGGCCCCCTTGAACTTTGCGACCTTTTGCCACATTTCAGGCTTCAAACATAAAGATATAAAACTGTATTTTTTTGTGAAGAATCAACAACAAGTGGGACACAATCATGAAGTAGAACGACATTTATTGGATATTTCAAACTTTTTTAACAAATCAAAAACTGAAAAATTGGGCGTGCAAAATTATTCAGCCCCTTTACTTTCAGTGCAGCAAACTCTCTCCAGAAGTTCAGTGAGGATCTCTGAATGATCCAATGTTGACCTAAATGACTAATGATGAGAAATACAATCCACCTGTGTGTAATCAAGTCTCCGTATAAATGCACCTGCACTGTGATAGTCTCAGAGGTCCGTTAAAAGCGCAGAGAGCATCATGAAGAACAAGGAACACACCAGGCAGGTCCGAGATACCGTTGTGAAGAAGTTTAAAGCCGGATTTGGATACAAAAAGATTTCCCAAGCTTTAAACATCCCAAGGAGCACTGTGCAAGCGATAATATTGAAATGGAAGGAGTATCAGACCACTGCAAATCTACCAAGACCTGGCTGTCCCTCTAAACTTTCAGCTCATACAAGGAGAAGACTGATCAGAGATGCAGCCAAGAGGCCCATGATCACTCTGGATGAAATGCAGAGATCTACAGCTGAGGTGGGAGACTCTGTCCATAGGGCAACAATCAGTCGTATATTGCACAAATCTGGCCTTTATGGAAGAGTGGCAAGAAGAAAGCCATTTCTTAAAGATATCCATAAAAGTGTCATTTAAAGTTTGCCACAAGCCACCTGGGAGACACACCAAACATGTGGAAGAAGGTGCTCTGGTCAGATGAAACCAAAATGTAACTTTTTGGCAACAATGCAAAACGTTATGTTTGGCGTAAAAGCAACACAGCTCATCACCCTGAACACTGTCAAACATGGTGGTGGCAGCATCATGGTTTGGGCCTGCTTTTCTTCAGCAAGGACAGGGAAGATGGTTAAAATTGATGGGAAGATGGATGGAGCCAAATACAGGACCATTCTGGAAGAAAAGCTGATGGAGTCTGCAAAAGTCCTGAGACTGGGACGGAGATTTGTCTTCCAACAAGACAATGATCCAAAACATAAAGCAAAATCTACAATGGAATGGTTCAAAAAGAAACATATCCAGGTGTTAGAATGGTCAAGTCAAAGTCCAGACCTGAATCCAATCGAGAATCTGTGGAAAGAACTGAAAACTGCTGTTCACAAATGCTCTCCATCCAACCTCACTGAGCTCGAGCTGTTTTGCAAGGAGGAATGGGAAAAAATGTCAGTCTCTCGATGTGCAAAACTGATGGAGACATACCCCAAGCGACTTACAGCTGTAATCGCAGCAAAAGGTGGCGCTACAAAGTATTAACTTAAGGGGGCTGAATAATTTTGCACGCCCAATTTTTCAGTTTTTGATTTGTTAAAATTTTTTGAAATATCCAATAAATGTCGTTCCACTTCATGATTGTGTCCCACTTGTTGTTGATTCTTCACAAAAAAATACAGTTTTATATCTTCATGTTTGAAGCCTGAAATGTGGCAAAAGGTCGCAAAGTTCAAGGGGGCCGAATACTTTCGCAAGGCACTGTATCAATGATGTCACTCTTGCTGCTGGTGATTCTCTAATCCACCTCTTCGTAAACGACACCATTCTGTATACATCTGGCCCTTCTTTGGGCACCATGCTAACAAACCTCCAAACGAGCTTCAATGCCATACAACACTCCTTCCATGGACTCCAACTGCTTTTAAATTCTAGTAAAACTAAGTGCATGCTCTTCAACCAATTGCTGCCTGCACCCTTCCGCCCGACTAGCATCACTACTCTGGAAGGTTCTGACTACTCTGGACGGTTCTTGAATATGTGGACAACTACAAATACCTTGGTGTCTGGTTAGACTGTAAACTCTCCTTCCAGACTCACATTAAGCATCTCCAATCCAGTTAAATCTAATATCGGCTTCCTATTTCGCAACAAAGCCTCCTTCACTCATGCCGCCAAACATACCCTCTGACTATCCTACCCATCCTTGACTTCGGCGATGTCTTTTACAAAATAGCCCCCAACACTCAGCAAACTGGATGTAGTCTATCACAGTGCCATCCGTTTTATCACCAAAGCCCCATATACTACCCACCTCTGTGACCTGTATGCTCTCGTTAGCTGGCCCTCACTACATATTTGTCGCCAAACCCACTGGCTCCAGGTCATCTATAAGTCTTTGCTAGGTAAAGCTTCGCCTTATCTCAGCTCACTGGTCACCATTGCAACACCCATCCATAGCACGCGCTCCAGCAGGTATATTACACTGGTCATCCCCAAAGCCAACGGTTCTTTTGGCCGCCTTTCCTTACAGTTCTATGCTGCCAATGACTGGAACGAATTGCAAAAATCTCTAAAGCTGGAGTCATATCTACCTCTCAAACCTTAAGCCTCAGCTGTCAGAGCAGCTTACCGATCACTGTACCTGTAGACAGCCAATCTGTAAATAGCATACCCGACTACCTCATCCCCATATTATTACTTAACCTCTTGCTCTTTTGCACCCCAGTATCTCTACTTGCACATAATCTGCACATCTATCACTCCAGTATTAATGCTAAATTGTAATTATTTTCGCCTCTAGGGCCTATTTGTTACCTACCTCCCTACTCTTCTACATTTGCACACACTGTACATAGATCTTCCTATTTTTCTTTTCTTTTGTGTTATTGACTGAGCATTTGTTTATGTGTAACTCTGTGTTTTTGTCGCACTGCTTTGCTTTATCTTGGCCAGGTCGCAGTTGTAAATGAGAACTTGTTCTCAACTGGCCTACCTGGTTTTAAATAAAGGTGAAAAATGTATTTTTTAAATGGTCCACACACCCACACTGTCATGAAGAAGGCTTTGGCACGAGCCCTCAAATCCTCAAAAAGTTCTACAGCTGCACCGTTGAGAGCATTTTGACTGGCTGCATTATTGCTTGGTATGGCAAACGCACTGCCCTCGATCACGTGGCACTACAGAGGGTGGTGCGGACAGACCAGTACATCACTGGGGCCGAGCTCCCTGCCATCCAGGACAAAGCAAAAGCAGACGAGACCCCTAACTCAGTCTCCTTGAATACCGCAACACTCCAGTTGACAACTTCAAATCACCAGCCCAGCTGTTGATGAGCCGCAGACTTCGCTCATTCCTTCCCAGCACCAACCAGCATTTGCAACCTGAGGTTGTCAGCTACAAGGAAATGCATGAAAAACATGCACAGAGACAACAACAACAAAAGCGATACTACGACAGGTCAGCTAGACCACTGCCACCACCATCAACGGAGAGTCAGTTAGAATCCAGGAGCATGGCCTCTGGAAGCCAGCAGTTGTCATCCAGCCAGCTGACTCAGAAAGTTCATATCACGTCCGCACCGCAGAAGGAGCGATGTACCGTCGCAATCGTCGTCACCTACTGAACACAAAAGAACAACACACTGACGAGATGAACTGTTTCCCTGCCCTAAAAGAGATCCAGAATAAAAATGTGTTATTGAAATGCTTTGGTATTGTACTTGTTTGAATTGTTGAGATGTCATTGCTACAGTGAAAAGCTGAGTTGCTGAGAAATCTTCGTTCTAACAGTATGTTGAATCATTGCTTCAAAGTCTTATGTTGGTGCAGTATAAATGGTTAATTACCTTGAGTTGGGCAGAGCATGTATTCAAAACAAACGCTTTTGAATACCAGTCTCAACGTCAACAGTGAAGAGGCGACTCCGGGATGCTGGCCTTCTAGGCAGAGTTGCAAAGAAAAAGCCATATCTCAGACTGGCCAATAAGAAGAAAAGATTAAGATGGGCAAAAGAACACAGACACTGGACAGAGAAACTACCTGGAAGGCCAGCATCCTGGAGTTGCCTCTTCACTGTTGACATTGAGACTGGTGTTTTGCGGGTACTATTTAATGAAGCTGTCAGTTGAGGACTTGTGAGGCGTCTGATTCTAAAAATAGACACTAATGTACTTGTCCTCTTGCTCAATTGTGCACCGGGGCCTCCCACTCCTCTTTCTAATCTGGTTAGAGACAGTTTGCACTGTTCTGTGAAGATAGTAGTACACAGCGTTGTACGAGATCTTCAGTTTCTTAGCAATTTCTCGCATGGAATTGCCTTCATTTCTCGGAACAAGAATAGACTGACGAGTTTCAGAAGAAAGTTCTTTGTTTCTGGCTATTTTGAGTCTGTAATCAAACCCACAAATGCTGATGCACCAGATACTCAACTTGTCTAAAGAAGGCCAGTTTTATTGCTTCTTTAATCAGACAACAGTTTTCAGCTGTGATAACATAATTGCAAAAGCTTTTTCTAATGATCAATTAGCCTTTTAAAATGATCAACTTGGATTAGCTAACACAACGTGCCATTGGAACACAGGAGGGATGGTTGCTGATAATGGGCCTCTGTACGCCTATTTAGATATTCCACAATGTTCAAGGGATGTACATTCAGTCCATAGTAGCCCACAACAACATCATTTGATGGACAATGTTCGTAGGCAGGTGCAATCATGTCTAATGAGGTTACAAGGTAAAACTGGAAGTTGGGCACATTATCCGCTTAATGACAGTGGGGCTAGTTAGTGACAATTGTGTGAACCTTTCTGCAGAGCTGCACATGCACAGCCTAATATGACATACAACACAAACTTCAGTGACCCGTTTTAGCTCAAGAGCACTACAACTGGCTACTACTGGCTGAAATTATGGAAAAACTACACAGAGCCTTTCAAAGCGAGTTCATAGAGTATTTAGACTGTGTTTCCTCTCAATGTCCCAAGGCAAGACCTTTACTATTGGAAATATTAACAGACACAATTCATCAGACATCAGATTGCAATAGTGTTATTATTAGCTACTAGTATCTCCATTGTTTCAGCTTTTTCTGTTTGTTATTTTTTCTGTCTTTAGTTCTGTCTGCCTTGTGTCCACTTCCTCATGCATCATGCATCACCCACCCTCTCTCCTGCTACCTTCCGTTCTTCTCTTTGTCTTCTCTCTTTTATGTCGCTCTTCTTATCCAGACCCGGCGCAAGAACGAAGCAAGAATGAATCAGTTGGACGGCCTTGGATTTTTTTAAAGGGATCTCCTATGTGTGCAGGTGCTTGCACGTTCACATTTTTTTTTTTATGATTGTAAAGACAATAGGCAGCTAGTGAGTTTCAAGTTTGGGGAAGCTTACAATTTATCTTACCATTTCTACCCATCTGCGTGACAGTTGTATTTTTAATGCGCATTTCCGTGGAACAGTTTCATTTCAATACTAATGTTTTCCTTTCTCAAAATCATTGTCACGTGGTTAATCATACCAAGTAAAATTATAAAAATCTAAAAGTTCAAATTCAACTATGGTGAGAGCACTAGCCTCTGCCACATGGATGGATACATTGATACACTATGATCCATTAATGGCTAGAGAGCAAAGAACTCAGAGATACAGGAGTAAGCCTATAACTTCCATCATCAACTAAGTAAAACGAATAGACTTAAAGCCGACATAAAAACAGTAGACAATATCCTGATGAAAAGTCTGGTTCTTTCAAACACATTAATCTCTCTACTCTGCCTGTCTGCTTCCCTTTCTATCTGTCATGACTTGAGCTATTGCAACATCGTATCAAATAATCATTTGATCCATCTGGAAGCTGTCACTAGCGAACTTGCAACAATGTATCAATAGCTTATTCTGGGCCCTCAGAGTTTCCTGCACCAGTGAGCTTGGGACAGAAATCTGTTTTTTAAGAGGTTTCCACTGGATATATGGGATCATTAGATCGTGATATTTTGCTCTTTCACACCGAGGCTTGGTGATTGGGAGTGTTGGAAATATTTTTAAAATACTGAGGAACTATCATTTGCAATGGATGTTAAAAAACAGACTTCATCGACTTGTGTGAGGCAAAGAAAGTTAAGAGTTAAGACCAGTGGCAACCCGTCATTCATGGCAAAAAATATATATAAATATATACACTGCATTCGTAAAGTATTCAGACTCCTTGACTTTTCCAACATTTAGTTATGGTAGTCTTATTTTAAAAATGTATTCCATTTTTTTTAAACTCCTCAATCTACACTCAATACCTCATAATGACAAAGCAAAAGCGTTTTTTAAAGACATTTCTTGCAGATTTCTTAAAAATAAAAATAGAAATACCTTATTTACATAAGTATTCAGACCCTTTGCTGTGAGACTTGAAATTGAGCTCAGATGCATCTTGTTTACATTGATCTTCCTTGAGATGTTTCTACAACATGATTGGAGTCCACCTGTGTTAAATTCAATTGATTGGACATGATTTGGAAAGGCGCACACCTGTCTATATAAGGTCCCACAGTTGACAGTGCATTTCAGAGCAAAAACCAAGCCATGAGGTTGAAGGAATCATCCGTAGAGCTCAGAGACAAGATTGTGTCGAGGCACAGATGCCTGCAGCATCTGCCAACAAATGCCTGCAGCATTGAAGGTCTCCAAGAACACAGTGGCCTCCATCGTTCTTAAATGGAAGAAGTTTGGAACCACCAAGACACTTCCAAGAGCTAGCCGCCCGGCCAAACTGAACAATCGGAGTAGAAGGGCCATAATCAGGGAGGAAACAAGATTCTCTGGTCTGATGAAACCAAGATTGAACTCTTTTTGGCCAGAACCTGGCACCATCTCTACAGTGAAGCATGGTAGTGGCAGCATCATGCTGTGGGGATATTCTTCAGCGGCAGGGACTGGGAGGATCGAGGGAACGATGAACAGAGCAAAGTACAGAAAGATCCTTGATGAAAACCTGCTCCAGAGTGCTCAGTACCTCAGACTGGGGCGAAGGCTGAACCTTCCAACAGGACAACGACACTAAGCACACAGCCAAGACTATGCAGTAGGGGCTTCGGGACAAGTCTCTGAATGTCCCTGAGGGGCCCAGCCAGAGCCCGGACTTGAACATCTCTGGAGAGACCTGAAAATAGCTGTACAGCAATGCTCCCCATCCAACCTGACAGAGCTTGAGAGGGAAGAATAGGGGAAACTCCACAAATACAGTTGTGCCAAGCTTGTAGTGTCATACCCAAGAAAACTTGAGGCTGTAATCGCTGCCAAAAGGGCTTCAACAAACTGCTGATTGGTTCCAGGTTTAGCAGTGTGGCAAATTTGCCTGAGCAGACAGTGTTGAAATATACTTTTTATGAGAAAATGTTCAAGAATTGAAGGTGCCAACAAGTGTTATAGTCATCATAAGAATGTTTTACTGTCAAATATAAAATATCAGCTCCTCCCACGAAAGGGATCGATCAAGTTCAAATTTTTTGGGCTTTGGCCCACCACCTAGTGCGCGTTGCAGGCTGGTCTCAAAGGTTTGACGTAACATAGAAAATGAAAAATCCTCGGACACTCAAATTTGTAGGATATGTTATGTATGGTATGGTTACATAAGATAAAAAGGTTACTTAAAGCAAAAATGAAAGGAGGGTGGGCGATTGGAGGTTGGTTGGTGTGGATGGTAGGTGTATGTTTTATGTGTAATGTAATGTAATGCCTAACCAATTGTGCTATTATATGTTTTTGTTTGCGTTATTTGTAACTTATTTTGTACATAATGTTTCTGCCACCGTATCATACGGCAAAAAAGAGCTTCTGGATATCAGGACAGCGATTACTCACCTCGGAATAGACAGATTTTTTCTTCAACAAGCAGGACGCACAGGATGTACTTCAGATACCCGACAAGGCCAAAATCCCCATCATTGGCAAGAGAAAGACACGCAGGTATAGACACGCAGGGCGGGGTGCCTTGTAAGGATCCGCCGTTGGTGAGTGGGAAATCTGCCCTTACCATCAGTACTTGCCAACGTACAATCATTGGGCAATAAATTAGATGAGGTACGATCACAAATATCCTACCCACGGGACAACAAAAACTAATATCTTATGTTTCACCGAATCATGGCTGAATGACGACATGGATAACAGTCAGCTGGTGGGAAATAGGCTGCACCAATATAGGCTGCCACGGTCTGTGTATATTTGTAAACAACAGCTGGGGCACGAAATCTAAGGAAGTCTCTAGATTTTGCTCGCCAGAAATAGAGTATCTCATGATAAGCTGTAGACCAGACTATTTGCCAAGAGAGTTTTCATCTATATTTTTCGTGGCTGTTTATTTACCACCACAGACAGATCCTGGCACTAAGACCGCACTCAGTCAGCTGTATAAGGAAATAAGCAAACAGGAAACAGCTCACCGAGAGGCGGCACTCCTAGTGGTCGGGGACTTTAATGCAGGGAAACTTAAATCAGCGCCCTTAACCACTGCGCCACCCGGGAGGCCATCAGCTGATATATCAAAGTGCTGTACAGAAACCCAGCCTAAAACCCCAAACAGCAAGCAATGCAGGTGTAGTAGCACGGTGGCTTGGAAAAACTCCATAGAAAGGCCAAAAGAAACCTAGAGAGAAACCTAGAGAGGAACCAGGCTATGAGGGGTGACCGGGTGGAGATTATAAAAGAACATGGCCAAGATGTTCAAATGTTCATAAATGACCAGCATGGTCAAATAATAATAATCACAGTAGTTGTCGAGGGTGCAACAAGTCAGCACCTCAGGAGTAAATGTCAGTTGCCTTTTCATAGCCAATCATTGAGAGTATCTCTACCGCTCCTGCTGTCTCTAGAGAGTTGAAAACAGAAGGTCTGGGACAGGTAGCACGTCCGGTGAACAGGTCATGGTTCCCTAGCCACAGGCAGAACAGTTGAAACTGGAGCAGCAGCACAGCCAGGTGGACTGGGGACAACAAGGAGTCATCATGCCAGGTAGTCCTGAGGCATGGTCCTAGGGCACAGTCCTTCTTCATATCCATCCTGTTACTCTACCAGACAAGGTGAGGGCAGTTATGTAATAACTAAAGAGCACACACAGACAACATGCACACAACGGGGACACGTTCGCTCATCAGTGCTAGTTTCCTTACAATGAGCAGAAATTATACACATCATGTTCAGTCTTGATAACTGAAGATTAAAACTATCCTTAAAATATGTGTTGTAGTGTGTAAAAATCAGGTACTATTTATTTTTGCTGTTTACCTCTGGGTTGACACTGAATTTGCTTTGGATTTTGTAGATTCATCCAGGGCTTCTACTTGCCAGTCCCAACGGAGCCAAGAGCATCGCAGCTCTCACCCTCCCATTCCCTCCACTAGACCAGAGTTGTTTCCCATGAATAATGCCAGTAAGTGGATAGTTCCACGAAATGTGTGCCTTTTTGATTCTCTCTGATGTTTTATGTATAAATTATGCACTAATTCAAAAGGCACCTATTTTGTGGAATGACTCAAAATTGACTACAACATTGAAACTTGTGTTGAAGATAAACAATGAATCCATTAGAATACAGAACATTATGGAAACGTTGAACTATATGTATTATTGCAAGTAAAATGTCACTTTTATTTGCAGTCACAATCTTGTCTGTCAAGATCCTCTTGCGTGTGACAACCCCATAATTCCACAGTGTCAACAAAATGTTCTCCTTTCAGAACTTCAGAAGTGTGTCCTAACTAAATTGGAGATATTGGAGGAGGTGAAACGTGTTGGGAGAGCAGAGCCCCAAGACTCTTTGAGTTCCGTGTCAAGAGGATGGAGACGGAGCAAGACTTTGACCAACTAGAGAAGCAGCTCCAAGGTGTGGATGCACAGAATCTGATGGTGAAAGTGAAATTTATTTTGTAGATTTGCCAGCATTTTTCACACAAGCTATAAAGCGATACAAAAAGTGATGCCTGTAGAATTTTTTTTTTTTAAGTACTCATACTGAGACAGTGGTTACTGCATAACTTCCGGTGTTTCAAACAAAGTCTCTTGACACAGATTGCAAGGTTAAGCAAAATTGGTGTTAAGGACACAAAGGACTGTGCCAACAAGGTCATGGTATGTCATATCTTCAGAATGGATCCAATAAGAAAGTCATTTTAAAGGTATCGTTAGTGATACGAACTGTCTGCAACAAAGACAGTAAATCCAGCCTTATCTCCTCAGCAGTTTGAAAGTGTTCAATTCACAAAGAACATCCTATGTGTGCTTGACTTTCAGGCTCTTTACCAATGGCCTGATGTCCTTGTTCAACTTCAATGGCCATCACGCAAGCGAGGATTAGGAAACACAACTGTGTACTCTGTTGTCAACAGTACCTACAAACATGTCATTATTCTGTAGTATATTTTGTATTAATAACTGGGTGGTTTGAGCCCTGAAAGCTGATTGGCTAACAGCCATGGTATATTTAAGCAAAAGTACATGAGAGCCCATATTTGGGATTTCTGTGTTTGGCCTGGTATGGTTCTCAATTAGAGGCAGCTGTCTATCGTTGTCCCTGATAGAGAACCATACTTAGGTAGCCTGGTTTCAATTTTGAGTTGTTATTTTCTGTGTTAGTGTTTGTGACACTTTGTTATTTTGTATTTTGTAGTGTTCAGTTTTACATATTAAAATGGACACTTACCACGCTGAAAATTGGTCCGATCTCTCTTACTCCTCGTCAGAAGAAGATGACGAGCGTTACAGTGGTCCCTTTTTGAGAAGAATGGTTTTAGGAGCTTGGCAATTTTGAATGAGGTGATCATGTGACCTTAATGGCCTTTTAACATATTGACTCGCAAGTTCTAAAAATGTATAACGGTCCGCCCAGCGTGGCATTTTCTCGAATTAAGTTTTTTTTTATTTTGCAATGCTGTAGCCCTAATAAATGCTTTACCATTTTTTTTTCTTCGTTGGAGCAGAGTCTAGTATGTCATTATGCTGGTTTTGTTTAGCTTTCTGGCCTGTTATCAATTAGGCCTTATTATTACTTAATTTCATCACACCACCTACTAGTCCTGCATTTAAATGCACTCAAGCATTCTCTTGAATAATTAGCCTAGAGTTTTACAATGGCCTAAATAATAATAATAAAGGCTTTATAATTTTTTTCATTAGTACAGATCAACTCTCTGGTACACCTATAATTTATTTTGTGTTGTTTACACTGTAAACGTGCTGGTTCCATCCTCTTTCTATGAGCTCAAGTCAAATGTCTTCCGTACGTCTGACATTGCCTTTGTCTCCTGAGCAACCAGTCAGCTAAACATCTCCCTCATTTCAAGTTGAATGTTTTACTTGCAATCTCTGCATACTGACAAATATATTAGGCTACAGTGTTCAGTGTTTACCAATGAATGTGATTATAATAGTCCATTAGGGAGGCGTGAGAGAGACAAATTGCGCCATACAAACAGGGCCTTGTCTTTTCTACACTGCGTGCAAGTTTGAGCCCGGCCCTAATCAATTGTCAGCCCCTCAGAAGGACAACTTATCTTGTAAATTGCTTTTTTGTCTTTGACAGACACGGAAAAGCAAACACATTTATCCACTTCTAAATTATTACTGCACAACACAAAATAGCCACCATTGGTTAGTGATAAACCGGTGGTTTGAGCCCTGAATGCTGATTTCAAGTGCCGTGGGGAACCTGTAAGACGCTCAATATCCATTAGTCTTTTCTATAACTTACTGTGTTATTATGGTGTTACAGCTGCAGTCAAGAAATGGAACAGCAAGGCCACTGACCATGATGTTCGGAGAGCTGTGGCAGACCACCTTAAACATGCTCCTGGTAGAGCCAGGGGTGGTGGCTTCCACGTCACCACCACGCAGGACCTTTGCTAACGCAGCGAAATATATCTATACTTTTGATGGATAATTATTCAGTGTATATAATTAATTATATTCATTTGAACTTAACTGTATTTTGTCTGTTATCACTGTACTAGATAGTATTCTTTGACTGAATGTTTTGTGCAAATACTGGACCAATGTAACGAGAAGTGTGATTGTTAATAAAAAATACAAACCATTTTTTGGTTACTGCGTCCACGTGTATAGGCTACAAGTACATTGAAATTATGACATTTGAAAGTAGTTAAAACAACGACCTGAAGGACTTTCAACCAAAACAGGCTGTAGAAGGACGTATTTTTATAGGTATCTTTTCAACGACACGAAAGTTGTCTTTTATACAGTGGGGCAAAAAAGTACTGAGTCAGCCACCAATTGTGCAACTTCTCCCACTTAAAAAGATGAGAGAGGCCTGTAATTTTCATCATAGGTACACTTCAACTATGACAGACAAAATGAGAAAAAAAATCCTGAAATCAAATTGTAGGATTTTTAATGCATTTATTTGCAAATTTTGGTGGAAAATAAGTATTTGGTCAATAACAAAAGTTTATCTCAATACTTTGTTATATACCCTTTGTTGACAATGACAGAGGTCAAACGTTTTCTGTAAGTCTTCACAAGGTTTTCACACACTGTTGCTGGTATTTTGTCCCATTCTTCCATGCAGATCTCATCTAGAGCAGTGATGTTTTGGGGCTGTTGCTGGGCAACAAGAACTTTCAACTGCATCCAAAGATTTTCTATGGGGTTGAGATCTGGAGACTGGCTAGGCCACTGCTTTTTACGAAGCCACTCCTTCGTTGCCCGGGCAGTGTGTTTGGGATCAATGTCATGCTGAAAGACCCAGCCACGTTTAATCTTCAATGCCCTTGCTGATGGAAGGAGGTTTTCACTCAAAATCTCACGATACATGGCCCCATTCATTCTTTCCTTTACACGGATCAGTCGTCCTGGTCCCTTTGCAGAAAAACAGCCCCAAAGCATGATGTTTCCACCCCCATGCTTCACAGTAGGTATGGTGTTCTTTTGGATGCAACTCAGCAATCTTTGTCCTACAAACATGACAAGTTGAGTTTTTACAAAAAAGTTCTATTTTGGTTTCATCTGACCATATGACAGTCTCCTAATCTTCTTCTGGATCATCCAAATGCTCTCTAGCAAACTTCAGACGGGCCTGGACATGTACTGGCTTAAGCAGGGGGACACATCTGGCACTGCAGGATTTGAGTCCCTGGCGGCGTAGTGTTACTGATGGTAGGCTTTGTTACTTTGGTCTCAGCTCTCTGCAGGTCATTCACTAGGTCCCCCCCGTGTGGTTCTGGGATTTTTGCTCACCGTTCTTGTGATCATTTTGACCCCACGGGGTGAGATCTTGCGTGGAGCCCCAGATCAAGGGAGATTATCAGTGGTCTTGTATGTCTTCCATTTCCTAATAATTGCTCCCACAGTTGATTTCTTCAAACCAAGCTGCTTACCTATTCCAGATTCAGTCTTCCCAGCCTGGTGCAGGTCTACAATTTTGTTTCTGGTGTCCTTTGACAGCTCTTTGGTCTTGGCCATAGTGGAGTTTGGAGTGTGACTGTTTGAGGTTGTGGACAGGTGTCTTTTATACTGATAACAAGTTCAAACAGGTGCCATTAATACAGGTAATGAGTAGAGGACAGAGGAGCCTCTTAAAGAAGAAGTTACAGGTCTGTGAGAGCCAGAAATCTTGCTTGTTTGTAGGTGACCAAATACTTATTTTCCACCATAATTTGCAAATAAATTCATTACAAATCCTACAATGTGATTTTCTGGATTTCTTTTTCTAAATTTGTCTGTCAAAGTTGAAGTGTACCTATGATGAAAATTACAGGCCTCTCTCATCTTTTTAAGTGGGAGAACTTGCACAATTGGTGGCTGACTAAATACTTTTTTGCCCCACTGTAATTATATATGTTTTTACCCCTTTTTCTCCCTAATTTCATAGTATCCAATTGATAGTTACAGTCTTGTTTCATCGCTGCAACTCCCGTACGAACTCGGGAGAGGCGAAGGTCGAGAGCCGTGCTTCCTCCGAAACAACCAAACCAAGCCGCACTGCTTCTTGACACAATGGCCACTTAACCTGGAAGCCAGCCGCACCAATGTGTCGAAGGAAACACTGTTCACCTGGTGACCGTGTCAGCGTGCACTGCCACAGGAGTCACTAGTGCGCAATGGGACAAGGACATCCCTGCTGGCCCTCCCCTAACCCGGACAACGCTGGGCCAATTGTGCGCCACCCCATGGGTCTCCCGGCTGCGACAGAGCCTGGACTCTAATCCAGAATCTAGTGGCACTGCGATGCGGTGTCTTAGACCACCGCGGCACCGGAAGGGCCTTTTTCAATGTCTTTTTAAGGACAGTTTGCTGGGTGGGAAGCTTCCCCAAACCTGAAACTCACACGCCACGTATGGTGTTTAATATAACACTCATACATAAAAATAAATTAAGAGTGGAAATCAAATGCCTGTCCAACTAATTTGTTCTGGCGCCAGCCCTGGTGAGGCTTGACTCACATTCATATCACTTGTTCACTTGACTAGCTCAGCATTCTCCTTAGTGGGTGAAGTGTCGGGCGGTGAATGTGAAAAGAAGCATTTTATGTGTTTGTTGCACTCACTGGTAGTGATTCTGTTGATATTTTCTAAAACATTTCAAAGAAAGGTCCTCTTACAGTGACTGTGGTATGTTATTGGATTTCCCCACTAAATGACTGAAATGTGAAAATGGGAACCAAATCATACAGAAACCAAAGATCCAGAAACCACAGATCCTCAAATTTGGAGGCATAGCGAGGTCACACCACTTCCCATTTCATGCAATGCCCTAGCCTAGACCCCCCCCCCCCCCCCCCCCCCCAACCCCCTGCTGACTTCCTCCGATTCTCATGAAGGAGCCGTGTGGGAGGAGGACACATGCAGAGAGAAAGAGAGAGAGTAAGACAGGGGACAATAAAGCCTGAGCATCACAGGGGAAACTTATTGTGTGTATTTGTCCGACAAAAGGTAACCCCTGAGACTGGAGAACACAAGGTCGTTGTTGGAATATCAGTGGAAGGTCTGAGTAGCATCCTGTGTTGTCAGCAGTAAGAGAGATCCACCCACAGACAGGCAGACAGAGATACTCGACCATCCAACAGGACAGGAGCCGTGTCCTCTCATCACACAGCCAGGAGGTAGAGACCTCCACCACTTTTTACCTCAGAGAATCTCTGTCCTGCTTGCTGAAGGTTAGTCTGTATCAGACTACTTAAACAAATATATAGGAACTGCCTTTCTATTTGTATAGAAGCTACTGGAGATAATAGTTTGTGGAGATATGTCTATGTGTACTACTCCACATAACTTTGCTGTACACATGAAAGAGGTGCTAATTGTTAGATAGCTAAATGCAAAAAGGAATGTGTTAATTGTTCCCTTGTATGTTAACATTACACACGGACACGGTGCAGAATGTTTTATCTTTGTTTCACAGAGTTTTACTCATCTATGTCCCCATTTATACCTGGTGCTAATATTACCCCTTTGTCCTGATCTTGTCTTCATTCTGTTTGTGCCCATGATTAAAATACACATTGTGATCTGATTTTCATCACATTTTCCTAACCACCTCCGGAGCTAGTCAGGCACACGTTGTATCTGGATATGAATCAAGTGTAAACACATCTGGATGGTCAAACCATTTAAATCATCATTATACCGGCATCTAAAATCATTGACCGGTAGCACTATTGACCTATGGCATCAGTAATTTTATTAAAATAAATAAATTCCTATTATTTTGAAAGAAAATCTGTATACAGGGAGACATCAGCCAATCTGGTCACAATGCGGACACATTGAACGGATAACACAAAGATTTTAATACAATGTGTAGGGCTGACAAACGTTGATCAGAAAGTGATTGGATCATAGAATTATGAAATAGAATACTAGAATGGACATGCACCTTCTTATGATGGGATAAAGGACAGACATTTTGGTCAGGGAGTTGATCAAACATGGTTTTGCCAGTAAGACGGGGGACAATAAAGTCTGAGCATTAAAGAATTTATCTGCACTGTATGTTTGTTAGCTAGCTAGCCAGACAACTTCAGAGGAATTATTCAAATTAACTGGCAATATGCCATCATTCCATTCAAACAATGCATTCAACCCACAGCCATACACTGGCTGAAATCAGTGGATGATAGGACTTAGATAAGTTGTAAATGCAACAGATACTGATGTTGTATCATATAATAGCTCTCACAGCTTCCCAAGAAAACAAAAAAGTAGACGTTTATGGCCTGTATACATATATTTTAGAGACTATTTATACAGAAAATGTGTATAAAACCCATATGAACTGTATTTGTAATGATATTACTATTTTATGCCTCTACTGCCATTAACTCCAATTAGACTGGTTTGGAATTGTCCCTGACCAATACAGCTGCCATTTTCACCACATTCTGTAACTTTGAGGGTTTATGACATATCCCCTTTAGTAATTTAATAGGATCTCTATGGACTGGATCATATTGTTCAGATCATGAAACACATTTTTCTGTAAGGTGTAAAAGAGGCTTCTGTGTGGGCTGAATAACTTGGCTGAATCATTCTTACTAAGCCTATTGTTTTAAGTTTTATGTATTTTAAAAAACAAACACAAAAAACGAGTAGGATTCAGCAGTTTATAAGTTCATACTTGGGAGAAGTTGTACAAATGCTACAGAAAAAGTAAAAATGTTCTACCTTGATTTGGTTTTCTTTGACCACCAGTAATCCATATTTACAGCTATTGACTTTCTCTGCACTAAAGAGGCACATCTGTAACCAAATTCTAGTGACACCATTTTACGAGACTGTATGTACGTTGAAATCAACACTGTCTCTCTCAGGCATGGCCGGCAACTGGATCACTGGCCCATCCAATCAGACAACAGACTTCGGCAGCGTGTTCACTCACCAGGTACAGCGCTGATGATGTCGTAACATAAGGCACCTGTGCTTTTATGTTTATACCACACAAGAATGCAATGAAATTATTTAGATATGAAAATGAAAATATTGAAAATGAAAATATTTCATAATGCCCTAAGCCTATCATTATATGCTCTCTCATAATAATCTCATAATGATCCTGACTAAATACTGACAATAATACCAGTTATAATATCAGATGAAAAGTTAAACATAGAAACATAGAAACAGCATATTATAAGACTCATTATAAGACATTACAGGCTGTTACCCAGCCCCAGTCCTATCCACCCCAAGTCAAAATGATCTTGGCTTACATGTCAGTCTACACTGACAAGTGGGCTTTGCTAATCGTCATGACACAAATTTGTCAGCTAGGTGGATGCCTTAATCTAATGTAAGGCCAAAGAAAGTGTTCAATATTGTGAAATGTGGGGTGGCAGGGTAGAGGTATGTGGTTGATTACCTCCCACTAGTTAAAAACGGATTGAATTAACATTGTTTCCACGTAATTTAAACCCCCCCAAAATCTATGCGATTCATTTGAATCAATGAAGAAAACTGATTGGATTTTAAAAGGTCATCCACGTAAAGGCATTTCATTTTTTTTTTCTCACCAAACTTTTAACCTAAATGGTGACATCTTTTGTTGATTTCATGTTGAATTCACGTTAGTTGAAAACTCAACCAATGTAAATCAAAACTAGAAGTTGAACTGATGTCTGATCTCTTTTTGTTTTCTTTTCTCATATCTGCGATGAGGCTCTGGCTCAAAGAATACAGCTATAGGTTTAAAAAGCAAACGTTATGTGCAAGAAAACTATATGAATGACTGATAGCTACATGTACACTAAAATGTTTGTACTGTATAGGCATGCATGCACTCTTAGAGAACCCATCTAGAACCTAAAATGGTTATTTTGCTGTCCTCATAGGAGAACACTATAAAAGACCATTTTTGCTTCTGAGTAGAACCCTTTTTGGTTCTATATTATACAGTGCCTTGCAAAAGTATTCACCCCCTTGGTGTTTTTTGTTGCATTACAACCTGTAATTCAAATAGATTTTTATTTGGATTTCATGTAATGGACATACACAAAATAGTCCAAATTGGTGAAGTGAAATAAAAAAAAAATACTGAAAAGAGGTACGTGCATATGTATTCACACCCTTTGCTATGAAGCCACTAAATAAGATCTGGTGCAACCAATTACCTTCAGAAGTCACATAATTAGTTAAATAAAGTCCACCTGTGTGCAATCTAAGTGTCACATGATCTCAGTATATATACACCTGTTCTGAAAGGCACCAGAGTCTGCAACACCACTAAGCAAGGGGCACCACCAAGCAAGCAGCACCATGAAGACCAAGGAGCTCTCCAAACAGATCAGGGACAAAGTTGTGGAGAAGTAAATGAGGGGAAAAAATGGAAAGAATATGGCACCACAACAAACCTGCCAAGAGAGGGCTGCCCACCAAAACTCACAGACCAGGCAATGAGGGCATTAATCAGAGAGGCAACAAAGAGACCAAAGATAACCCTGAAGGAGCTGCAAAGCTCCACAGCGGAGATTGGAGTATCTGTCCATAGGACCACTTTTCAGCTGTACACTCCACAGAGCTGGGTTTTACGGAAGAGTGGCCAGAAAAAAAGCCATTGCTTAAAGAAAAAAATAAGCAAACATGTTTGACGCCCCAAACATATTGGAAGAAAGTACTCTTGTCAGATGAGACTAAAATTGAGCTTTTTGGCCATAAAGGAAAATGCTATGTCTGGCACAAACCCAACACCTCGCATCACCCTGAGAACACCATCCCCACAGTGAAGCATGGTGGTGGCAGCATCATGCTGTGGGGATGTTTTTCATCAGCAGGGACTGGGAAACCGGTCAGAATTGAAAAAATTATGGATGGCACTAAATACAGGGAAATTCTTGAGGGACACCTGTTTCAGTCTTCCAGAGATTTGAGACCGGGACGGAGGTCCACCTTCCAGCAGGACAATGACCCTAAGCATACTGCTAAAGTAACACTCAAGTGGTTTAAGGGGAAACATTTAAATGTATTGGAATGGCCTAGTCAAAGCCCAGACCTCAATCCAATTGAGAATCTGTGGTATGACTTAAAGATTGCTGTACACCAGCAGAACCCATCCAACTTGAAGGAGCTGGAGCAGTTTTGCTATGAAGAATGGGCACAAATCCCAGTGGCTAGATGTGCCAAGCTTATAGAGACATATCCCAAGAGACATGCAGCTGTAATTGCTGCAAAAGGTGGCTCTACAAAGTGTGAGGGGGGGGGGGGGTGAATAATTATGCACGCTCAAGTTTTCATTTTTAAAATCTTATTTCTTGTTTGTTTCACAATAAAAAATATTTTTCATCTTCAAAGTGGTAGGCATGTTGTGTAAATCAAATGATACTAACCCCCCAAAAATCAATTTTAATTCCAGGTTGTAAGGCAACAAAATAGGAAAAATGCCAAGGGGGGTGAATACTTTCTTAAGGTACTGTACATGGAACCCAAAAGTGTTCTACCTGGAACTCAAAAGGGTTCTCCGATGGGGACAGCAGAATAACCCTTTTGAAACCCTTTTTTTCTACGGGTGGATAGGTGCAGTACACTTACACTGATGCTGAGACATAGCTTATGCTTCTTCAACAAATGTGTTTGCGTTATCCTATTTTTATGTATCAACCACCTCTATTCGCATTCTCCAGCCAGACTCTCATCCTGCTTCTCCCCACCAGGTGCTCCCAGTTCTCTACGTGCTGATCGGCGGCGTGGGATTGGCTCTCAACAGCTTGGCTGCCTGGATCTTCTTCCGGGTGCCCAGCGACTCAGGCATGGTGGTCTACTTAAAAAACATGGTAGTGGCCGACCTGCTGATGCTGTTCACCTTCCCCTGGCGCGTGGCCAGCGAGCTCGGCCTGGGCGGCTGGCAGATCCGTGTGGCCGTGTGCCGCTACAGCGCTGTGCTCTTCTACTCCTCCATGTATGTGGGCATAATCTTAATGGGCCTCATCAGCCTGGAGCGCTACGTCAAGGTCGTAAGACACTCGTCTTCCTGCACACACCCCCTGCAACGAGTGGGGTTCACCCGGGTCCTGGCCCTGCTGACGTGGAGCCTGCTGCTGCTTTCCGTACTCCCCAATGTCATGCTGACTAGCAAGCCTGCGGATGAGGAGAGCTCCAGGCACTGTGTGCAGCTAAAGACCCCCCTGGGTCAGCAGTGGCACAAGGTGTCCTCGTATTTCGGTGTGGCCCTGTTCTGGGCCACCGTACTGGTTCTAGCCTTCTGCTACTCTTCCATTGCCCACCACTTCTACAAGTCGTACCGCCGTGTTCGCCAGGACGACAGCGGGGTGTACAGCAAGTCCAACTGCAGTATCTTCAGCCTCCTGGCCGTGTTCTTCATCTGTTTCGTGCCCTACCACATCTGCCGCGTGACCTACACCCAAAGCCAGTTACCCGGCTCCGGCTTCAGCTGGCACAGCCGTTATATGCTGTTCCAGGCGAAGGAGGTCACCCTCTTCCTGTCAGCACTCAACGTGTGCCTGGACCCCGTCATCTACTTCTTAATGTGCACTAAGTTCCGCGAGTCACTACTGAAGAAACTGCCCAGAGGCAGGGGAGGGCCAAAGAGATGTTCCCTTACCACAGAACAGACTGTTAGTAATATGTGATGAGAAGAGGAGAGGAGAGAGAACAGGTGAGTTGAAAGAAGAAGCATTTGTGGAAAAATAGTAAACCATCAAAAGGCAAGAATTCTAATACTTGATACAGTATGTGTTTATATATTGCAGGAAGTTCGACTGACCCTTTTGTAATGAACTCCGCTGAAGGCATGTCTGCACTGCATTAGAAATTATAACAACAGACATTTGTTTCTAGAAAACACCTTTACAGTATTAAAAATTGCTACTGATGCCATAGGATAAGACATGGGTTAAGACATTTTTTGTTGTTGCTTTAAATCATGTCAATGTTGTTTTGAGGTTTGATTTAATACAAATATTTTTTTGCTTTAATCATGTCAATGTTGTATTCCGTATCGTTTACACATTCTTAAGCCTTAGCCCCATCCATCTCTTTAAAGATTCACATTTGAGGCCATGTGGTAAGCGCATGCTATATCAAATAAAATCTAAGTTTATTTGTCACATGCACAGGATACAGAAGGTGTAAATGGTACAGTGAAGTGGTTACTTGCAAGTCACGGACACCAACGTCTTGCTTCCAGACAAACTAAATACCTTCTTTGCTCGCTTTGAGGATAATACAGTGCCACATGCTTCAAGATGGCCACCATTGTTCCTGTACCCAAGAAGGCAAAGGTAACTGAACTTAATGACTATCGCCCCGTGGCACTCACTTCTGTCATTGAGAAGTCCTTTGAGAGGCTAGTCAAGGATCATATCACCTCCACCTTATCCACTTCAATATGCTTACCGCCGCAATAGGTCCATAACACTGCGCACTGCCCTATTCCACCTGTACAAGAGGAATACCCTATGTAAGAATGCTGTTCATTGACTATAGCTCAGCATTCAACACCATAGTAACCTCCAAGCTCATCATGAAGCTAGAGGCCCTGGGTCTCAACCCCGCCCTGTGCAATTGGGTCCTGGACTTCCTGACAGGCCGCCCCCAGGTGGTGAAGTTAGGAAACAACATCTCCACTTTGCTGATCCTCAACACTGGAGCCCCACAAGGGTGCGTGCTCAGCCCCCTTCTGTACTCTCTGTTCACCCATGACTGCGTGGCCATGCACGCCTCCAACTCAATCATCAAGTTTGCAGACGGCACAACAGTAGTAGGCTTGATTGCCAACAATGATGAGACATTCTCCAAGAGGAGTTGAGGGCACTCGGAGTGTGGTGTAAAGCAAAACAACCTCTCACTCAACATCAACAAAACAAAGGAGATGATTGTGGACTTCAGCAAACAGCAGAGGGAGCACCCCCCTATCCACATCGACAAGACAGCAGTGGAGAAGGTGGCGTACACATCACGGACAAACACAGATCGGCTACATACCGTAGCTAGCTACACATCCATAGGCATTCAGTTATTTTTATCCTCCACTACACCATAAGCAAGTAAACAGTTAACTGGCTATGTTACTTCAGCTGCATTGCAAGGCAAGCTTACACAATTGTACATACAATTTGCAGTAAATGCTTTAGCTAGCTAGATTCTTGTTTCCCAAGACGACAGCCTGGTGTGCTGGTTTTCACAGGAGTCCCTAAAACATTAAACAACACGAATTATAATGTCATACTCATGTCATTAGCTAGTCAGCTAACTTGCTGAATAGCTATATTTGTAAATTAACTTTGTCAAAAAGATATGCACAATTGTTTGTCTCTACATTAACTAACATATTCCTCTCAGTTGTTGATTTTTTTGCTTGACACATTATGACATTATAACTGCTGACAAAACATGTAAGTAGTTATAATGTCATATACAGTGCCTTGCGAAAATATTCGGCCCCCTTGAACTTTGCGACCTTTTGCCATATTTCAGGCTTCAAACATAAATATATAAAACTGTATTTTTTTGTGAAGAATCAACAACAAGTGGGACACAATCATGAAGTGGAACGACATTTATTGGATTTCAAACTTTTTTAACAAATCAAAAACTGAAAAATTGGGCGTGCAAAATTATTCAGCCCCCTTAAGTTAATACTTTGTAGCGCCACCTTTTGCTGCGATTACAGCTGTAAGTCGCTTGGGGTATGTCTCTATCAGTTTTGCACATCGAGAGACTGACATTTTTTCCCATTCCTCCTTGCAAAACAGCTCGAGATCAGTGAGGTTGGATGGAGAGCATTTGTGAACAGCAGTTTTCAGTTCTTTCCACAGATTCTCGATTGGATTCAGGTCTGGACTTTGACTTGGCCATTCTAACACCTGGATATGTTTATTTTTGAACCATTCCATTGTAGATTTTGCTTTATGTTTTGGATCATTGTCTTGTTGGAAGACAAATCTCTGTCCCAGTCTCAGATCTTTTGCAGACTCCATCAGGTTTTCTTCCAGAATGGTCCTGTATTTGGCTCCATCCATCTTCCCATCAATTTTAACCATCTTCCCTGTCCCTGCTGAAGAAAAGCAGGCCCAAACCATGATGCTGCCACCACCATGTTTGACAGTGGGGATGGTGTGTTCAGCTGTGTTGCTTTTACGCCAAACATAACGTTTCGCATTGTTGCCAAAAAGTTCCATTTTGGTTTCATCTGACCAGAGCACCTTCTTCCACATGTTTGGTGTGTCTCCCAGGTGGCTTGTGGCAAACTTTAAACAACACTTTTATGGATATCTTTAAGAAATGGCTTTCTTCTTGCCACTCTTCCATAAAGGCCAGATTTGTGCAATATACGACTGATTGTTGTCCTTTGGACAGAGTCTCCCACCTCAGCTGTAGATCTCTGCAGTTCATCCAGAGTGATCATGGGCTTCTTGGCTGCATCTCTGATCAGTCTTCTCCTTGTATGAGCTGAAAGTTTAGAGGGACGGCCAGGTCTTGGTAGATTTGCAGTGGTCTGATACTCCTTCCATTTCAATATTATCGCTTGCACAGTGCTCCTTGGGATGTTTAAAGCTTGGGAAATCTTTTTGTATCCAAATCCGGCTTTAAACTTCTTCACAACAGTATCTCGGACCTGCCTGGTGTGTTCCTTGTTCTTCATGATGCTCTCTGCGCTTTTAACGGACCTCTGAGACTATCACAGTGCAGGTGCATTTATACGGAGACTTGATTACACACAGGTGGATTGTATTTATCATCATTAGTCATTTAGGTCAACATTGGATCATTCAGAGATCCTCACTGAACTTCTGGAGAGAGTTTGCTGCACTGAAAGTAAAGGGGCTGAATAATTTTGCACGCCCAATTTTTCAGTTTTTGATTTGTTAAAAAAGTTTGAAATATCCAATAAATGTCGTTCCACTTCATGATTGTGTCCCACTTGTTGTTGATTCTTCACAAAAAAATACAGTTTTATATCTTTATGTTTGAAGCCTGAAATGTAGCAAAAGGTCGCAAAGTTCAAGGGGGCCGAATACTTTCGCAAGGCACTGTATATATATATATATATACATACATACACACATACACATATTTTGGATATTTTGCAGCAAAAAGTAAAAGTTAAGAAAATTGAAAAAATGGTTTAATCCCCAAGTGGGGGCAGTGTACACATACACACAAACAAATCTCCTCTGTGGTTGTAATAGATAGAGATACATTTTCATGGCTGGAGGAATGTCTAGAAGAGAGGATGTCTCAGGAAACTAGAGGCCTGAACAACAGCATTCCAGAGTACCAGGCAGCCACCAACTCCTCCATAGGGCTCTGACGGGCCGTGCCCCTCATTTCATGGTTGTGGTTCCAGAACTATCTAGAAGAAAAATAAACGCACACCTATTAAACGCACACCTATCGTATGCTATCCATTTGTTGTTTGTATGCTGTTCTTTGTATGACATTTTAATATTTGATTATTAACCAATGATATTAGGCCACTCTTGCTCTCCTGCACATACTCCGACTCCTTTTAGAAGCAAGAGTTATTTTATACCTCCAGCCAATCGCAATCACTCTATCGAGACATATTGCTAATGCTAATTTGTATGTGGGTTACATGGAGAAACAGTCTATTTTCAATCCTCTCAAAAATGTTTTCTTGCCTCACATCATTATTTGGAAACGGTATATTGATGATATTTTTGTTTAATGGAGGGGTTATGCAAAACAGCTCCAGGCATTCCATGCTTTTCTTAACTCCTGTTCTGAGCATCTGAGATTTACTATGCAATCTGATACACGTCAAATCAGTTTTCTTGATTTTCTGATCTTGTGTGAAGATAATGTTCTATACACTGATCTTTACAGGAAACCTACTGATCGTAACAGTTTGACGAGGGCTGATAGTTGTCACCCAAATGTAATAGCTGTGCTCAATGCAATGGCACTTATAAATGTAGATCCTTCAAACACCCACAAACAGGGAAATCGATCCCAATAAAAGGTGTTATTACGTGCTCCACTAAGGCAGTTATTTATCTTATAACTTGTCCTTGTGGTAAAAATTATGTAGGTAAAACAAAGCGCGAATTAAAAGTACATATCTCAGAGCATCGTAGCACCATTAAGTGTAAAAACTTTACTTATCCAGTTGCGGCCCACTTCTTGGAGGCAGGCCACTCGATCTCGTCTCTGCGTTATATTGGCATCGAACATGTCACCTCCCTAGGAGAGGGGGTGACCTTGATAATTTATTGTTAAAACGAGAGGCTGTCTGGATCTTTAATTTAAAGACCCCTGCGCCCTTCGGTCTCAACGTAGACTTTGATCTGAAGCCATTCTTGTGATTATTGTGACTTTGCCATTGTAATTGTTTGTAAGCTTGTGTAGTCAAATTAATCTATGATCGTATGCTATCCATTTGTTGTTTGTATGCTGTTCTTTGTATGACATTTTAATATTTGATTATTAACCAATAATATTAGGCCACTCTTGGCCATGATTACAGACACCTGTGTCTTTTGACACTATATAAACGAGTCATCCCGCAGTGTTTGTGATTATACCCTGATGAAGACAGCTTGGCTGTCGAAACGTTGGTAATTACATTTTTGCTTCTGAGCTCCTAGAGTGTGCGGCTCTCTTTTATTTTATTTTCATGTGGTTCCGTCATGGCCAGTCATTTTTAGCATACACATTTCAAAAACATGCTCGTTAATGTTGAATAAAAAAAACTGTGATATAAGAAGAAAAAGAGTCAAGAGTTCAAGACTGTACATACCGGTGTTGAGGGGAAACAAACTACTTATCCCATACAGCATTGAGGTATGTGTCGTCCAGTCACAGAGCAGATGCAAGTCACGTGATCTGCTGTCAGCTGCCGTTATGTGTTCGCTGGCGGATCATGTGGCTTGTATCTGCTCTATGATTGGACAATACAATCCGCAAGGCTCACTACATCAACATACGAACGGTCTTGCAATCTTGGGAGAAAATAGAATGAAAATAGAATGTTGCACAGTAATATCGCTATCGCTAATATTTATTATCACAACGGGTTCCAAGCATTGAGGATCCACTTCCTGGAACTGCTTGTCGGTGCCCTATCATCCTCCTCATGTTCACTCATTTCCCCATTCACCTTCAAGTTGCTGTATAAGGGGAAATAAAAACATAAAACCTGCTAGCTTGATATACCACTGGGGTATTTATGTGGTTCTTACTGAATTAAATGTATTTGTTGGATGTGTGTGAGTTGATGACAACTCCAGGCAGTGCTACAGCTTGTTTGTATCAAACTGCACAGACAAGGGCTGCGTTTCAAACACGTAAAAGACACATCCTCCTCCACTTACCCTCGCCTTATGCCCTTGGGGGAATCCCAGCGGCCATATTTGTCGTCGGTCCAAACAATTAGCCAAGCAAGGGAAGTTGGCAAAGTAAGCCCCTCAGCTCTCGTTTGTGATCAAGTGTACAGTTCTGTTCACTCCGGGGCCTGAAACACCCCATAACTCAATTTGCGATGATTGTATTACATCCGCTCAGAAAAGTCAGACAAAACTTAAAACCAACATCAATATGGAGAAGTCAACATACAAGTGTAAGTAAAAACGAATGTAAATAAGTTATGCTACTAATGCATATGACGGCACAAACACGTATCGTAAAAGTAAGGATGTTTTTGTTTGGTTAGCTGTTGGAAACATTAGATAGTGCATACAACTTTCCCTGACATTATCATTTCTGATTTACCAGATATTGTCGAATGGCTAGTACTCGATGTCTGCGGATGCATTGTCTTCCAGCCAATATATGAAATACAATCATAATTGACTGTAGCGCATATAAAACACACACAGCCGGGCAAGGAATTTATTCCTCCCTCACCCATTGCCTTGCAAGTGTCAATTCATCATACTTCATGATACGCCTTCTGAACTGTCCACTTAATTTGAGGACTGAGGGGAGAGGGTGTGTCTTTTACTTGTTTGGAACACAGCCAAGTAGGGAATTCAAGAAGTGATGTTTTGTGCATGCTCCAGATGACCTTATCACACCATCGTAATGAACTCAATTCAGTGAGGAGAACTGCTACGGGGCAAAAAGTATATATTTGTCAAGCGACCTCTTGATTTGACTTCCAAATGCAGTACCTGAGACCTGCATTTATAGTATTGACTGATGACCTATTTAGCTATCACTACATCACTGTTTCTTGACTAGACAAATATTTCCATGCGCCCTCTTCCTCTCTCTCTAGAACACATGCACGCTCACACACATGTACACACGTGCATTCAGGCATTCTTACTCTCGCTCTCTGTCTATCACCAACACACACAGAGACACACACACACACACCCACATTCATACGCATTCACACTACCTCATGAAAAAGGAAGTTGTAGAGAATATAGAGAACATACTTTGATCTAACCAGGCGGTCCAGCTGACATACTGTATCTTTGGAACAGAAAGAAGGGTAAGAGATATATTCATAACATTCTCTATTACATAGTGATAACTTAATAATTCTGCAACAAATGAGTGAAAGATTTTTTTAAGTAACAGCTTAAGAGAGCAATAGTGGAGCGATGCAGATGAGCATATCTATTTCCCTGTCAGTTAAGTATTTTACATATCATGGTAGTACCACTTTCATGCATAAGCATGAATAAACGATGTATAGTTTACATTCTATTCATAAATGAGTATTTTCAAATGTATACTATTACTTATAAGCAGTTATAATGATTTATTGATGACTACTACAAAGCTTAACCAAGATCATTAATGAATTGTTGGAGATTGACAAAGATGCTGTAAGGAACTGAGGCAGAAGAACGTTGATATTCGAGGATCTGTATAACAGATAGATAGGAGGGTTGTTCCACGAATAGAGAGACATTTGTGTCCCTTTGATATTTTAATTAATTTGAACATAGGCCACATGGAAAATTCTATAAATATATATATTTTTTATTTGAATAATGACTTGCTAATTTGAGATGCCCCTCTGTGCATCCTCTGTGACTTCTAGGAAGATTTTTAACCTCTTAACACCAGACCTTTTCCAAGTTTTCACCATTATTGTAAAGCCCTAGTTGTGTTATTGCTTTGACAAAGTCATTTCTGAAGATTATTATGTAATTCATGTGATTAGATGAATCACTAATCACATAAAATAAATATTCTTAAGAATCCTGTCCCTCAATTTAAGGTCAACCTTCTTACGTGAACTGGCCTCCCTTTTTAATATGGTGCAACTTTAAAAATAAAAAGCTGGTTCTACTCTTTTTGGCCATTTTGTGGTGGAAAACTGAGCACGTCGAACGTAACACGTCAACCCTTTTACCCATAGATAGACGGGCTAGAAATGTTTTAATGATTCAATTTTGGGAGGAATGGACAGCTATTTCAATACATACTCTATACAGACCATGAACTACACTGTGGGAAATGGTTCTGGGTCGGCCTCTTGCGGCTTGATGGAGATCTCCGCACACCCATTCTTCACCGTAACCTACTCCCTGGTCTTCCTGGTGGGCGTGGTTCTCAACGGCTTCACGGTGCGGGTCTACTTCTGCCGAGCCCAGCGCCACCAATCCAGCGTGACAGTATATATGCAGAACCTGGCCGCGGCAGACTTCTTCCTCAGCCTGTGTCTGCCTCTCCGCATTGCCAACTACGCCACCCACAACTCGACCATTATGCGCCACGTGTACTGCAACTTTGGAGCCACGGCCTTCTACCTCAACATGTACGCCAGCATCCTCTTCATGGAGTACATCGCAGCCAACAGGTATTTATTGATAACTGACAAGTCCATGTCTGTCAGCCTGTATGCCATGGATTTGGTTGTTCTGTCTGATAGCACAGGCAAGAGGTTCTATAAAGAGGGAAATAGCAGTGGAAAAAAATCATGAGATTGCCCCTGCTAGCCAGCATCAATGGTTGAGACATTTTCCCATTGTTTACAACAGATACTGTAGGTGTTGTGTATATATAATCTTTATCCATTCAATTTTTTGGGACTGTAAAGAGAAAAGGCCAGCTGACCCTATCAAATTCCTTTCCCATGTCCAGTGACACAACTACAGCAATCTTGTTTGATTTGGATATGTGAATCAAGTTGAATAGTCTTCTTGTGATGCTGCGTAAGTGTCGGCAGTGCTAGCTACCCTTCAAATGTATATTTTTTTGTTGTTGCAAATTTCACCTTCAAAAGGTGCACATTTCACTGACACCATTCAGGTTGGCAGCCATGTTCATGAATACAACATCAGTAAGACTCAGTAATGAGTCAGTTCTCAATTCATCTTACCCCTGCTAAGCCATCCTACTGCCTACAGGTACCTGAAGATCGTCCGTCCTCTGGAGACCCACACCCTGCAAACGGTGCGCGCTGCCCACTACATCTCCATGGCAACCTGGGTCACCCTTCTGGCCTCATCATCTGCGTACCTGACAGTATCCCTCCTCACCACTTGGGGTGCAGATCTCATCCCCGGTACCATAGGCTGTGACTCCCTCCACAGCACCCAGCTTCTACTGCTCTACAAGATAATCCACAGTTTCTCGGCCGCCATCTTCCTCTTTGTTCTGTTTTCCCTCATCTTCTTCTACTGGGGCACCATCCTCAGGCTGCAACAGGCGCAGCTAAACCAGCAGAAACATCCTTCCTGTGGATCCGGAAGGAACCTCAGCCGCTCCAAGAGAAACATGCTCGTTCTGGTCACTGTGTTCTGCGTGTGCTTTGTGCCGTACCACCTGGTGCGCCTGCCCTACACCTTCCTCCGGCCCTTCTTGCACAGGTGTTACTGGCATCAGGCCTTCTACTACATGAAGGAGCTGACAGTCCTGCTGTCAGTCCTCAATGCCTGCCTGGACCCACTCATCTACTTCATCTTCTGTAAGACCTTCAGGGCCCAGCTGGGCATGCAGAGGCGTCATAGTATAACAATGGCACAGCCAGACAGTACAGGCCCACCGCCAGGAGCTAGGAGAATTAGCCAGGGGAACCTGACCACCCTGCCATGCACCCAGACAAGGACGTCATTCAGCATGTCGAGACGGGCCAGTGTAATTTAGGACACACCGCACTGCCCTCCTCTGGTACATTTTCTATCTACTAGAAATTATTTGAACTTTGTATTGGGGGAAAAAAGATAAACTGCCTAGAATGTCAATACTTGTTTTGGAGGCTAAAATGCGCTAATTTGATGTCTCTACTCAATACAGAATATGACATGGGTTACCTATGGGCATCCTTTGGTCTAGATAGAACATACATTTGCCTATTTGCCTTGTACTGCTATTTTGCCCTGCTGAGAGCCTAGACCTAAATTTTCCTGATAAACTCAGACGACAGCTTGATATGTAACCTGTGGTTTACCTTAGTGATTTAGACGGAGAAATATATTGTTTGGCCTTGTTTCTGTCCCCAACCTCTCTATTCAACCTACCTGCACAAACACTCTTAATAAATGGCTCTAGCATTGTTGTTGTCAAAAGTACAGTATTAATCATTGTGCGTTCAATCAATCAAATCATGGCAACACGTACAGCCAGATAAAACACCAAGGTTAGTGTCTGTGCACTTCGTGTCTTATGTATTTGTATCAAGCTCCAATAAATGATACACATTAGAAATGAGTACCTGTCATAATTTCCATGTGTGATCAAAAGCACAGATTAGGGAACAGAAATTACACTTCTCTATTGAGCACATCTTATTTCTGTGCATCAGTTCCTGTAGCAGATACAGACCGCCAAAACCCACCACAGAATTTCCTGTCCTCAAAATGTAAAACATTAAAAGCATAACATAATATAGCTAAAAGCTTTTTGTTTTTGTGTGGTATGAGGAAGGCTTTTACAAGAGGAAGTCCAACATACAGAATGACAAAACAATATTGTAGCAAATAAACCTAAAAATAAAATATGCAATTAAAGTGCATCCTCTTTTAAAGGGTTAGATTATATCTCAGTTTCTAATGCTAAATAGACCTGTCAAATAGGACATTTCAACCAAAAATAGGACTTGTTTCAATCTGCTGTACAAATGGTGAGATAATGTCAAGCAAACGTAATCCTTGGGTATAGTGGGATAAAAACGTTTTTTTTTTTAAATGGTTAGATTGTTTACAAATTGGTGAGATTCAGAATGGAAATCTTTTTCTCGCTTCCTTTTACCGGTCCCTGACTGTCTAGGATGTGTCGTCTGGGTATATACGCTGAAGAAGTTGAACATGAAACTCATAGTGTTCACCACTTCCTGTAATCTCATTTTAAACAGACAGTGACTTCGGTGACTCAGCTGAAAACCAACAAACAGACACAACGGAGGAGTGACATTTAGAGTAAGGTTCTCATTATTTATTTTTTAAACAAGGTTCATAGGTGTTGTTCTAAGATCACTGCAGTACGCTTGTTTATGTTTTGCTGGCTGGCCTCAGTTTTCTAAACTGATCAAATTTGTATGACCTAACCACATGTGGATTTTTTTTGTCAGTCAAAGGTGCATGTTGTGTTAGACTATCTACTCCCCAATTGATGATGACGCTTCCCACAAACTCCACCGATGACACCCTCCCTCAGTGCGTTGTCAATGACCAGATGGAGCCTTTCAGCGTGCTCTACATCCTGGTCTTTCTCACCAGCATAGCTGCCAACCTGGTGGCTCTGTGGGTGTTCATACACAGCTACAATGACAAGAAGAGCATCAATGTCTACCTGGTCAATCTCCTGACCGCTGACCTCCTGCTCACCCTGGCCCTGCCCTTCAAGGTGGCCAAAGACCTCGGTGTGGCGCCCTGGGGCTTCATGGTCTTCCACTGCCAGGTGAGCGCCGTGGTAGTCTACATCAGCATGTATGTGTCCATCTTCTTCCTCACCTTCATCAGCATTGACTGCTACATGCAGATCAGGTATTATTATGGTTTCGAAACTGTCTTTTGAACTTATTTTAATGTTGTACTATTGTTAATTATTGTGTAAGGATTATTAGCATTTTTTTGGTTAAATGTTTTGCTAGAATTAGAGGCACATTAAACAGTGATTGATTGATTTATTGATTGACCAGCCAGAGCTCCAGACTGTTCCGTTTACAAGAAGTGGGCTTCGCCAGGCTGATGTCAGTGACGGTGTGGCTACTTGTGCTCCTCATCATGGTGCCCAACATGGCCCTGCCCATCCAGGACGTCCCAGAGAGGAAGTTCCTGAGCTGCTCCAAGCTGAAGCAGGAGGTGGGACTCCACTGGCACGGCCTCGCAGTCTTCCTCTGTACCATCCTGTTCCTCAACGCGTCCACGGCTGTCCTCGTCTCCAATGGTCTGGTGCTAAAGAGGTTGCTGGCGAGCAGGAATGACCCTGAACAGTGGCGCCATGCTCGCCGTGCAACCATCAATGTTACGGTGGTGACGGCAGCGTACGTGGTGTGCTTCGTGCCATACCACGTGGTACGAACACCTTATACGCTGGCCCAGACCGAGGTCATCACTCCAGACTGCCAGACCAAGAGGCACCTCTTCCTGGCCAAGGAGTCCACATTACTGCTGGTGGTGCTGCATCTCTGCCTGGACCCCGTGCTCTACTACTACTTCTCCAAGACATTCAGACAGAGGGTCAGGGAGGTGTTCAGGAGTAGGAGGAGCAGGCGGGATTCGAACACCAACCCAAGCCAGTGAAGACTTGAAGCTACAGCCAATAACTGCCAAGGAGTAGGAGAGAGAGAGGGGGTGACAGAGATAAAAAAAAAACAGAGAATGACCGCCGTATGAAAAACATTTTACAAACCACTTTACAATAGAGTAGCCTGTAAGGCCTCGACAAAAATGATTATTCGCTGTGAGGTGTTTTATGCAGTCCCATGATGTTGTGATGTTATGATTGCATTATTTTACATTTCATTGTTGCATGATCACACTGAATTAAAGTAACAGATGATTGCTTCTTTTTTTCGCTAAATTCCTGCATTTCAACACATTTTGACATAGTGCAGAGAAAATGTCTAGTTTTATAATGGTATTCTACACATTTTGTCATTAGATTAAGAGAAAATGTTTCAGTTTTAAAGCTAATTTCCTGCAATTCTACACTTTTTTGTTATGGGGCAAGTTTTAAGTTTTATAACTCATCTCATGCTTTTTTTCATATTTTGCTAGCACACGGTGTCCCTGACTAGCAAGCTAGCTATTTAGCTAACACACAATGTCGCTCTATCCTCTCACCTGCTGTGCTAGCGGGAGGCGGGGGCGACTGGTAGACAGTGTCCTTCTCCCACGCCTGTCTGGCATGGTTTTCTCCGGTAAGCAGCAGACGGGAGGTGTGGGTGACACCGTGTACTAACTAACTAAAAGTAGCACAAAGTGTTGCTAACTAGCTAGCTAGACCCACCCTAGCTAGTTAGTTAGCTAGCACATGGTGTCGCCCCAGCCTCCGGTAGACAGTGTCCTTCGCCACCTGTTGTCCCGCAGTTCTGTTAACAAAGGTGGGGACAGGTGTTTGGCAGGTGGGAGCGAATGACAGTCTACTGGTTAATACTTTTATTTCCCTTTTGACCTGCATTCAAAAGTGTTACAAGCATGAACCTGGCCCTGCTTTTGTGCAGTGTGTCATGTGGTCAATTTAACTTCCATCAATCCAAAAATCAAGCGCAATCAACTTGACATTCAGGACTCTGCTTGAAGAACACGTGAGAACATGTCTGGAGAAGGATTGGCAGGGGTGGTAGCAGAGCGAAACTGCAATTCGATTGAAGGGGAATGGGCAAACAATCAAACTTTACTCGGCGTGATGGCAGTTCAGCCCAGCTGTAACTGGGTCAGAGACGGTAGGAGATAGTGACTGAGAAGAAAGCAAAGCAAGTAGCACATAGCGGTACAAATAAAGGGGAGAGAGGGAAAAATAAAAAACAAAGCAGGAGAGAAAGGGAGTAGGGGTTTGAAGGGGAGCACGAGGTCTATGGAGGATATGAAGAAAAGGATGATTGAGGAAAGCAACATAGTTTCCAACGTCAGAGGCAGTTCAGTGGTAGAGTGCTGAGGAGGAAGGGCAAGATAAGTTGCGAGGGGATCATGGAGGTCAGGAGGAGCTTAAAGTGATTCTGAGGTTTAGGGAGGAAGGGGGAGTTGGGGCAATGAGTCCGATAAGGTTGACGGCTGTGATAAAATAGTTGATTGGGGAAGTTGTCAATACAATAGGGTTAAGAGATGGGAGCTTGTTTGTGTTCTGTAAAGACATAGGGTGGAGGCAAAAAGCTCAGAGTGAAGCAAATAGGGAACTGTAAGGTGGTGTTGAGCAGCTGGACCGATCAAGCATTGGGGTGATAACAGGAGTGCCTGTGAGTGTTAGCACTAAAGAGGTAAGTGACATTTTTAGAAGAAGCGTTCCAGTGAATTTTCAAAGATGGCAAGCAACAAGGGATGAAGTGAGGGTAGATAGCCCATCTATTCTGTTACATTTCACGGACAGGATACTTCCAAATAAAGTAACCACAGGATATATGAGTTACAATGTGAGGGCTTATGTACCCAAGCCTTTAAGATGTTCTAACTGTCAGAGGTTTGGGCACGTGGCAACAGCCTGTAAAGAGAGAAAGAGGCATGCCAGGTGTGGAGGGGAGCATGAGTATGGGAACTGTGTCAATGGTGTACAACCAAAGTGCTACAGCTGTGGGGGTGCTCATAGTGAGGTGTATGGTGGTTTTTGAGGCAATGAAGCAGGCAGTGGAGGTGCAACAAGTGAGAGGGGACAGAAGGGTGTCATATGGTGAGGCAGTGAGGGAGGTCCAGGTCCAGGGAGATACAGGTTCAAGGAAGAGATGGGTTGGAGCATCTAGACCAGGGATAACGGGGCAGGTGGGCAGAGATCTCATATACAGTTGAAGTCGGAAGTTAACTGTACATACACCTTAGCCAAATACATATAAACTCAGCTTTTCACAATTCATGACAATTAATCCCAGTAAAAATTATCTGTCTTAGGTCAGTTAGGATCACCACTTTATTTTAAGAATGTGAAATGTCAGAATAATAGTAGAGAGAATGATTTATTTCAGCTTTTATTTCATCACATTCCCAATGGGTCAGAAGTTTACGTACACTCAATTAATATTTGGTAGCATTGCATTTAAATTGTTTAACTGGGTCAAACATTTCGGTTAGCATTCCACAAGCTTCCCACAACAAGTTGGGTGAATTTTGGCCCATTCCTCCTGACAGAGCTGGTGTAACTAAGTCAGGTTTGTAGGCCTCCTTGCTTACACAAGCTTTTTCAGTTCTGCCCACACATGTTCTATAGGATTGAGGTCAGGGCTTTGTGATGGCCACCTCAATACCTTGACTTTATTGTCCTTAAGCCATTTTTCCACAACTTTGGAAGTATGCTTGGGGTCATTGTCCATTTGGAAGACACACTTGCGACCAACCTTTAACTTCCTGACTGATGTCTTGAGATGTTGCTTCAATACATCCACATAATTTTCATCCCTCATGATGCCATCTATTTTATTTAGTGCACCAGTCCCTATTGCAGCAAAGCACCCCCACAACATGATGCTGCCACTCCCGTGCTTCACGGTTGGGATGGTGTTCTTCGGTTTGCAAGCCTCACTCTTTTTCCTCCAAACATAATGATCGTCTTTATGGCCAAACAGTTCTATTTTTGTTTCATCAGACCAGAGGACATTTCTCCAAAAAGTACGATCTTTGTCCCCATGTGCAGTTGCAAATCGTAGTCTGGCTTTTTTATGGCGGTTTTGGAGCAGTGGCTTCTTCCTTGCTGAGCGGCCTTTCAGGTTATGTTGGTATAAGACTCGTTTTACTGTGGATATAGATACTTTTGCACCCGTTTCCTCCAACATCTTCACAAGGTCCTTTGCTGTTGTTCTGGAGACAAAACACGTCTCCTTCCTGAGCGGTATGACGGCTGCGTGATGTCAAGCGAAGAGGCACTGAGTTTGAAGGTAGGCCTTGAAATACATCTACAGGTACACCTCCAATTGACTCAAATTATGTCAATTAGCCTATCAGAAGCTTCTAAAGCCATGACATAATTTTCTGGAATTTTCCAAGCTGTTTAAAGGCACAGTCAACTTAGTGTATGTAAACTTCTGACCCACTGGAATTGTGATACTGTGAATTATAGGTTAAATAATCTGTCTGTAAACAATTGTTGGAGAAATGACTTGTGTCATGCACAAAGTAGATGTCCTAACCGACTTGCCAAAACGATAGTTTGTTAACAAGAAATTTGTGGATGGAACTGCCTGGAACATAAATAAATATATATTATAAAATACATATATTGAGGCTAAAATTGGCTAACTAAAAATGTGATGTCTCTACTCAATACAGAATATGAAATGGGTTACCTATGGGCATCCTTTGGTCTAGATAGAACATACATTTGCCTATTTGCCTTGTACCGCTATTTTGCCCGGCTGAGAGCCTCGACCTCGGCTATAATTTTTCCTTTAATAATAAACTCAGACGACAGCTTGACCTGACTGACTATATGTAACCTGTGGTTTACCTTAGTGATTTAGACGGAGAAATATACTGCTTGACCTCGTTTCTGTCCCCAAACTCTCTATTCAACCAACCTGCACACTCATTGTCCTCTTAGTCAATGGCTCTAGTCTTGTTTTTGACAAAAGTACAATATTAATCATTGTGCGTTCAATCAATCAAATCATGGCAACACGTACAGTCAGATAAAACACCAAGGTTAGTGTCTGTGCACTTCGTGTCTTATGTATTTGTAGCAAGCTCCAATAAATGATACACATTAGAAATGAGTACCTGTCATAATTTCCATGTGTGATCAAAAGCACAGATTAGGGAACAGAAATGACACTTCTCTATTGAGCACATCTTATTTCTGTGCATCAGTTCCTGTAGCAGATACAGACTGCCGAAACCCACCACAGAATTTCATGTCCTCAAAATGTAAAACCTTAAAAGCATAACATAATATAGCTAAAAGTTTTTTGTTTTTGTGTGGTATGAGGAAGGCTTTTACAAGAGGAAGTCCAACATACAGAATGCCAAAACAATATTGTAGCAAATAAACCTGAAAATAAAATATGCAATTAAAGTGCATCCTCTTTTAAAGGGTTAGATTATATCTCAGTTTCTAATGCTAAATAGACCTGTCAAATAGGACATTTCAACCAAAAATAGGACTTGTTTCAATCTGCTGTACAAATGGTGAGATACTGTCAAGCAAACGTATTCCTTAGGTACACTGAGATAAAAAAAAAAAAAATGGTTATACTGTTTTTCAAACTACAAAATGGTGAGATTTAGAATGGAAATCTTTTTGGGCTTCCTTCTACAGGTCCCTGACTGTCTAGGATGTGTTGTCTGGGTGTATACGCTAAAGAAATTGAACATGAAACTCATTGTGTTCACCACTTCCTGTAATGTCATTTTAAACAGACAGTGACTTCGGTGTCTCAGCTGAAAACCAACAAACAGACAACGAAAGAGTGACATCTGAAGTAAGTATTATTTTTTAAACAAGGTTCATAGGTGTTGTTCTAAGATCACTGCAGTACACTTGTTTATGTTTTGCTGGCTGGCCTCAGTTTTCTAAACTATTCAAATTTGCATGACCTAACCACATGTGGATTTTTTTTTGTCAGTGTCGTGGAAATGTGTTTAATTAAATAAAATCAACACCTAAAATAAACAATAAACAGTAACAAATAAACAAACCCCTTTAATCAGCAATCTAATAATTTCAACCTGTTGATATAAATTTAGTAAAAACTATCCTGATTTTTAACAAATCTAAAATCTTTCAAAAGTTAGCGCTGTCTCATCAGCGTAAAAATCCAAACAAATTTTTTTCCACTCATATCCACAAAGTTTTCATTCCCCAAAGGTCAATACTGTTCAGCACGTACATTAATGATCTTCCTTCTGTCTGTACAGGGTCTGAAGTTCCAATGTATGCAGATGATACAGTGATAAATTCATGCAAATAACAAACAAACTACACAAGAACACACTACTATAATGGTTCAGATGACAAAATTGCTCAGAGACTCATGTTTACATCTCAATAAAATAAAACACAATCAGCACGTTTCTTAAAAAACAACAACTGATGCCCCTGAGACAGATGTCTATGTATCAGGGGAAAAGCACAAATAACCAAATTCAACCTAGCTAGTTTCCCAAAACGTATGCAATTGTTTTGACTATAGAGTTAACAAAACTATCATTCAAATCTATGATACTCCCCCACTTAACATACTACCTTACTAGTTTGGCCCAAGCTTGCTTTTCAACATTAATACCCATTCCGTCTTCTGTCAACAGGCTCTCAAACTACTCAACCTGCAATCAACTTTAATGACCTGACATTGTTCCACATAATGGAAACAGATTATAATGTTAGACTACATTACCTTTCCTGCTCAAATTCACTGGTGTTACCTAAACAATCAAACCAAGAATCAATAACCATCAGAATACATTATCACAATGTTTCCTTACTCACACCTGAATCACTTTACAACTTTCTCTTCTCTTTCATCTTCCCACATATGAAATGTCCAAGACTTTAAAAATAACACACACAGCGCCAAAATTATAGCATGTGTCAGTCAATCTATAAGAATGAAAAACATTTCGGGGGGCACCTCTCTATCGCCATTATCTCTCCTCTATTATTTAGAATTTCTTTAATTTAGGTAACTGTCTCCTCTATTGATACAGTTATTTAAATACGACTCAATTCTCAATACATTATTCCAGCAGATCATTTAGGCAACAGACACTGTCTTGAGTCGCTTCGCTCTTATTTTAAGTTGAATGAATTAGTCTTTCAATTTAAACCAAACAAGCTATTTAAAACATTCACTTTATATTTTATACAAACACAAGCGACCATAATTTTCCAGGCAAAACATACAAATAGTTTAATTACAATCAAAAACTCAGATTTTAGTTAACGCCTTGGCTGGGAACCGAACACGGGGCTCCAGCTTGGAAGGCAGCTATGGTCACCACTATACCACCAACACTATGTAAATGACTAAGATTCTCCGCAAATAAACCCACTTTACAATTGTCTGTATTCGTAAAATCTGGACACGTCACTATCGGCAATTCCGATAGTTTTAAAGGTCCAAGCGTTACTCCGGCTATGATTCTCATATGCCAAATGAATAGATTAGCAATCAAAGAATAACATCGACATTTATTACACAAGGAAACAGATCCTGCGCCTTTTAATAAAAGTAGATTATGTTTACTCATGCAACGTATTTCAATTACTTTACTACATGATGATGATAATGATAATTAGTTTGATGGAAACTTTAGGCTTTCTATGACATCATCAATTACGTTGATATTCCCTCGAATTCTCTCTAACTTTATGGAAAACAGTTTATTCAATAAATCCCGCAATTTATCTCATACTGGGAAGAAAAAATATAACATTATCAGACCTTAAGGGCAGTTTTATTTCAAATGTTGTACCCAGACGGAGATAATCCAATAAGCGTTTTATAGTTACATCGTTAGGGTAAGATAACCAAAAGTGGACACACTCTAATCAGTTTCCAGAGCTCCATTTCCCAGATTTTGTAGACTAGTTTAATAGTGCTTACACCCTCATCTTTATCAAATTATCCATTAAAGATACCAACTCAAAACCTACGTACATCTACGAACGGGTGGTTTAAATTGTATCTAATTATATTCTCAGCATTACTTTATCAAATCTGTAGTAATTGATTATACACACATACAATTAATCATAATTTCAAATATTCACAGAATCCATATAAAACATAAGAAATCTTAGGTACTCACACAGAACTTTAAGGATCACCCACACAGGATTGGTCAGATGTTCACACAGAACTGGTCAGACGTTCACACAGAACATCAGAACATACTTGAAAGGTTACTCACACAGTCAACCTACCCCGCTCACACAGAACGCTCCGACAAATATTACCTAGTGATCCCATAACAAAATACTCACACAGAGTAACCCAGGGCATACCTGGCTAGCACATTTAAAATAATTGGAATTCACCACGTCTGAGGGTCACTTAGACAATCACACAGACACACAGAATGAGGTCCTTCTTCCAATAGGGCTTCACCAAGTACCATGTTTCACACAGAACACACAGTCACCCTGGCCCCTCACCCCCACAGACCGCACCAATCCCCACTGTGATCAATTCAGTGTCAGGACAGCTCTTGGTCACTCGCAACCGGACAGTGGCAGAGTATCTTTGAGTCCACAAACTCTCAGATTACTCTCCTCTGACTCGGCCCTGCTTACGCCTCCAAGGTGCCCTCCTTACAGAGGAATTCACACTCAGAGTATACGTAACAGAGGCATATTTAAAAAACTTGACTTCAAGTGTGTGTGGTTCGCTCACCTCTTTCTTTAAAAAAAACTCAGTTTGAGATGTGGTATCCACTCTGCTCACTTCCTCTCAGATCAAAGGTTGGTCCATCTGCCTCGTTCCCGAAGTGTGGTTTCCCTAAGATCCCAATTTTGAGGGATCCCTCGTGCACAATTTATTTACCTAGATTGTCAGGAATGGTCACTGAGTGAAGATTCACATCCCTTCCTCGTCGCCAAATGTCGTGGAAATTTCCTGTATTACCAAATCATGAGAGAGTAAACCACACACAAGTCAGAGTTATCATAAAGTCCATCTTTAATTATATGAGCTTCACCATAGCCCTGTGACTCTCAGATCAATTCAGTGTCTATAAATTAATTCTCTGAGAGTGCTTACAAAACAGTTCTTAGTATAATTTATAGCCGAGACACACCCATCAAAACTCACATGACGAATAACAGATCTTAGGAACATTACACAAAGAACCTTTTACCAGAAAAAAAAAGAGTATCCTATAGCCAGACAGCATTAGCTATAAATTATCGTTCAGTTTGCCCTCTTAGACGAGGTTCTACTTCTCGTTCTTGGTACCACATAGGACCAAAACATTACCTCATTCAATGGCATATATCAATTGTCAATTCTAGATACTCCCATAAAAAATACAACCCCTCCTGGACAAGCTTACGGAGAGGAGTGACTGGCACACAGACATTGTGGAGCCAACTAGCTGGTTCCCCATTAATCACACCATCCCTTCACATGGTTTAGGAATAGTTACAGACACATTCACAGATAAGACAAACCTGACCTCTCCCCTCTCTGGGCCCCAAGTAACTTTTCCCAAATAAGCATACTTATGAACATTGATAAAACATCTTATTTATCAATGTTACCTAAATAATTCTGATTCTGCCACAACATCAGTCAAAGGTGCATGTTGTGTTAGACTATCTACTCCCCAATTGATGATGACGCTTCCCACAAACTCCACCGATGACACCCTCCATCAGTGCGTTGTCTATGACCAAATCAAATGTTATTTGTCACATGCGCCGAATACAACTGGAGTAGACCTTTACTGTGAAATGCTTACTTTACAAGCCCTTAGGATCAGACCCTTTTTTTCACCTTTTCGCCTAAAATGACATACCCAAATCTAACTGCCTGTAGCTCAGGACCTGAAGCAATCATATGCATTTTCTTGATACCATTTCAAAAGGAAACACTTTGAAGTTTGTGGAAATGTGAAATGAATATAGGAGAATATAACACATTAGATCTGGTAAAAGCGAATATAAATAAAAAAACATTTGTACCATAATTTTAGAAATGCAAGAGAAAGGCCATAATGTATTATTCCAGCCCAGGCGCAATTTTGATTTTGGCCACTAGATGGCTGCAGTGTAAGTGCAACGTTTTAGACTTATCCAATGAACCATTGTATTTCTGTTCAACATTTTGTATCAAGACTGCCCAAATGTGCATAATTGGTTTATTAATAACTTTTCAAGTTCATGATTGTGCACTCTCCTCAAACAACATCATGGTATTGTTTTACTGTAATAGCTACTGTAAATTGGACAGTGAAGTTATATTAACAAGAATTTAAGCTTTCTGCCAATATCAGATATGTCTATGTCCTGGGAAATGTTCTTGTTACTTACAACCTCATGCTAATCGCATTAGCCCACATTAGCTCAACCATCCTGTGTGGGACCCACCGATCCTGTAGCGGTTTTAACTTCTTCGAGATAGGGGGCGCTCTTTTAATTTTTGGATAAAAAACGTTCCCGTTTTAAACAAGATATTTTGTCACGAAAAGATGCTCAACTATGCATGTCATTGACAGCTTTGGAAAGAAAAAACTCTGACGTTTCCAAAACTGCAAAGATATTATCTGTGAGTGCCCCAGAACTAATGCTACAGGTGAAACCAAGATGAAATTTCATACAGGAAATGGTCCAGATTTTGAATGCCCTGTGTTCCAATGTCTCCTTATATGGCTGTGAATGCGCCAGGAATGAGCCTGCACTTTCTGTCGTTTCCCCAAGGTGTCTGCAGAATTGTGACGTATTTGTAGGCATATCATTGGAAGATTGACCATAAGAGACTACATTTACCAGGTGTCCGCCCGGTGTCCTCCGTCGAAATTATTGCGTAATCTCCAGGTCCATGCGCGTTCCATTTTCTTCAGAGGAGAAAGTCAACTGCCACGAATGATTTATCATCGATAGATATGTGAAAAACAGCTTGAGGCTTGATTCTAAACAACGTTTGCCATGTTTCTGTCGATATTATGGAGTTAATTTGGAAAAAAGTTTGCGTTGTAATGACTTAATTTTCGGGGGTTTTCGTAGCCAAACGTGATGAACAAAACGGAGCGATTTGTCCTACACAAATAATATTTTTGGAAAAACTGAACATTTGCTATCTAACTGAGAGTCTCCTCATTGAAAACATCTGAAGTTCTTCAAAGGTAAATGATTTTATTTGAATGCTTTTCTTGTTTTTGTGAAAATGTTGCATGCTGAATGCTAGGCTTAATGGTATGCTAGCTATTAATACTCTTACACAAATGCTTGTTTAGCTATGGTTCAAAAGCATATTTTGAAAATCTGAGATGACAGTGTTGTTAACAAAAGGCTAAGCTTGAGAGCTAATATATTTATTTCATTTCATTTGCGATTTTCATGAATAGTTAACGTTGCGTTATGCTAATGAGCTTGCGGCGATAATTCCACTCCTGGATACAGGTTTTTTTCGTGGCCAAACGTGATGAACAAAACGGAGCGATTTGTCCTACACAAATAATATTTTTGGAAAAACTGAACATTTGCTATCTAACTGAGAGTCTCCTCATTGAAAACATCTGAAGTTCTTCAAAGGTAAATGATTTTATTTGAATGCTTTTCTTGTTTTTGTGAAAATGTTGCATGCTGAATGCTAGGCTTAATGGTATGCTAGCTATCAATACTCTTACACAAATGCTTGTTTAGCTATGGTTCAAAAGCATATTTTGAAAATCTGAGATGACAGTGTTGTTATCAAAAGGCTAAGCTTGAGAGCTAATATATTTATTTCATTTCATTTGCGATTTTCATGAATAGTTAACGTTGCGTTATGCTAATGAGCTTGCGGCGATAATTACACTCCTGGATACAGGTTTTTTTCGTGGCCAAACGTGATGAACAAAACGGAGCGATTTGTCCTACACAAATAATATTTTTGGAAAAACTGAACATTTTCTATCTAACTGAGAGTCTCCTCATTGAAAACATCTGAAGTTCTTCAAAGGTAAATGATTTTCTTTGAATGCTTTTCTTGTTTTTGTGAAAATGTTGCATGCTGAATGCTAGGCTTAATGGTATGCTAGCTATCAATACTCTTACACAAATGCTTGTTTAGCTATGGTTCAAAAGCATATTTTGAAAATCTGAGATGACAGTGTTGTTAACAAAAGGCTAAGCTTGAGACCTAATATATTTATTTCATTTCATTTGCAATTTTCATGAATAGTTAACGTTGCGTTATGCTAATGAGCTTGAGGCTATAAATAGGATCCCAGATACGGGATTGCTCGTCGCAACAGGTTAACCAACAATGCAGTTCAAGAAATAGAGTTAAGAAAATTGTTACTAAATAAACGGACAAAAAACACACAAAAAACAATAACAAGGCAATATATATATATATATATATATATATATATATATATAGGGATTACCGACACTGTTTCAATGAGCGGGGGAACAAGTTAGTCGACTTTTGGAGGATGGCCTGGTGTCAACAAGGGCAGCAAAGAAGCCACTTCTCTCCAGGATAAAGATCAGGGACAGACTGATATTCTGCAAAAGGTACAGGTATTGGATCGCTGAGGACTGGGGTAAAGTCATTTTCTCTGACAAATCCACTTTCCGATTGTTTGGGGCATCCGGAAAAAAGCTTGTCCAGAGAAGACAAGGAAGAAGACTACCATCAGTCCTGTGTCATGCCAACAGTAAAGCATCTTGAGACCATTCATGTTGCTTCTAAGGCAAGGGAGTGGGCTCACTCACAATTTTGCCTAAGAAAATAGCCATGAATAAAGAATGGTACCAACACATCCTCCGAGAGCAACTTCTCCCAACCATCCAGGAACAGTTTGGTGATGAACAATGCATTTTCCAGCATGATGGAGCAACTAAGTGGCTCGGGGAACAAAACATCGATATTTTGGGTCCATGGCCAGGAAACTCCCCAGACCTTAATCCCATTGAGATCTTGTGGTCAATCCTCAAGAGGCGGGTGGACAAACAAAAACCCACAAATTCTGACAAACTCCAAGCATTGGTTATGCAGGAATGGGCTGCCATCAGTCAGGATGTAGCCCAGAAGTTAATTGACAGCATGCCAGGGCAGATTGCAGAGGTCTTGAAAAAGAAGGGTCAACACTGCAAATATTGACTCTTTGCATCAACTTCATGTAATTGTCAATAAAAGCCTTTGACACTTATGAAATGCTTATAATTATACTTCAGTATTCCATAGTATCATCTGACAAAAATATCTAAAGACACTGAAGCAGCAGACTGTAAAAATTTATATTTGTGTCATTCTCAAAGCTTTTGGCCACGACTGTACATGTAGGTAGGGTTAAAGTGACTTTGCATAGATAATAAACAGCGAGTAGCAGCAGTGGAAAAACAAAGTGTGTGTGTGTGTGGGGGGGGGGGGGGGGGGGGGGGGGTGTATATATGCAAATAGTCCAGGTGGCCATTTGATTAATTGTTCAGCAGTCTTATGGCTTGGGGGTAGAGCTGGTCCTTGACTTGACGCTCCGATACCGCTTGCTGTGTGGTAGCAGAGAGAACAGTCTATGACTTGAATGACTGGAGTCTTTGACATTTTCTTGGGCCTTCCTCTGACATGCCTAGTATATACACTACCGTTCCAAAGTTTAGGGTCACTTAGAAAGAAGAGCACATTTTTTTGTCCATTAAAATAACATAAAATTATCAGAAATACGGTGTAGACATTGTTAATGTTGTAAAGTACTATTGTTGCTGGAAACGCAGATTTTTTATGGAATATCTACATAGACAGAGGCCCATTATCAGCAACCATCACTTCTGTGTTCCAAAGCCACATTGTGTTAGCTAATCCAAGTTTATCATTTTAAAAGGCTAATTGATGCCTTACAAGCCCTCAACTGCCTTACAAGTCCTCAACTGGCAGCTTCATTAAATAGTACCCGCAAAACACCAGTCTCAACGTCAACAGTGAAGAGGCTGTGATGCTGGTCTTCTAAAGAGAATTCCTCTGACCAGTGTCTGTATTATTTTGCCAGCATCCCAGAATCGCCTCTTCACTTTTGACGTTGTGACTGGTGTTTTGCAGGTACTCTTTAATGAAGCTGCCAGTTGAGGACTTTTGAGGCGTCTGTTTCTAAAACTAGACACTAATGTACTTGTCCTCTTGCTCAGTTGTGCAACAGGTGGCCCTGGTGGCCCTTTGGGTGTTCCTACACAGCTACAATGACAAGAAGAGCATAAATGTCTACCTGGTCAATCTCCTGACCGTTGACCTCCTGCTCACCCTGGCCCTGCCCTTCAAGGTGGCCAAAGACATGGGTGTGGCACCCTGGGGCCTCATGGTCTTCAACTGCTAGGTGAGAGCTGTGGTAATCTACATCAGCATGTATGTGTCCATCTTCTTCCTCACCTTCGTCAGCGTTGACTGCTACATGCAGATCAGGTATTATTATGGTTTTGAAACTGTCTTTTGAACTTATTTTAATGTTGTACTATTGTTAATTATTGTGTAAGGAGTATTAGCATTTTTTTGGTTAAATGTTTTGCTAGAATTAGAGGCACTTTAAACAATGACTGATTTATTGATTGACCAGCCAGAGCTCCAGACTGTTCCGTATACAGGAGGTGGGCTTCGCCAAGCTGATGTCAGTGATGGTGTGGCTACTTGTGCTCCTCATCATGGTGCCCAACATGGCCCTGCCCATCCAGGACGTCCCAGAGAGGAAGTTCCTGAGCTGCTCCAAGCTGAAGCAGGAGGTGGGACTCCACTGGCATGGCCTCGCCGTCTTCCTCTGTACCATCCTGTTCCTCAAAGCGTCCACGGCTGTCCTCGTTTCCAACGGTCTGGTGCTAAAGAGGTTGCTGGCGAGCAGGAATGACCCTGAACAGTGGCGCCATGCTCGCCGTGCCACCATCAATGTTACGGCGGGGACGGCAGCGTACGTGGTGTGCTTCGTGCCATACCACGTGGTACGGACGCCCTATACGCTAGCCCAGACCGAGGTCATCACTCCAGACTGCCAGACCAAAAGGCACCTCTTCCTGGCCAAGGAGTCCACATTACTGCTGGTGGTGCTGCATCTCTGCCTGGATCCTGTGCTCTACTACTACTTCTCCAAGACATTCAGAAAGAGGGTCAGGGAGGTGTTCAGGAGTAGGAGGAGCAGGCGGGATTCGAACACCAACCCAAGCCCTGACCCTGCGAGTGAAGACTTGAAGCTACAGCCAATAACTGCCAAGGAGTAGGGGAGAGAGGGGGGTGACAGAGATAAAGAAACAGAGAATGACCGCCGTATGAAAAACGTTTTACAAACCACTTTACAATAGAGTAGCCTGTAAGGACTCGACAAAAATGATTCTTCGCTGTGAGGTGTTTTATGCAGTCCCATGATGTTGTGATGTTATGACTGCATTGTTTACATTTCATTGTTGCATGATCACACTGAATAAAAGTACCAGTACCATTAATTGTTTTCACTAACTTCCTAAATTGATACATCTTTCCATGGTGCAGAGAGAAAATGTTGCAGTTTTAAGGCTAATTTCCTGCAATTCTACACTTTTTTGCCATGGGGTAGGATTTTCTCCCACTTTTATAGCTTTAATAGCCCGCTGACTTCCAACCTGAAAGACATTGTGTGCTAGTTTAGCCAACTAGTCCGGTACACAGCAGGCAGGAGGCAAGGGCGACACTGTGTGCTAGCTAGTTAGCTAGCTAACTGCTAGCTAGTTAGTTAGCTAACACACAATGCCGCTCCAGTCTCTCGCCTGCTGTGCTAGCGGGAGGCGGGGGCTACTGGCAGACAGTCATTCATGCCTGTTGGGCATGGTTCTCTCCGGTACACAGCAGGTGGGAGGTGTGGGTGACACGTGTGCTAGCTAACTAACAAGCTAGCACAAAGTGTCGCTAAGAAGATAGCTAGCACATGGTAGACAGTGTCCTTCGCAAACTGTTTTCCTGCAGTTCTGTCAGACGGTGGGGGCAGGTATTCGTCAGGCGAATGACACTGTCTATTGGTTAATACATTTATTTCCCTTTTGACCGTGTCACAAGCATGAAGACGTTGTGCTTGGGGGGGGGGTGTTCATGCAGGAACGAGTTCAGGCAGGAACCAATGGGATGCTTGAAGGGGGCGTTCCTGCAGATGTAGGAATGCCCACACTATTGGTTCAGTAACCTGGCTCTGCTTTTGTGCAGTGTGTCATGTGGTCAACTTAACTTCCATCGATCACAAAATCTATGGCAATGAATTGGACATATAGGACTCTGCTTGAAGAACACTCACCTGTCTGGAGAATGATTTGCGGGGGGAGGTAGCAGAGAGAAACTGCAATTCGATTGAAAGTGAATAAGCAAACAATCAAACTTTACACAGTGTGCTGTGACTGGGTCAAATATAGTTGGAAATAGTGATTGAGAAGAAGGTGAACCAAGTACGTTCATATCAAATAAAGGAGAGAAAGAAAGCAGGGTTTGAAGGGGAGCGAGAGGTCTATGGAGGAGGAGATGAAGAAAAAAATTATGTTTGAGGAGAGCAACAGTTTCCAACGCCAGCGGCAGTTCAGAGGTCGAGAGTGCAAAGGGCAAAGGGCAAGATAAGTTGCGAGGGGATCATGGACATGAGGAGGAGCATAAAGTGATTCTGAAGTTTAGGGAGAAAGGGGGAGTTGGGGCAATGAGGTTGATTGACGGCTGTGATAAAAGTTGATTTGGGAAGTTGTCAATGCAAAAGTGTTAAGCAATGAGAGCATCGTTGGTGTTCATTGTTGGTGTTCTGTAAGGAAATGGAGCATAGACAAAAATCTCTCAGAGTCAAGCAAATGTTCAAGGGAGAGATGGGTAGGCACATCTAGACCGGGGATTACGGGGCAGGTGGGCGGAGATATGACATGGGAAGAGGTTTGAGATTACCTCAATGTATTACTGGATGTTAGTGATGGTGGTAATACTACAATGGAATGGAATGCTCGAAGCTTGTTGGCTAATGGGCAGTAGTTCCAGCAGTTCGTTGTGGATATGCCAGCTAAACCAGCTAAACCGACTTCGGAGTTTATCATACAGGGTATGTAGTGGTTCGTAATGGACAGAGATGTAGGGGGAGGGGATTTTAATGCCTACAACACACTCTGTGGAGGGAAACAAATAGATGGAAATAGCCAAGTGATGTAAACTCTGATTTAAATGAAAGACCAGGATTGATGTAGCCACAAGGAAAGAGTCTACGTTGGACCTAATTCTGGTATCTAATGCAACGGCAGGAATCTGTCTGTGAGAGGTATGGGAGGATTCGACAGTAGGGAGTGATCCTTATCCTTACTGTATGCACAGTAGGCTGAGGGAGGAGGAGGTGTCAGTGGACGGAGTAGGCAGGTTGGTGTTTGGAAGGGCAAAGTGGAACCAGTTTCAGGAGCTGATGAGTGAGCAGGTGATGGATCGGTGGATATAAGAGGGTATGTGGATACTATGAATAACTGGGTACAGCTTTAGTGGGGGCAGCTACTGAGGCTATAAGAGTTCAGGCAGGAAGAGGAGGAAAGCAGTCCGATGGTGGACAGAGGAGCGTGGGGCAATGGTGACTAGGAACAGGGTATTTAGAGTGCTGAAAAGGACACACAACTTCCAACATCTGATTCAGTATAAGCAGGCCCAGGCCCTGGTGAGGAGAACAAAGAGGTCATGTTGGCGTCGGTTCTGTGGCACCATTGGAAGGGCGACACCTGTGGGAGAAGTGTGGGGGATGATTAAGAAGATGAGTGGGGCCAGAAGGGCGTGGGATAATCCAGTATTGATGAGTGGGGTCAGAAGGGAGTGGGATAATCCAGTATTGATGAGTGGGGCCAGAAGGGAGTGGGATAATCCAGTATTGATGAGTGGGGCCAGAAGGGAGTGGGATAATCCAGTAATGATGAGTGGGGCCAGAAGGGAGTGGGATAATCCAGTATTGATGAGTGGGGCCAGAAGGGAGTGGGATAATCCAGTAATGATGAGTGGGGCCAGGAGGGAGTGGGATAATCCAGTATTGATGAGTGGGGCCAGGAGGGAGTGGGATAATCCAGTATTGATGAGTGGGGTCAGAAGGGAGTGGGATAATCCAGTATTGATGAGTGGGGCCAGAAGGGAGTGAGATAATCCAGTATTGATGAGTGGGGTCAGAAGGGAGTGGGGTAATCCAGTATTGATGAGTGGGGCAAGAAGGGAGTGGGATAATCCAGTATTGATGAGTGGGGTCAGAAGGGAGTGGGATAATCCAGTATTGATAAGTAGGGCCAGAAGGGAGTGGGATAATCCAGTATTGATGAGTGGGGGCAGAAGGGAGTGGGATAATCCAGTATTGATGAGTGGGTTCAGAAGGGAGTGGGATAATCCAGTATTGATGAGTGGGGTCAGAAAGGAGTGGAATAATCCAGTATTGATGAGTGGGGCCAGAAGGGAGTGGGATAATCCAGTATTGATGAGTGGGGCCAGAAGGGAGTGGGATAATCCAGTATTGATGAGTGGGGCCAGAAGGGAGTGGGATAATCCAGTATTGATGAGTGGGGTCAAAGGGAAGTGGGATAATCCAGTATTGACGAGTGGGGTCAGAAGGGAGTGGGGTAATCCAGTATTGACGAGTGGAGTCAGAAGGGAGTGGGGTAATCCAGTATTGATGAGTGGGGCCAGAAGGGAGTGGGATAATCCAGTATTGATGAGTGGGGTCAGAAGGGAGTGGGATAATCCAGTATTGATGAGTGGGTTCAGAAGGGAGTGGGATAATCCAGTATTGACAAGTGGGGAGGATGTGCCAGTAACAGATGAGGAGAAGGCAGAGATGATGGCCAAAGCGTTTGTCTAAGTGCATAGCTCAGCAAATCTGAGAGAGAACGAGGGGGAGAACCCTGGAGTGCTGGCTAGGAGGGAGGATGTTTTTTCTGCGTTGAATGCACCATTTACCATGGGAGAGAGGGTAATATGTAAGGCTGGGTTAACTTCATCTGAGAAAGATGAGGTGTGCTATGTTATGTTGGCCCATTTTAGTAATGAGGCACTGGATAAGGTATTGGTGTTGTACAACAGAGTGTGGGAGGAAGGGAAACTACCAGGCAACTGGAAGAAGGCAGTAGTGGTACCAATCTGGAAGCCAGAGAACGAACCAAAGAGGCCAACAAGCTATTGGCCAATAGCTTTAACATCACATGCATGTAAGATTATGGAACATATTACTACAGAACAACATACTTATTTCCTGGAGAGCAGGGGGTTAGTATCGCCACATTAGGGGCTCAGGGGCTCCCGAGTGGTGCAGCAGTCTAAGGCACTGCATCTCAGTGCTAGAGGCGTCACGACAGACCCTGGTTCAATTCCAGGCTGTATCACAACTGGCTGTGATTGGGAGTCCCATAGGGCGGTGCACAATTGGCCCAGCGTCATCTGGGTTTGGCCAGGGTAGGCCGTCATTGTAAATAAGAATGTGTTCTTAACTGACTTGCCTAGTTAAATAAAGGTGAAATAAAAAAATTAATAAAAAAACACAGATGATAGACTACTCATCAAAGCTATTCGAAGCATGAAGAGTATTACAACATAATCTGGTAATTGTTCTACCATAGGGCTGCCGGACCATACTCTATACTGCCATAGTCTATTACAGATCAGATCAATGCAACATACATGGCCCTCGATGAGGAACCACCAGCTTTCCCCGTAAAACAGTTTATCCTATTTAGCACCTTACACTTTCCCACCACTCTCTCAAGAGTCCAGGTCAGCCTAATGTCAAAGCACACCACAAGGAACCTGAGGGCCCCCACCCTCTACAAGTTTATCCCATATAACTTCAATCATACCTCATCTCCCACCTTCCTCCTGGTAAAGAACACTGTCAGAGTTTTCTCTACAGAGAACCTGAATCTCCACATTAACGCCTACCGCTCTACCACATCAATTGCTTCCTGTACTTTCCTGACTACAGTATGTATGGCACATTTCTTCCCCTCTTCCATTACCCCATCATCTGCAAATAACAACCTCCCAATATCCGTCCGTACCTGAGAGTAAACCTCATTGGTCATGATTGAGAACAACCGAGGACCAATCAAGCTCCCTTGAGGTGTACCGTTATCCACTAGGTAGCTGCCTGACAGAGACTTCGCCACCCTCACCTGGATAGACCTTCCAAACAGGAAGTCCTTTATCCAGTTGTACGTTGCTCCTGGGTCCATAGTTCCCCTCCCTTCCTGAACCCACTCTGATTTTATTTATTATTTCTTAATTTTTTATTTAACCTTTATTTAACCAGGTAGGCTAGTTGAGAACAAGTTCTCATTTGCAACTGCGACCTAGCCAAGATAAAGCATAGCAGTGTGAACAGACAACACAGAGTTACACATGGAGTAAACAATTAACAAGTCAATAACACAGTAGAAAAAAAGGAGAGTCTATATACATTGTGTGCAAAAGGCATGAGGAGGTAGGCGAATAAATACAATTTTGCAGATTAACACTGGAGTGATAAATGATCAGATGGTCATGTACAGGTAGAGATATTGGTGTGCAAAAGAGCAGAAAAGTAAATAAATAAAAACAGTATGGGGATGAGGTAGGTAAAAATGGGTGGGCTATTTACCGATAGACTATGTACAGCTGCAGCGATCGGTTAGCTGCTCAGAAAGCAGATGTTTGAAGTTGGTGAGGGAGATAAAAGTCTCCAACTTCAGCGATTTTTGCAATTCGTTCCAGTCACAGGCAGCAGAGAACTGGAACGAAAGGCGGCCAAATGAGGTGTTGGCTTTAGGGATGATCAGTGAGATACACCTGCTGGAGCGCGTGTTACGGGTGGGTGTTGCCATCGTGACCAGTGAACTGAGATAAGGCGGAGCTTTACCTAGCATGGACTTGTAGATGACCTGGAGCCAGTGGGTCTGGCGACAAATATGTAGCGAGGGCCAGCCGACTAGAGCATACAGGTCGCAGTGGTGGGCGGTATAAGGTGCTTTAGTGACAAAACGGATGGCACTGTGATAAACTGCATCCAGTTTGCTGAGTAGAGTGTTGGAAGCAATTTTGTAGATGACATCGCCGAAGTCGAGGATCGGTAGGATAGTCAGTTTTACTAGGGTAAGTTTGGCGGTGTGAGTGAAGGAGGCTTTGTTGCGGAATAGAAAGCCGACTCTAGATTTGATTTTCGATTGGAGATGTTTGATATGAGTCTGGAAGGAGAGTTTACAGTCTAGCCAGACACCTAGGTACTTATAGATGTCCAAATATTCAAGGTCAGAACCATCCAGGGTGGTAATGCTAGTCAGGCGTGCTGGTGCAGGCAGCGAACGGTTGAAAAGCATGCATTTGGTTTTACTAGCGTTTAAGAGCAGTTGGAGGCCACGGAAGGAGTGTTGTATGGCATTGGGGCTCGTTTGGAGGTTAGATAGCACAGTGTCCAATGACGGGCCGGAAGTATACAGAATGGTGTCGTCTGCGTAGAGGTGGATCAGGGAATCGCCCGCAGCAAGAGCAACATCATTGATATATACAGAGAAAAGAGTCGGCCCGAGAATTGAACCCTGTGGCACCCCCATAGAGACTGCCAGAGGATCGGACAGCATGCCCTCCGATTTGACACACTGAACTCTGTCTGCAAAGTAATTGGTGAACCAGGCAAGGCAGTCATCAGAAAAACCGAGGCTACTGAGTCTGCCGATAAGAATATGGTGATTGACAGAGTCGAAAGCCTTGACAAGGTCGATGAAGACGGCTGCACAGTACTGTCTTTTATCGATGGCAGTTATGATATCGTTTAGTACCTTGAGGCGGCTGAGGTGCACCCATGACCGGCTCGGAAACCAGATTGCACAGCGGAGAAGGTACGGTGGGATTCGAGATGGTCAGTGACCTGTTTGTTGACTTGGCTTTCGAAGACCTTAGATAGGCAGGGCAGGATGGATATAGGTCTGTAACAGTTTGGGTCCAGGGTGTCTCCCCCTTTGAAGAGGGGGATGACTGCGGCAGCTTTCCAATCCTTGGGGATCTCAGACGATATGAAAGAGAGGTTGAACAGGCTGGTAAAAGGGGTTGCGACAATGGCGGCGGATAGTTTCAGAAATAGAGGGTCCAGATTGTCAAGCCCAGCTGATTTGTACGGGTCCAGGTTTTGCAGTTCTTTCAGAACATCTGCTATCTGGATTTGGGTAAAGGAGAACCTGGAGAGGCTTGGGCGAGTAGCTGCGGGGGGGGCGGAGCTGTTGGCCGAGGTTGGAGTAGCCAGGCGGAAGGCATGGCCAGCCGTTGAGAAATGCTTGTTGAAGTTTTCGATAATCATGGATTTATCGGTGGTGACCGTGTTACCTAGCCTCAGTGCAGTGGGCAGCTGGGAGGAGGTGCTCTTGTTCTCCATGGACTTCACAGTGTCCCAGAACTTTTTGGAGTTGGAGCTACAGGATGCAAATTTCTGCCTGAAGAAGCTGGCCTTAGCTTTCCTGACTGACTGCGTGTATTGGTTCCTGACTTCCCTGAACAGTTGCATATCGCGGGGACTATTCGATGCTATTGCAGTCCGCCACAGGATGTTTTTGTGCTGGTCGAGGGCAGTCAGGTCTGGAGTGAACCAAGGGCTATATCTGTTCTTAGTTCTGCATTTTTTTGAACGGAGCATGCTTATCTAAAATGGTGAGGAAGTTACTTTTAAAGAATGACCAGGCATCCTCAACTGACGGGATGAGGTCAATGTCCTTCCAGTATACCCGGGCCAGGTCGATTAGAAAGGCCTGCTCACAGAAGTGTTTTAGGGAGCGTTTGACAGTGATGAGGGGTGGTCGTTTGACTGTGGCTCCGTAGCGGATACAGGCAATGAGGCAGTGATCGCTGAGATCCTGGTTGAAGACAGCGGAGGTGTATTTGGAGGGCCAGTTGGTCAGGATGACGTCTATGAGGGTGCCCTTGTTTACAGATTTAGGGTTGTACCTGGTGGGTTCCTTGATGATTTGTGTGAGATTGAGGGCATCTAGCTTAGATTGTAGGACTGCCGGGGTGTTAAGCATATCCCAGTTTAGGTCACCTAACAGAACCAACTCTGAAGCTAGATGGGGGGTGATCAATTCACAACTGGTGTCCAGGGCACAGCTGGGAGCTGAGGGGGTCGGTAGCAGGCGGCAACAGTGAGAGACTTATTTCTGGAGAGAGTAATTTTTAAAATTAGTAGTTCGAACTGTTTGGGTATGGACCTGGAAAGTATGACATTACTTTGCAGGCTATCTCTGCAGTAGACTGCAACTCCTCCCCCTTTGGCAGTTCTATCTTGACGGAAAATGTTTTAGTTGGGTATGGAAATCTCCGAATTTTTGGTGGCCTTCCTGAGCCAGGATTCAGATACGGCAAGGACATCAGGGTTAGCAGTGTCCTAAAGCAGTGAGTAAAACAAACTTAGGGAGGAGGCTTCTGATGTTGACATGCATGAAACCAAGGCTTTTTCGATCACAGAAGTCAACAAATGAGGGTGCCTGGGGACATGCAGGGCCTGGGTTTACCTCCACATCACCCGCGGAACAGAGGAGGAGTAGTATGAGGGTGCGGCTAAAGGCTATCAAAACTGGTCGCCTAGAGCGTTGGGGACAGAGAATAAAAGGAGCAGATTTCTGGGCATGGTAGAATATATTCAGGGCATAATGCGCAGACAGGGGTATGGTGGGGTGCGGGTACAGCGGAGGTAAGCCCAGGCACTGGGTGATGATGAGAGAGGTTGTATCTCTGGACATGCTGGTTGTAATGGGTGAGGTCACCGCATGTGTGGGAGGTGGGACAAAGGAGGTATCAGGGGTATGAAGAGTGGAACTAGGGGCTCCATTGTAAACTAAACAATGATAACTAACCTGAACAACAGTATACAAGGCATATTGACATTTGAGAGAGACATACAGCGAGGCATACAGTAATCACAGGTGTTGAATTGGGAGAGCTAGCTAAACAGTAGGTGAGACAACAACAGCTAATCAGCTAGCACAACAACAGCAGGTAAAATGGCGTTGACTAGGCAGGGAGGGTCGGATTAACTACACACAGAGCCTGAGTGCGGCTGGGGCCGACAGATAAAACATAAACAAGCAGAATGGAGTACCGTGATTAATGGACAGTCCAGCATGCATCAGCTATGTAACCAAGTGATCAGTGTCCAGGGGGCAGCGGTGGATGGGGCAGGGAAGCTAGACTGGCGAGTATTATCCAGGTTAAAAAAACTGGCTGGCTGTGCAGAAGGTAAAGCCGCTAGCAGTGGCTAACAATGACTAAATAGCTTGTAGCTAGTTAGCTGGTTAGCTTCTGGAGGTTCTTGAATGTGTTCTAAAAATGTAAAAAATTTAAAATAATAGCGATTCCGTATCACATTGGGTGAGGCAGGTTACCGGAAGGTATAATCGAATTAAAAATCGAAAAGAGATTGAAAGTAAATATGGGTCCAGTGAGTGGTTGGGACGCGGCGATTCAGACAGTTAGCAGGCCTGTGCTAACAAGCTAACAGTTAGTAGGCCGAGGCTAAACAAGGTAGCAGTTAGCGGACCGGGGCTAAACAAGCTAGCAGTTAGCAGGCCGAGTTAGCAAGCAAGCAGATAGCAAGGGCTAGAAGGTCTTTGGGGGACGTCGCGATGGGGTGAGTCTGTTTATGCCTCTTCACGCGGTGACATCGATAGACCGGTCGTGGGTCCGGATATTGTAGCCCAGGAGTATGCTTCGGTGGTAGCTCAGGAGCTCTGGCCGGGCTAGCTTCAAGCTAAGTGGATGGAAACGCTAACCAGGAGTAATCATCCGGAGTTGCGGTTAGCTAGTTAGCTAGTTGTGAAGATCCAGCTGAAGATGTTCCGTTTGCGGTGGGAATCCGGAGGGAATCCGGGGATAAAAATAATAGGTCCGTTATGCTCTGGTTAGAGTCGCGTTGTTCGAACTGGCGAGAGCTTTCCGAGCTAAAGGTTAGCTGATGACCAGTTAGCTGATGACCGCTAGCAATGGTTTGCTGGTAGTTAGCTGGCTAGCTTCAGTTGAGGGGTTCCGGATCCAAAGTAAATATGAATACTTTAGAAAAAAAAAGCAGATCTGCGCTACATTGGGTGAGGCGGGTTGCGGAGAGTATTTCGAAGTTGAGGTTTAGCAAAATGTTTTAAAAGATATGCGAAGAAAAGTATGTAAAAAAACGATATATACAAGGGACACGACACGACGTCTGACTGCTACGCCATCTTGGATCTCTTAGTAAGTTGGTGTTTGTAACCTGAGATAGCCTGGAGGAGTAGAACTGGCAATGAATTATTGGGTCAACCTACAGTAACATGGGGTGTCTCATCCTGTGAAAGGGATTTTACAGGCATGCTGGGAACATGAGCGAGGACAGAACACAAGCTTTGGGTGGGTGAGTAATACCCAGACGAGGGAGATGGGACTGTATGGAAGGGAGTTTAGTCCAACGGTAGCTATTCCTGTGAATCCACCATGGCTGCTCCCGCCTCCAGTAGTCTGGCAGTGTTGGAGAGATTATGGAAAGATAGGGAGGGTGTTGATCCATCTGATTTGTTTAATAGACATCTGGATCCTGTGTATATCAGGATTATGTGGCGATTTTCACAGATGGTTCAACAGATCCAAGGACAGGACATACTGGGTCAGCATTTGCAGTGCAGGAATGTGGGGTGGCAGTCAAGAAATATATTACGGATCATCTGGCTGTATAAATGTCGGAGTGGATGGCCATACTGTTGGCCTTGCAGTGGGTGGAGGAAGTCAAGCCAGACATAGTAGTTATTTGCTCTAATTCAAGTGCAGTGTTGAGTCTGCAGTCCCATTTCAGGGTTAGACAGATGGGTATACAGACAAGCTATATACAGACAATATATATATATATTTATTTATTTGTTTTTAATTGGGGGGGGGGCTTGCATGTTATTTTGGCATTAATACGTGTCACATATCAGTTTGCAAACAATGTAAAAACATATTACAACTGAGTTAATAAAGCCGCATACAACCATGGTCTCTTTTTTATTTTCTTGAGTAAGGCAGCTCCAAAATGCAAGTGTTTCAGCCTAGCTCAAGGGCTTTCTGTGGTGGTGGGGCGGGCCACCAGAAAATAGGAGCATTGCACCATGATTGGCTCAGTATTGTGTCACTCATGGGGACATTGCGCAATCGCCTAGCTTCAGTCCTTAAGTAAGGGTAGACATCCCTTACATAGCACGAAATGAGGGGAAGGTTGCTTACTTCGTTGTAGGACGCGGTTTCATCAACGGTTCAGAAATCCATATTCCTCCCTAAAATCTCACCAGAAGGAACAGGTTGATGGTTTCAGCCATGGTATTCTCATTTTCCTTATGTTGTTTACCTAACAAGCATCAGGTGACTATTTTTCAGGAATACTCAGGTATTTCAATGTATTAGTTTGTTCTTGCATGACCAGAAGACCTATTTTGTTTACAAACTTATGAAGAAGATTGAAAGCTGTATTTATTTTTTATGTATACAGTAACTAAGATACTGTTTTAAAGGGCATACAGGTCTGCTCTGACTTGACACGGTTGTTGTTCTATTTAGTTATTAATACTTATTTCCAAAATAGGTCTTAGGGACGTTTACAGTGCCTTGCGAAAGTATTCGGCCCCCTTGAACTTTGCGACCTTTTGCCACATTTCAGGCTTCAAACATAAAGATATAAAACTGTATTTTTTTGTGAAGAATCAACAACAAGTGGGACACAATCATGAAGTGGAACGACATTTATTGGATATTTCAAACTTTTTTATAAAATCATAAACTGAAAAATTGGGCGTGCAAAATTATTCAGCCCCTTTACTTTCAGTGCAGCAAACTCTCTCCAGAAGTTCAGTGAGGATCTCTGAATGATCCAATGTTGACCTAAATGACTAATGATGATAAATACAATCCACCTGTGTGTAATCAAGTCTCCGTATAAATGCACCTGCACCGTGATAGTCTCAGAGGTCCGTTAAAAGCGCAGAGAGAATCATGAAGAACAAGGAACACACCAGGCAGGTCCGAGATACTGTTGTGAAGAAGTTTAAAGCCGGATTTGGATACAAAAATATTTCCCAAGCTTTAAACATCCCAAGGAGCACTGTGCAAGCGATAATATTGAAATGGAAGGAGTATCAGACCACTGCAAATCTACCAAGACCTGGCTGTCCCTCTAAACTTTCAGCTCATACAAGGAGAAGACTGATCAGTGATGCAGCCAAGAGGCCCATGATCACTCTGGATGAACTGCAGCGATCTACAGCTGAGGTGGGAGAATCTGTCCATAGGACAACAATCAGTCGTATATTGCACAAATCTGGCCTTTATGGAAGAGTGGCAAGAAGAAAGACATTTCTTAAAGATATCCATAAAAAGTGTCGTTTAAAGTTTGCCACAAGCCACCTGGGAGACACACCAAACATGTGGAAGAAGGTGCTCTGGTCAGATGAAACCAAAATTGAACTTTTTGGCAACAATGCAAAACGTTATGTTTGGCGTAAAAGCAACACAGCGCATCACCCTGAACACACCATCCCCACTGTCAAACATGGTGGTGGCAGCATCATGGTTTGGGCCTGCTTTTCTTCAGCAGGGACAGGGAAGATGGTTAAAATTGATGGGAAGATGGATGGAGCCAAATACAGGACCATTCTGGAAGAAAACCTGATGGAGTCTGCAAAAGACCTGAGACTGGGACGGAGATTTGTCTTCCAACAAGACAATGATCCAAAACATAAAGCAAAATCTACAATGGAATGGTTCAAAAATAAACATATCCAGGTGTTAGAATGGCCAAGTCAAAGTCCAGACCTGAATCCAATCGAGAATCTGTGGAAAGAACTGAAAACTGCTGTTCACAAATGCTCTCCATCCAACCTCACTGAGCTCGAGCTGTTTTGCAAGGAGGAATGGGAAAAAATGTCAGTCTCTCGATGTGCAAAACTGATAGAGGCATACCCCAAGCGACTTACAGCTGTAATCGCAGCAAAAGGTGGCGCTACAAAGTATTAACTTAAGGGGGCTGAATAATTTTGCACGCCCAATTTTTCAGTTTTTGATTTGTTAAAAAAGTTTGAAATATCCAATAAATGTCGTTCCACTTCATGATTGTGTCCCACTTGTTGTTGATTCTCCACAAAAAAATACAGTTTTATCTTTATGTTTGAAGCCTGAAATGTGGCAAAAGGTCGCAAAGTTCAAGGGGGCCGAATACTTTCGCAAGGCACTGTATATGTAAAACATTTTGTTATTCAATTATTTTATGATCAGTTTTCATATTTACTTAAAATAGTAGGTACCCTTTTATTTAAATTATTATTTGTTGTTTTATTTCTCAGAATAGTTCCTGATTACACTAAATAGGGTTTTTAGTCTCTCTTACTACAAGAACTCTTGGTTTGGTCTTGAACATAATTTCCAGTTGAGTTGAATTTCAAAGCCAGATAATGTCTAGCTCAAAGGTTATGGAATAAGCTATTTTCACTTTAAATTGACTTAAATGGTGCAGATTTCGGTTCCTTATCGTTTACGTTCACTGCTCCTACGTCTTTGACTCATCCTACTACAGTTTATACTTTTGTATAATCTTTGTTGTTTTGTCTTTGTGTATATTATCTCTTAATGCTAGGGGGTTACGAAACAATGTGAAGCGCAGGCCTTATTTTTATTTGCTAAACAATTTCGAACATATTTTTGCTTTTTTCAAGTCTCACTCAATTTTGGCTGATGCCAACTTCTGGAGGTCACAGTGGGGCAACGATATTTGGCTCTCCCATGGATCTGAACGCTCCGCCGGTGTCACTACAATGAAAAATACCTTTGGTGGTAATATTCTACACTCGGAATGTGACCCCTTTGGTCACTTTATTTGTCTTGTGATCAGTTACAATGACATTACGCTCATTACTGTAAACTTCTACAGGTACAACACCAAACATGAGAATGATGAGTTACTTGAATCTATGGAGAAGCATATACTTCATTGATTATCTAAATTTCCCAATTTGTTATTATTGATAGGAGGGGACTTGAACATTACAATAGATAATTCAACTGATAGATGGCCCCCAGGTAGGCCAACCAATCCGAATTTGGGTTTAATACTTTTTATGGAAAAGTTTGATCTTACTGATATATGGAGAGAGAGGTTTTAAATTTGAGGTTAAAGATCTGCTCTCACACTTTTGGGAAAGGGCTTGTGAAGAAAAATCTTATTGCAAGAACTGGGAGCTCTTTAAATTTGAGGTGTCAAAATACCTTAGAAAATATGGTAGTGATCTTGCTAAGACCAGAAGAGCTGAGGAGGAAAAGGTGATCATTAAGATAACTTCCCTTTCTCAGAGGTCCCCAGCCGACCTCTTGGGGGAGGAGAAGATGGAACTAATTGAGTTACAAAATAAACTGGATAATATATATAAATTAAAAGCAGAAGGAGCCTTTATTAGATCTAGGAAAAAATGGATTGAGGAGGGAGAACAGAATTCATCCTATTTCTTTAGACTTGAGAAATTTCACTCTAAAAATAACACTATCCATAAGTTAAACATTGATGGTGTTATTACAGATGACCAAAAATGAATCGCTAAATACTGTAGCAATTTTTACAGAAAATTGTATAGCTCTACGTACTGTCAGGAATCCACAGATATGTTTTTTAACTCACTGAATAATGTTCACTCTATCAGTGATATAGAATCTAAACAGTGTGATGAACCCATCAAAGTTGAAGAGATTATAGAGTCTATCAAACATCTAAAGAACAATAAATCACCAGGTGTTGATGGAATTACATCAGAATTGTACTAATTATTTTCTGAACAAGTAGCTCCCTTCCTATTTGAACTCTTTTTAGAGAGTATTAAAAACAATGTTCTCCCTCCTACAATGAGTCAGGGGTTAATAACACTGATACCTACACCTAAAAATGAAGTGCTGCTCATCGATAACTGGCGTCCAATTTGTCTTCTTAATAATGACTATAAGATATTAGCCTTACTACTTGCAAAAATAATTAAAGAAGTCCTGGATGCAATCATTGATGAAACACAGTCTGGCTTCATGAGGAACAGACATATTTCTAACAATGTCAGACTAGTATTAGGCGTACTTGACTACTCAGACCTAATAACTGAGGATAGCTTCATATTATTTGTTGATTTTTATAAAGCATTTGACACAGTAGAGCATCAGTTTATCTTCCACTCCCTTGAGAGACTTGGCTTTGGGGATTTTTTCTGTAAGGCTATTAAGACTCTCTATGCAAATGGTAACAGCTCTATCAAATTGAAATATGGCACCTCACCTAGATTTGAGATAAAGAGAGGAATTAGGCAAGGTTGTCCTAGCTCTCCGTACCTGTTTTTATTAATCACCCAACTTCTTGCAAATTATTTAAATAATAGTCCTGTACAAGGTATTTCCATAGCTGGTAAAGAAATTATTATAAGCCAGCTGGCTGACGATACTACACTTTTTCTGAAAGACGCTAACCAAATTCCCATATCGATCAATGTGATACAATCCTTTTCCAAAGTGTCTGGTCTATATCTTAACATTAATAAATGTGAACTCAGAGCTGTCAAAGATTGTGTGACACCTTCATATTATGGTATTCCAGTAAAATAAGAACTTACATATTTAGGCATAACCATTACAAAGGATCAGAAGTCTAGAGGCTTACTAAATTTTAACCCTCTTATTAAAAAAACCCAGAAGAAACTAAATCAATGGCTACAGAGGGACTTGTCTTTAAAAGGTAGAGTCCTAATAACCAAGGCTGAAGGCATCTCTAGACTAACATATGGTGCTCTATCTTTAGATCTTGACAGTAAAATAAGAAAGAAGATAGACCAGATGCTTTTCAACTTTCTTTGGAGAAACCGTACCCATTACATTAGGAAAACTGCTGTAATGAACACTTATAAGAATAGTGGACTGAATTTTCTGGACTTTACTATTTTAAATAATACTTTTAAGATCAATTGGATAAAACTATTCCTAAGAAGACCCGCTTCTATCTGGAATTTTATTCCTCATCATGTCTTCTCTACTTTTGGTGGCCTTAACTTCATGAAGTTTTGCAATTATAATATTGACAAAGTTCCAGTGAAACTTTCTGCTTTTCATCGGCAGGTTTTCTTGTTATGGTCCTTAATTTATAAACACAATTTTTCTCCACACAGATATTATATATGGAATAATCGGGATATATTGTATAAAAATACCTCTCTGTTTTTAGAATATTGGTTCCGAAATAATATCCTATTGGTGAGCCAACTGGTATATGCAGAGGGTCTTTTACTCAGTTATAAAGAATTCTTATCACTTTACAAGGTCCCTGTAACACCTAAAGATGTTGCAATTGTTTTAGATGCCATTCCCTCAGGTGTTGCTATGTTATTCAGGAACGTGTCAAGACCTGACCCTCAGAGCCTACCTTCTGTTGACCCTGTTGACTCATCAGTTGGAAAGATTTGTTTCTCTTTTAGTCCATTCAACAACAGAGCGATAGGATCCTTGTTTCAGCAGGATGTTGTATCTATGCCTTATTGGAATGGATTTATTGATAATATCTGTTGGAAAAAAGTTTGTATGTTGCCACACACATACCTACTTGTTAACAAAATTAAGGAAGTTTCCTTTAAAATTATTTATAAATATTATCCTGCCAACCACTATAGGAAGAAGTTTAAGGAAAACATCAACTCAAATTGCTCATTTTGTAATGACCACCCAGAAACAGTGTTGCATCTTTTTTGGCATTGTATGCATGTAAGAAAACTGTGGCAAGACATCAGTAGGTTTATAATTGAACACATTTATGAAGATTTTACACTATTGTGGAGAGATGTACTGTTTGGATTCTTTACATACAATAGAAATAAGCTGAAACATTTTTATGTAATTAATTTCATTATTCTTTTGGCCAAATTTCATATACACAAATGTAAATTTACAAACAGAAAACCACATTTTCCTACCCTACAAAAATAAATTGAACTGTATTTTAAGATGGTTAAATGCTCTACTAACAAAAAAGCTGTTAGAATTGTAAGTATAGGCATGTCCCTTAAGGTCCTTGTGTAATTGTAATGTGATATTGTACCCCCTAGCTCTATTGTCCATTGTTTGTAATCTATGTATGCTTGTGTTCCCTCGTGTGCTTTATGTATTGATTTGTTGTTAATAAAAATAAAATAAAAAATAAAAAAGGGTAGACATCCAAAATGTCTGCCATTTGGGTCCTACCAGAGTTATATTACAAGTACCCTTCCAAGAAGGCTCAAGGTCATTGGTCACAGAAAAGATGTCAAATCACGTTATTTGTACAGTAGCTTTGATTGGACTGATCATGTCAACATCTTACTTTCACAATCTTAGCTAGCAGTCATCATCGTGAATCAAGTCTACTGACTAATCCAAGATGGCGTAGCAGTCAGACGTGTGTTTGTCTTGTCCCATGTAAATAGTAGTTTTTTTCGTATATATTTTCTCTCACTTTCCACCTACGATCTAACTATACTTTCCTGCTATTTTTTTATACGTTATAACTGGAACCTCCATCAGCAACTAGCCAGCTAACTAGCTACTAGTCACTGTTAGCCACGGCTAGTGGTCTTCACCTTTAGCTCGGACACCAGCCAGCTTTAGCTCGGTCAATAACTACCAGTCTACACAGAGCGATATCAACCCAGAGCATATCGGACTGCTTTTCTCCACCACATCACTGGATTCCTGGCGCAAACTCTGGGCAATTACACCAGATCGCAGCTAGCTAGCTGCAACCCAGTGGCTACTCCTGGCTAACGCCTCTGCCCTGAAGCAAAGCACCAGCTAGCCTATAGCTAGGCCCATCTCCCGGCTAGCCGAAGAGGTATACCTGCTAACTAATTTGTGGGCTACAATACTTATTTTGCCAATTGGCCTGGACCCTTTATTGCCGACACTGAGCCCAGCCGATCTATCACGACTGGTCTGCCGACGTAATCTTCCGATGTGGTTTCAGACTTTTCCGCCCAGGCCCGCTAGTATTCTGAACGCCGTGCTTCCCACTCGCCTAGCATAGTAGCGAATACCGAACGGCTCCCCGACTCACCTATTACTGCTCATTGGACCTTATGATCCCTCGGCGACACATGCCTCTCTCTAATGTCAATATGCCTTGTCTTCTGCTGTTTCGGTTAGTTACTATTGTTTTATTTCACTGTAGATTTTATTTCACCACGAGCAATACCTGAGACATTTCTCACAAAACACAGGGATGGTGATTTGCACAGGACTAGTATTATCAGAGGATTTTGGATTTGCCAACAGTAAGTTATTTTGGGCAAGGGTGCAACTTTCATTGGGGACGGGGGGACATGTCTCCCCCCCACATTCTGAAATTGCATTTTTGTCCCCCTCAGTTTTATCATTCGAATGTGATACAAAAATAGGCAAGGGTGTGCTTTAGGACCATGCGGAGGCCTCCGAGCGGTCGGGTAGGTTGTTTTGAAGTGTTTATCTGACTGGATAAAATATATACAGTAGCAATCAAAAGTCTGGACACACATACTCATTCCAGTGTTTTTCTTTATTTTTTACTATATTGTAGAATAGAGAAGACAACAAACTATGAATCATGTAGTAACCCAAAAAGTGATAAATCAAAATATATTTTATATTTGAGATTCTTCAAAGTAGCCACCCGTTGCCTTGATGACAGCTTTGCACACTCTTGGCAGTGTGCAATTGAATTTACCACATGTGGACTTCAATCAAGTAGTAGAAACTTCTCAAGGATGATCAATGGAAACAGGATGCACTGGAGCTCAATTGAGTTTCAAAGCAAAGGGGCTGAATATGTAAATAAGGTATTTTTTGTATATATTTATAAAAATGTCTATACCTGTCTTCACTTTGTCATTATGGGGTATTGTGTGTAGACTGATGAGGATTTTTATTTATTTAATACATTTTAGAATAAAGCTGTCACGTTAAAAAAATGTGGAAAAATAATATATATAGACTTAATAAATATCGACTGAATACTTTTGGAAAAGTATATGTATTCATTATGTCCCCTCAACTTCTAAAACCAAAGTTGCGCCTCTGGGTTGAATTGTTGTAAACATGTAACAATTACTGACAAGGCAGAATCGGACGGGATTAAAATTACAGATGTGGTGTTTTGTGCTCGTGGACATATTTACATTACCCGACCTCCCCCAGTAAAACGAATCTTGTACAAACAGGGCTATACATCTACAGATTAAGTCGATATAAATCCTTCATTCCCTCTGAAGTTATGGAAAAATGTGGAAACTCATTTTGCTGCGAAAAAAAAATGTGTGGGAAAATTCAGGCCTTGTGGGCGGGTTTTGAGAAGTCATTGTGCCAAAAACTTCTCGACGATAGCGAGAAGCACTCTCCCAAATGTAAAACCTTGGTTACTTGGAGATAATGAGCAAGGGGGAAAGACGATCAATGTAATTGAACATGCAACGGCCATTTTAGAACAGCATCACTACGGTATACACATTTAGCTATTTCAATGCCCCTTATCATAATATCCTAACACAGATAATTAGCAACTTGGTTTTGGATTATTTGGGAGTTGGCTACCAACTGGAGATGAATTGAACACCATGGACTGGTCAGACTAATTATTTTTCCACACTTCACACTCACCATGCCAAGTAGTCAAAAGAAAATTATATTCTCTGTTGCGGGAGTGTTGAGTTTCGGTTGCGTCCTCATTATTGCCGCCGCGATGGGGACGCAGTTTTGGGTCCAGGGGACTGTGTTGTGTACAACCGGTGCGCAACTTGTAAATGCCACAGGACAAGAGCTGGATAAATTTGTCGGTATGGTTAACTATGGTCTTTTTCACGGACAGAGAGTGAAGCAATGTGGACTTGGTGGAAGACCCTTCAGATTTTCATGTGAGTAGAAGACCCTGTGAATTGCATGAAAAGTTTGTGAAAACCGGTGTATTTAAAGATTACTGCTGGGTTGAAAAGGTATTCTCATTTGCGCATCTATTATGAAAAGTAAACAATGAGACGAGCAGTCACCCACTACATTAATAATTCAAATTACTATAATTACTACACCCTGTTTTAAGTCCTATCCCTGTGACGTAAGGATCCATTTTACTAAATTAAATGGAATGTTCAGCATAAATTATCTTGGTAGCATTGGCACAAAATATAGCCTAATTATTGGGTGTTGGAAAAAAAGTCACATTTTATAATAAAGTATTTGCAGGCTAACAATACAATACACATAATGTAATTACCCATTGGGCATACGACGTGATAAAGACGTATTTTACTGGTTGAAACCCGGTCTGGACATTATATGACCAGATTAATACGTTTTCTATATGATGTATTTTTGACATCATGCAAAATACGTCTTATTTTGGTTGATAACTGGTGTGGAGTTCAACCAAAAAACATATCTAAATGCTACTCAATTAATAGAAACCAATCTATATAAACATGTGCATAGTCTTTGTGGGCCATGCACCCATTGTATATAAGATGCTAGAACCATTACAATTATATCAATTTGAGTAATGTTATTTTTTCAGCAGGGTTTGCATGATTCAGTTTAGCACATTTGGCAAACAACAGCTGGCAGAACTCACCAAAGGGGTTAGGGTCTCGTGGCATACTGTACCCAGTCAACCACTTAGGTTAGTGGCACCTTAATTGGGGGAAATGGGTTCGTGTTAATGATTGGAGCAGAATTAGTGGAATGGTATCAAGTACATGGTTTCCAGGTGTTTGATGCCATTCCATTTGCTCTGTTCTGGCCATTATAATGAGCCCTTCTACTCTCAATAGCCTCCTGTGCAGTCTACACACTTGACTCAGACCCATTCCATTTGAGTACTAGGGGACTGGGGCTCAGGGGGCTTCATGCGGGCCGAGCTCTTCCCGAGTCTGGCAGAATCATATTACTCTGGCCTCCGGCTAAAAGTACTCGGCTCAGCCTACTTCAGTTTATCTGGTCCGATTTACTTTTTCAGGAATAGGGCCATTTGAGGTTTTAATTCGTCATGTGATGAAATACCTTCTTTTTTTTTAAACAGAGAAATGTGATATATTTCACCTCCAAGTCATCGAATTTGCTAGGTCATTAAAAGCTCCAATTTATGAATTCTATAGTTATCAGAGATGGCCCCTAATTTAGAGAATCTCCGATGTTATAAATGCTTTTGCTTTTACTACAGGCTATGTTTTTAGTAGTTGCAGTCCACCCAATTGAAAAGTGCACATTCACTTCCATAACATTTGTTCTAGGCTACCAGCATGTAAGATAAAACCTGAGACATCTGTGGCATTGTGTTGTGTCGGATGCGTGCACACCAAAACACCCTTTCGGTGACATGAGGATAAGGATATTTCATATTTTCAAGTTTTAAAAGTCAGTTCCCAACACTATAAATGTGTTTGCTTTCACATAGTGTTTTTTATAGTTTCAGTCCACTGAATTGAAAAGTGCACATTCACTTCCATAACAATTGTTCTACGCTACCAGCATGTAAGATTAACATGCACAATAATACAGGATATCCTTACAAAAATGCACTGTTGTTAAAATGCAGTGAAACTGCAGTACAATTACATTATGTCTTTTAAATTTAAGATTATCCGGTGACTTGCTGTATGGCTTCTAATAGTAATTGTTTGTTTGTGTTAACTAATTGCACTGTTTTATTGTGCTGCACATTTTCTTCTGTTCCACTGAATGCTGTTTTGACGTTCTATTATGACTAACTAAATTTGTTTTCAGAATTTAACAAATAACATGTAGGCCACCTATGTCTTATGGTGGTTCATTTCTTTATCAATTGAGGAGAGTCAAACCTATCACACCAGTCAGTCAGAGTTATACTTAAACTAAATCTTGAATCACTTATTAATATGGGAGCAAGTCAATATAACACACACATAAAGTGAATCGATTGAGTGCTCTACTATAATGATGGCTGGTCGATGATTCAAGCTCAGATGATTCGTTGAGAGCCCAGATAGACCCCTTTCAACCTGCATGACCAACAACAGATATATAGAATAGGTCACAAGGTTAAGATTTGTATGAAAGATACTTATAATTCACAGTAGACAGTATTTTCACAGTAGACAGCTGCTGTGTCAACAGTTATCTTTCATTGTACAGACCAGGGTCTGGCCCTGGGGTCATCTCTACCTGGTACCATATAGAACAGAAACATTAACTCATGCTCAGGAATGCGGTCTCTTTAGGTTTTATCACCCAAAAGACACCATAAATGTCCTGTCAGTGTTATCTCCCAGAGGCCCATCCTCAGTAGAACACACACAGATGAGTGTTCTAACAAGCCCTTATTATGTTGCATACAATAACCATTGGATGCAATAACAGCATTATAACATCTTGCAATTTTCCACCATAGTCTTTTATTTCAAATCAAATTGTATTTGTCACATGTGGCGAATACAACCTTACAGACCTTACTTACAAGCCCTTAACAATGCAGTTTTAAGAAAAATACCTGCTAAGTAAAATAAATAAAGTAACAATGTGGGGGCACCAATTAGTTGAGGTAATTGAGGTAGTATGTACATGTAGGTAGAGTTATTAAAGTGACAATGCATGGTTAATAAACAGAGAGTAGCAGCAGCTTAAAAGAGAAAGGGGGGGGTAAAATGCAAATAGTCCTGGTAGCCATTTGATTAGTGGTTCAGGAGTCTTATGGCTTGGGGGTACAAGCTGTTAAGAAGCCTTTTGGACCTAGGTTTGGCACTCCGGTACTGCTTGCCGTGTGGTAGCAGAGATAAGTCTATAACTAGGGTGGCTGGAGTCTTTGACAATTTTTAGGGCCTTCCTCTGACACCACCTGGTATAGAGGTCCTGGATGGCAGGAAGCTTGGCCCCTGTGATTTATTGGGCCGTACGCACTACCCTCTATAGTGCCTTGCGGTCAGAGGCCGAGCAGTTGACATACCAGGCAGTGATGCAACCACCACTATCCTACTAAACTCAGCAAAATAGTCCTCTCACTGTCAACTGCATTTATTTACAGCAAACTTAACGTGTAAATATTTGTATGATCATAACAAGATTCAACAACTGAGACATAAACTGAACAAGTTCCACAGACATGTGACTAACATAAATGGAATAGTGTCCCTGAACAAAGAGGGGGTCAAAATCAAAAGTAACAGTCAGTATCTGTTGTGGCCACCAGCTGCATTAAGTACTGCAGTGCATCTCCTCCTCATGGACTGCACCAGATTTACCAGATTTGCCTGTTCTTGCTGTGAGATGTTACCCCACTCTTCCACCAAGGCACCTGCAGGTTCCCGGACATTTCTGAGGGGAATGGCCCTAGCCCTCACCCTCCGATCCAACAGGTCCCAGACGTGCTCAATGGGATTGAGATCCGGGCTCTTCGCTGGCCATGGCAGAACACTGACATTCCTGTCTTGCAGGAAATCACACACAGAACGAGCAGTATGGCTGGTGACATTGTCATGCTGGAGGGTCATGTCAGGGTAAGCCTGCAGGAAGGGTACCACATGAGGGAGGAGGATGTCTTTCCTGTAACACGCAGCATTGAGATTGCCTGCAATGACAACAAGCTCAGTCCGATGATGCTGTGACACACCGCCCCAGACCATGACGGACCCTCCACCTCCAAATCGATCCCGCTCCAGAGTACAGGCCTCGGTGTAATGCTCATTCCTTCGACGATAAACTCACCATCCCTGGTGAGACCAAACCGCGACTCCCCAGCGAAGACCACTTTTTGCCAGTCCTGTCTGGTCCAGCAACGGTGGGTTTGTGCCCATAGGTGACGTTGTTGCCAGTGATGTCTGGTGAGGATCTGCCTTACAACAGGCCTACGAGCCCTCAGTCCAGTCTCTCTCAGCCTATTGCAGACAGTCTGAGCACTGATGGAGGGATTGTGCGTTCCTGGTGTAACTCTGGCAGTTGTAACCATCCTGTACCTGTACCGCAGGTGTGATGTTCGGATGTATCGATCCTGTGCAGGTGTGTTTACACGTGGTCTGCCACTGCGAGGACGATCAGCTGTCTGTCCTGTCTCCCTGTAGCGCTGTCTTAGGCTTCTCACAGTACGTACATTGCAATTTATTTCCCTGGCCACATCTGCAGTCCTCATGCCTCCTTGCAGAATGCCTAAGGCACGTTCCCGCAGATGAGCAGGGACCCTGGGCATCTTTCTTTTGCTTTTTTTTCAGAGTCAGTAGAAAGGCCTCTTTAGTGTCCTAAGTTTTTGTAACTGTGACCTTAATTGCCTGCCGTCTGTTAGTGTCTTAACGACCGTTCCACAGGTGCATGTTCATTAATTGTTTATGGTTCATTGAACAAGCATGGGAAACAGTGTTTAAACCCTTTGCAATGAAGATCTGTGAAGTTATTTGGATTTTTATGAATTATCTTTGAAAGACAGGGTCCTGAAAAAGTGCCATTTCTTTTTTTGCTGAGTTTACAATCCATCAGGATTTACAAACCCTATTTTTATTACATTTATTTCCATCAATAATTAGTTGAATTATTGCACCTGAATTGCACCCTGAAAATGACTGTTATATTTTTCCTTAAAGCGTTCAAGCAATTAACATAATGTGTCTGGTAATTGTATTTAATTTCATTGGCCACATTTTTTATAATTGAACCTTTTATTTAACTAGGCAAGTCAGTTAATTAAGAACAAATTCCTATTTACAATGACGGCCTCCTGCAGGGACGGGGGCTGGGATTAAATTTAGGAGGTAGGCATATCTTTTCCAGCTAAAACTTAGATTGGAATCTGTGCTTCATGAGCAGCAATCAATCTGCATGCAGGCAGCCTGCTCCAGCTCATTGGTCAAAATTCCATATGGCAGTTGGAACAGACACAGCTGGAAAACATAGACAGTTTCTGTAAATTTACACCATTCTTTACATTTGACTGCTAAATGGTAGTGCCTGTTCTCCTGCATTCTTGTTTTACTTTTGTAAGTAAAGCGGCAGTTTGTTGGGGAGAAGAATTTCAAGGAAACATTTGCTAGCAATTTCACATTAGCTCTCTGGCTAATCCTCCATGGACATGGTAAGTTAAAATGTTTACCTTTTGTAGGTGTTGGTTCTAGCTAGTCAACATTTTGATATCGGTTTAGTTAATGATAGCAAATGTGTGTATGCGTGTGTTCTGTGTGTGAGATGATGATCACAATAACTTGAAAACATTGTCATGTCAACATTGTCCTGCTAGCTATGTGTGTGTGTTCGGTGTTCTGTGTGAGATTTGACGATGATTATAATCACAATAATTTACAGAAAAGATTTGTACATATAGGAAACATTGTGTGCATGCATGTGTGTGAGACAGTAAACTATCCTAATTCTTGAAGCGTGTACCCCCAATATGAATGTGAAGATTTTCTTGATTCATCAGAGTTCCTTGAATTTTCTATTGGACAATACAATACATTTTGCCTATCCCTGCTCCCCCTCAACACTCATTCTAAAATGACACCTCTCAACTGCCTTTTTCAATTCTTGATTCTCATTTTTTGCAGGAATCTTCTAGCTTGGATGGAGGAAGGAACAAAGGGAATGAGTATAGAAATGTAATGCTGAGTAAGTGTAATGCTGAGTAAGAAATGTAAATAGACAGCAAAACATAGGCAGACAGGTGGCGAGAGCTAGCCTAACTGCCAGATTGCTGAGGGGCAACATAGTCAATGTACTTGCTAGTCTAAGTCTAACTTTGTTAACCATGATTCATCTGTATTTACAGTTCCTGAAACATGTCAATGACCTGATGCATGGCCTCTGCAGTGGTGCTTGGCCACACACTCAGGTACCAGTGACCTATTCTGCCACATCGCCAGGGAAGGAAGAGAGCAGAACCACTCTTCCATAAATCCATGATAGTAAGTTATGTGCAAAAGTATTTTTATTTTATTTTTCGGTTTGATACTCTGACATTCCGTGTGTATTGATTTCTACTAACCAGCTTTGTAAGAGCTAGATTTGTACTAGCTATGCTGATAGTCATTATCTTTTTTCATTGCATCAGGTCTCACTGAGACTGGATTCCCCAAGAGACATGCTGTTCAGCTGCCCATTATTGCCTGATCTTACCTAGAACCTAAAAAGGTTAATCGTCTGTCCCCATTTGAAAACCCTTTCTGGTTCCAGATAGAACCCTTTGGTTCCAGGTAAAAGTATTTTGGGTTCCATGTAGAACCCTTTCCGCAGAGGGTTCTACATGGGGACAGCCGAAGAACCCTTTTGGGGAAAAAATGTCTAAGAGTGTAGTGTAATTAGATCCAATTGAAATAGCACCGCTTCTAATATAAGTTGGTAAAGCAAAATAAAATCCTATTTTTAACTGGCCTTTTTTATTTCAGGTGCGAAACCCTTGTCCTGATTCATGTAAAGTTGGTGAGTCATGTACAGTTTCTCCCCTTTCTCTCTTGCTCATTCTCCCTGTCACTCACTCAAACTCACACACGTGTGCAGTTGCAGAGAAAAGGAAGCGATTTGCGGATTACACCCATTTCTAACAATGTTTGTTGCAGGAGTGATAAGACAGACACAACTTTTGAACAAGATTGCCTCTTTTACTTAATTTGTTGCATTTAGTTTCTCTTTTTTTACTGCCACAAAATGATTCAACTAGTACCATGGAAATAATTTTAGCTAGCTGAATCCACAAATATTCTTCAATTAATGTCCTTTTTTTAGTTTGCTTTTAAAATCTCAAGTTGATAATACGCTGATTCTCTTCACTGCAGATCTGACCCATCAAACGACTTTTCAAGAGGGTCACCACGCTCCAGATCTCGTTCTGTGCTCAGAGGTACTTGATGAGGATCTACCCCATCACACCACTAATGAATTATTAATCAAATAAAACAATGGGCCTTTGTATAGTCTGTCCCAGTCTTTTTTTTTGCATGTAATGTCTGTGGTTGAATTATGAAACAATTTCTGTATGCAGATGTATGTTGTTTAGTCTTTTACATTGCTTGATCTATTTTAAATGTAAGAATATGTTACAGGTTAACTTTAATTGGTGACTATGGAAACAATCAGAAATGTAACGAGCAATGTTTTCAATATCCTACTTTATCCTCTGCAATACGTTTTACCACACTTTTTTTTTCTGTAAGGGCGCTATCTGGAACCTAAAAGGGTTATTCGGGCAGTTTCCATAGGAGAACCCTTTGAAGAACCCTTTTTGGTTTCAGGTAGAACTCTTTTGGGTTCTATGTAGGACCTCTTCCACAGAAGATTCTACCAAAATGGAAACCAAAATGGTTATACGTTGAACCAAAAAGGCCTTTCCTGTGGGGACCGCCGAAGACTCCTTTTGGGACCCTTTATTCTAAGAGTGTAGGTAATAAACTGTAGTCAGGTAGTCCATTATTTAAAAAAAAATAATAATTAGGCAAGTCAGTTAAGATCAAATTCTTATTTACAATCACAGCCTACAAAATTCTTTAACTAGTACCATGTTATGATGAGGTCTTAACAATGACCAGTAGGCTACATAATATAGTGGTCACAATCATGACCAGCTGGTCAAATAGAGGTCACAGTTATGACCAACTGGTGTAATGGTGGTCAGAAAAATGTCATTCTGGTCCAGTAAAAATATGTTTAAAAAAACCTTCCCTTTTAAACCAGTTTGCGACCAGAATAAGGTGTCATAAAAATACATTTTCAGCCAGAGTTTGCACACTGGGTAGTAACCGAAGCATAGGACAAGATTCAGTAGCCACTGCAGCCTAAAGTAAATGGAAATAATTTTGTCAAAATGTTATAATTACTCCTGTCTATACAGAAATGAGTAAAGTAATACAAGACAAGCAAGACCGAGGACCATTTAGTTTCTTTCAAAGCTGTGGATTGTTTCAAATCCCAAGCATGGCCTATATGACTAGTTGGGCAATTTGCAGCTGTTAGTGAAAAAGCAATGCATTTAAAATACGTGTGAAGATAATGTGTCTTGAGTACAATTTGAAATGTTGCGAGAAGAAGGGGAGAGGTGTGTGGTGAAGATATTGGTGTCTCTCCAGAATGTGCTCAGTCCTCCAAAATGCACTGAGCTGCCTCCCGCCAAATTCTTGCACATTCATAGTTTTATTGTGTTAATAGTTTGTCCTTAGATTTTTTATTTTTGTATCAATTCCCCATTACACCAGTAGTAAATTTGGTTGCATTAATTTAGGTTAATGTATGCATGTATTAATTAGGTCTATTTTTACCGTTCTCATTCTCGGAGTGGTAACATTGTAGAGTTCACAATAACTTTTGTTTTATTAAATATCATTTGACTTCGGCCAGACCCCCTCTCCCCCGCAGAGAGGGGAGCTGGTGGGGAGGTGACTGTTGTAAATCATGGATTGGAACTTTCAGCTATTTCCCTCTCAAAATTCACACAGGAATGTGCCTTTGTTCACATAGGTTTTCCCGCTGAAACTCTAACATGTTCTAAAGTGAATACTGGAACAATATTTCTAACAGAATGTGGGGAATGTTCAGACGATCTAAAGAAATTGATGTCCTTTCGGTTGTTATTTTGTGATGCATTAAAAATGTTAAAGGAAATACTGTAACTTGAAAAGTGTATATACACTACAGGTACGAAGTCTCCATTCTCTATGTTGTGTATGAAAAATGATTAGTGTTTTTGTTAAGAGAAGGATGTGATCTTAGAAACTATAAGAGGAAATTGTTTCGATAACAAGTGAGTAGTCACCGCCCCCTTGAGTGAAGTCAGAGCCTCACAAACCGCCCCTATTGAATAACTGTATAAAATCAGGGGTTAAAAATGTACATATCAGACCAGAGAGACATTTTAGCTGCGGCTCACATCCAAAGTGGTTTGAACTCTGAAATCTCAGCACGAGGTAGAGAATAAAATCACCTCCCGGACAATCACTGGTACGGCTGATTAGCTGTCCTAAGAAAAGTATCTAGAAAAGCGAATTTAAGTGGGACCATTCTACTATTCTTCAAAACAACATATACTACTACTCTTATCACCACTGAGAACCATCGGCTGGCTAACCTATCTTCAAATAAGTATCTTCCAGAGCGAGTGGAAGCAGAGTGAGAGCTGTAGTTCTATTCAGGACAGGAGACAGGACAGACAGCTGATCGAACCTTGATGTCTTGGTAATGGCAAATGAAATGACCTTGACTTCTTTCATCCCATCATGTATCACTAGCAGTAGGAAGTGAGCAAAACGAGAGAGTCACTGTCTGGATCTCCGGAGGTTGATGTTCACCTCATCCCATGATACATCCTCCCATAGGTGTTCATCGTCCAGGTTCCCATCTTTACTGTGCTCCTCCTGCTGTGGCAGCTTTACTTTGAATGCACATTTCATATTTCATGTGTTATCTGTGATAATAGGATACTTTGTTTGTGATGCGATATTCATCTGTGATTTCATCAAAGCTATTATTAGCTATTTTCTCTGCGCTATGCCGCCCAGTGTACCGCCTGCAGTCTAGGAGGAAGGACTCCAGCTCATTTCTATTTGGGTTTTTACTGTGAGTGGTAACTCTGAAGAAAGAGCACAAGAATTTGGATGATGAATTTTCTGTGCAAATGCTGCCACACTTGGCTGTGCAGTATCTGGTGTCTGCTGTCCTGCCTTGTACTTCCTGAATCTGAAAATAAATTGAAAAAATATTCTATAAAATTTCTGGTAATATTAACATCAAATCTATGAACCTTAGCTAAAGTCGCAGCACCAATTTTAATCACACGTATTGCAACCGCATTGCATAAGTTGCAATAAACTGTTAAGTCACATAATGATGAAGACATTATGCGAGAAGCAATGTTAATATATGTCTTAATTTAAAAATGCAACTCTGGGCCCGAGGCAGAGATGGCGGAACAGAGTTTTGACTGGGGGTTCAGGATTGTTTTAAAGCCTAGTTTAGATATGTTTCTGTTTATTTCTGACATTTTGGTAGGCTATTTGTTTGTCAACTTGTCTATAATTAGATACTCTTCTGTCATTACTTGTTGCCCCAGAAGAATCATTATAAACTGTGTGGTTCGAGCCATGAATGCTGATTGGCTGACAGCCGTGGTATATCAGACTGTATACCACGGGTAAGACAAAACATGTATTTGTATTGCTCTAATTACCTTGGTAACCAGTTTATACACTGAACTAAAATATAAACGCAACATGTAAAGTGTTGGTCCCATCTTTCATGAGCTGAAATAAAAGATACCAGAAATTTTGAGGGAGGGCATGCAATTGGCATGCTGACTGCAGGAATGTCCAGCAGAACTGTTGACAGAGAATTGAATGTTAATTTCTCTACCGTAAGCCACCTCCAATGTCATTTCAAAGAGTTTGACAGTACGTCCTACCGGCCTCACAACCACAGACTGTGTATGACGTCATGTGGGTGAGCGGTTTGCTGATGTCAACGTTATGAACAGAGTGCCCCGTGGTGTTGGGATTATGGTATGGGAAGGCATAAACTACGGACAATGAAAACATTTACAATTCATCGATGGCAGTTTGAATGCACAGAGATACCGTGACGAGATCCTGAGGCCCATTGTCGTGCCATTCATCCGCCGCCATCACCTCATGTTTCAGCATGATAATGCACAGCCCCATGTCTCAAGGATCTGTACACAATTCCTGGAAGCTGAAAATGTATGTTCTTCTATGACCTGCATGCTCACCAGACATGTCACCCATTGATCCTGTTTGGGATGCTCTGGCTCGACGTGTACGACAGCATGTTCCCGCCAATATCCCACAACTTTGCACAGCCATTGAAGAAGAGTGGGACAACATTCCACAGGGCACAATCAACAGCCTGATCAACTCTATGTGAAGGAGATGTGTCGCGCTGCATGAGGTAAATGGTGGTCACACCAGATACTAACTGTTTTTCTGATCCACGCCCCAAACTTTTTAAAAAGTTATTTGTGACCAATAGATGCATCTGTATTCCCAATCGTAAAATCCGTAGATTAGGGCCTAATTCATTTTTTGCAATTGACTGATTTCCTTATGTGAACTGTAACTCAATAAAAGTTTTGAAATTGATGCATGTTGTGTTCATTTTTGTTCAGTATCTTAGCAATAAGGCACCTCGGGGGTTTGCGGTATATGGCCAATATACCACGGCCGTGTAAAACCTGATTGCTGACAAGCAAAAAAAAATGGGGACTATGTCAACAATGGACTAATGAAACAAATACTAAAAGATTGTTTTGGGGTGCAGGTTTTCTTTAACAATTTCACAGTCCTTTAAATGGAACGCAGTTGTCAATGGTTTTAGCGGAACTGGGGGGTCTCTTTTCCCCCCAGCAGCAGGCTAATCGAACGCTCTGCACTTTACTGTGACATTTTCTATATCATGACCTATTGGCATGTAGCTTTGCAGGCTAGCTACATCTCCTTTGCTAGCTAACCAACTAAAGCTAGCACACAATGCACAATCACATCAAGCAACTGAAGTGACAGCAAACTATGAGCACTTTCGTTTGTTTTACCTTTGTTTCTATTGACATTTCTTGAGGTATATCCATTTATAATGATCCTGAAAAATTAATTAACCTGGCTCAGAGAAGCTGTCAGTCTCTTCACATTTATATGCATGGCACAGTGTAAATCGCAAAAAAACTGAAACATTGTTCCACAGGTCGGAGAGGCAGATGGCAAGGTTCAGACAAACCCCAACTGTTGCAAACCAAACATTTATAAAAGTACAGACATCAAAATGCTATATCATACACTACAGTTGGGTGAAACATGGGAAAGTTATGCTTCTTTAACATCTGAGAAGCTTGTTAACCCACTAGAGACAAGTAAGAGAAAAATACTAGATCTTGAATCTGGTCATAAATGTTAGCCTAGTGGCATGGGACTATCTAATGGAACTGTTAACAGGCATTACCCGGAGAATACGGGATTGTGGTGCTATAACTCCTTGCTATCAACCAATCATAATCCTGGATTCAAACAACCTGTTTTATGATAATGGTTTTACAGGCTGCGGAGATGCATAACGCTGCTGTAAAAATGCATTGAACATTCACGTCTGATACTAGGCTACACATACAGTAAGCCTGTACACAAATGTGGGTCACGGAGACATGGCCACGTGTAAATGTGCACATAGCCTACCCTCGCAGGGGGTAGAAATACCTCAAAGGAATATTTTCAAAACTTCATATTCATCTACAGCACTACCCCAACACCAATGCATTTGAAAATGGCGCATTATCAGTAAACATTTTTGACATAACTTTACTAACCTATGCCAACTCATAGTTGGTTAAAATCCCAATAAAGGTTACAACAGATGATGTAAAAGTGATGTCTAAACTACTGGTAAGCTTAAGTTATGACGTACAGAAATCTGGTCTTCATAGAAATCCGCCGTTTTCACATATGATGAATGTGAAGTTGACACGTTTTGGAATGTCAAAAGAACATTGTTATTTAGTGTTAACAACAAACTCAAATCAAACAAAGAAAGAGAAATGTAAATGGAGTGAAGAGAAACCTGTTATCAAAATGATGAAGGCTAGCCTTACAGGGGAAACCCAACTGGCTTCAACTAGGTTAATTGGTCATTCATAAGAGGGCATCTCTCATAACTCAGCAAGTAGCACTAAATAGCAGTAAATGCAGTAACACATCTTACACAAGCACAATGGAGTGAATCATCAGCAATTTTTCACTAATGAGATTTGGCACACACACATTATCTTTTCGCTTGACCGGCAGGCTTGCTAATCATGGTGAGGCCTTTTTAGATGAACAAAAAACGATTTGTTCTCTGACTGTTTGTTCCATCTGCCTTGCACATTAAACTAAAATAATACAGAGACGCATGCATGTGTTTCATCACGTGAAAGTTGTGGGCGGAAAAAATACTATTTAATAATTGTAGAACATTCCCACACCTCTCTATATTGTCCCTCTCCTTGTAGTTTTTCCGAACTTGGTGGACGTCATCCCAGCCAGTCTTCACGTCACTGTGATCTTCTTCTGCGTAGTGCTCATCTTCTTCTCCTCTGTGGCCACAGGCTTCTTTATGTACAATGCCTTTGGTAGTCCCTACGAGACTCTGCACGGACCCCTGGGACTCTACCTCTGGAACTTTGTCTGCTGTAAGCACAAAAAAGTCATAATTTCATAACTCACATCACAGGTAGATGTAGGCAAACAGCTCTCTTACACACGTGCATTCCATCTTCAGACATAAATAGCTCGCAGTACGCTACACAGGAGCCACGTTTATTGGTTCTAACATGTCTCCTTATGTTCCGATCTTGTCCACATTCTGATTGTGCCCACATTTTCAGACAGGTGTAGACAATTAAAAGATGCATTGTGATCTTATTGTGATCAGATCTTCCTGACCACCTCCGGATGTAGTCAGGCACAGATATGTGTAGCCGGATCTGGACATTGAAATCATTTAACTAATCATTCTCCCGCCCTCAAATCATTGACAGGTGGCACCATTGTGTCTTAAAACAAATAAATAAATATTATTTTCTAAGAAAAGCTGTCAAATAATTTGCATACAGGAAGGGATCAGGAATTCTGGTCACGATGTGGATACAGTGTGTAGACTCATTTCTGAAAATGTGGGCCCAATCAGAATGTGGGCAGGATCAGGATGCATGTTAGCCCCAGGTATGAACGGGGCAATAGAGCAGTGGTTCTCAACCAGGGGTACTAGTACATTTTGACATTTTTGTCATTTAGCAGACACTCTTATCCAGAGCCACTTATAGTATTGAGTGAAAACATTTTCATACTCGTCCCCCGTGGGAATGAAACCCACAACCCTGGCATTGCTAGCTCCATGCTCTACCAACTGAGCTACACGGGACAGCCGTACCCCTTGGGGGTACTTGGCCTATCCACAGAGGGTACTTGAGAAGACTCATGAGACCATACGCTTACTGGTAAAAATGCACATGAAAGGGGTACTCTGGACAGAACAAAATGTACTTTGTTGTAAAGTAACCAAAACAAATTGAGAACCACTGCTATAGAGAACATGATTGGGGTCCAACAAAGGTGTTCTTCAACACTTCAACATTAGTTAGAAATGCATATCAGAGACGTTCAAACACAACAGCCAAGCCATGAGTGGTTGGCTGTACGTCACTTTCCTTTTGCCTTTTTCAGCTTTAAAACCAGTATCCGGTAACCTACCATTTCTTTAATCAGGACAGTGGGCTACTTGACCTCCCATCCAAATAATGGCACCAATTAAGAAACACAGCACCAGAGTTAAAGAAGTTATTTCTCAGTTATCTATAACTGAGACCCTACCTTAGCGGGCCTATTAAATCAAAACCGCTTACCAGGTTTCAGGGGCAAAACTAAACAAACATTTTTATACACTAGAATGCAAGTTTGGATTCATCTGATCAGTGAACCTATATTTACGATGATGTAAAACATGTCACATGAAAATTAATCTCTCGCAGCAGTGAATGACCAAAGCTTAATTGTTTTGGTAACCTGTTTGGGATTGCAACTACTGTAGCGTTCACATATTTCCTTTTAATGTGGCGTGGGCGGGAAGTAGTATTCTGCCTTATAGGAACGTGTTTACAGTAACTGATCATTAGGCTGCCTTTGACTTTTTATTTGAACTCCCAGTGTTGTCAACTGTAATAGTGTAATATTGCCTGTCTGTCTGTCTGTCTGTGGGTTTGCCCATCTGTCTGAACAGGCCTCTGCAGCTGCCTGGTGATGATTCTGTTTGCCTCCGAGGTGAAGCTCCACCGGCTGTCCGACCACATCGCCAACTTCAACGAGAGCACGTTTGTGTACAAGACGCTCACAGAGCAATTTGATCACTCCTTCTGGCTCATCTTCCTCACCTTCTTCGTCCATGGCCTTAACATCCTGCTGATCCGTGTGGCCGGGATCCAGTTCCCCTTCCAGGAGGCCAAAGAGTCGGACGTGAACACCGGGGCATCAGATCTCATGTACTGACCAGGGCTTTTGTTTGTTTGTGTGGCCGCTTGCCGGGCCCCCCCACTATAGTGACACTGAGCCTCAGCTATTAGCGTGTCTCAATGGGAGACTTGGGGCCATAGCTTTTATGTGCCCATGTGCTGTTGAAAGGTCCAAGCAAATGTGACCCTCCTGAACCGCTTCTTTTCCGAAATCCAGTGACAAGCTGTCAGTCCTTCAGACGACAACTGGAGACGTGTCCCTGGCCATCTCTGTTAGGGAAGCTGTTTTGAAACTTTGAGTGAGTTGGGTCTTGTTTTTCTTTCCGTTGTTAATTGGTTGTATTTCGTTAGGTGGTGGGCCAATTAAAGGCCAGGATTTCACTCAGCTGTTGAAAAGCAGAGGCTTGGTTGGTTCCACTCCATCATGTTTTTACGTGCATTGGCAGTCCTTCCCTTGGCAGTCCAAAGCTTTATCAATGAAGGTGGACCGTTCAACAGTGTGTCACGATTGATTGACCAGAATAGGTACCATGTGTATTATGGATTGACGATATCGTAGCCTTTCAATTTTGCCCCCGAAATGTATTGAAAGACCACAGCTGTATAAAGTAAACCAAGCAGTTTCTTTAGCCCTGAATATTGGTTTTTATTTACTCAGATTTAGATGTTGCTTCATTGTTTGATCAGATGATGTATTCAGAATCATGTGATGTGCCAATTTTTATGATTTTAATGATGATCATTCCTAATACAACATTTATTTTATGAAATGTGTAGAGCTACTTAGATTTGTTGTAGATTTATATGCTGTTATTGGTGTAAGTCCGAGGTATATGTATTCTCTGTCGTAGGAAGAACAATTGTATAAATGTCCACCTACAGTATCTGTGTAAATGTTCCTTGAAGTATAGCTATTTTTGATTGATTGATCAAGTCATTGTATTTCACTATTTAGCATTTTTCTAAGGCACTGAATATTAAAAAACGAATCAAATTTGTAAGTACATTTTATCAGAACTATGAGGTTCCAGATTATTCTAAATCAGTTGAGTTTCAGAAAATGACAAATGTCTTATTTCTTTCCCTTAATTACACAATGTGGCAATATCTACATACACTATAAAGTACATCAGTAGACAGACCAAATCTTAAGTTAAAACTGAAAAGGGAATTTAACAAATAGGACAGTAAATTTGTACGACAACATCTACAGTGAAAGCAAAGGGTTGTTTTCTGTGTGTAATGCAATACAGCACAAACATGTTGCATTGAAGCACATTAAACATCATTGACATACATGAGCACATTCAAAGAGAAGCCACTCCCATCAGTGCCAAACAGTGCAATAGTGTCCAAACAAGATTCAAACACCATTCAAAGTTGTCTTCTATGGGGGCTGTGGTTACGTGGTCATGAATATGCAACAGGTGCCCATAAAAACTGCCAGGTTACATTGGCCTTCTGACAGAAAACCTTCAAAGGCTTCATTCAACTTGACTCTTCCCCAGCAACAAGCTTCTACAAAAGCAGCCCAAATAGACTGTCCTAGAGCCTTCCTCGCCTAGCTGTTTTAAGTCTACATAGTAGCACTGAGACTCAAGGTAAGTTTTTCTTATTCTGTATTCAATTGGGTACAAGTGTTTCTCATGTTTAATTCATGAATGCTAAAATGCATCTTAATAGAGCCTAATCATTGCATTGACTTCATTGCACTTTAAAATTGAGCTGCATGAAGTGAATGTTATTTTTCTGACTTAGTATCTAATGAAAGATGGGTGTCAGATTTTTATGGTTGATATTTACTTACTCAGATTTTGAGATATTCTGCATTAAACAACAGATTCAATAATTCAAGTAGTCTAATGTCAAGATTAATCCACGTACCAGCTATATGCCCATTTCCCCTCAACCCGAAATGAATGGAAAGATGAGCATAAAAAAAGTTTGTGGTGCTTATCTAATCCATTCATTTTGGATTGTGGGATGTGACTGGAGCTACTAAACAACCTGGGACGTCGACTTATCTCAACAGAAGACCACCTTCGAGGTCTGAAAACATCAGACAAACTTAGATTTTGGAGTGTAGCCTAGTGGCATTTTAATTATGGTAATTCAACTAGGTAAGACATAAAAGTGGTTGCAACTCCTCAAGAAAATTGTTGGAACTAAAACTCAAAACACTTCAACGTTTCAAGTGGAAATATAATACTGTACAGGTCCTGGTCAGCTTTCAAAGATTTCACACTATCTGACTTGATGGTTTTCAAAAAAATTCATTCAGTAAGAGGGGGGTAGTGACAGAGAAGTCTATCATTTCTGTTTCCTTTTTTAGCCTCACAAGACATTCTGTATTTACTTTCTAATTGGACAGGCTGGAAAGGGTCTTACCTGAGGGTAGTGGTGGAGGCTTTAGCCAAGCAAACTGCTTTTAAGTCACAATCATGGTCTTCACAGTCCCCTGCAGTGGGGAGAAGATTTGCAGGGTTAAGAATTGTGCATCGTTTCAGAGTAACATGGGACATTGTCAACAGAATGTTCTGATAGCCTAGCAGTCTCGCAGGTGTCAAATGAGCCGTTCTTGCCTGTGTAATAATTGTGTGCACAGCATGAGGCACATGGATGGTTAGGGGAGACATAGCCACAATATCAGAACATGCCAAAACAGACTCAGTAGCAGTCGCTACCGATCTCAAACAGGAAACCCTTCCCTTGAATCGTCTAGAATAATAACCAAAAGGTCTATATCCCACACCATCATGTGTCAAAACTGCTGACATAAACCCACCCGTCTCAGAAACAAACAGATGAAAAGGTTTTGTATGGTCTGGCAGGCCCAGGCAAGGGGCGGACATCAGAGTGTGTTTCAATTTGACCAATGCCGTTTCAGTCTCATCCGTCCAGACCACAATTTCACTCGCCTCCATCTTTCTCCCATAGTTCAAACATAACAGGATTGTATTTATCTCTGCATTGTCTTTCAACCAAGGACGGCAGTAACTAGCCACACCCAACAAAGACATCATGTGCTGCTTAGTAACAGGTTAAGGCAAAACTTGAATTGTCTCTAATCGATCTTTGGAGATGGTGCGACCTTCAGAAGTAATGTCATGGCCTAAATAAGGCCCAGCATAACTGCATGTTACTTGGGGAAACTTTACGACCATTTTCTGCTAAGAAAATCAACAATGCTCAAGTGTCCTCGTGACATCTCTCCTCTGACTGTGAGCAAACCAACAAATCATCAGCATATTGAACCAAAATGTTTACAACAGGGGCAACAAAAACCCTCCTAGCTTCCGAGCCATTTCTTGGGCAAAGATCAATGGTGATTCAACATAATCCTGGGGCACTACCGTCCAAGTCAACGCAAGAAACGCAAACTAGAATCACTCCTGTGACTCTTCAGCCACAGGGATACTGAAAAAATGCTTTGCCAAATCAATCAGTGAAAACCTGGAGTCACCTGGGATAAAATGGTAACAGTGTTAGGCACCAGGGGTGCTCTAGCATGTACAGCATCGTTTACTATTCTAAGGTTTTGCACAACACGATAATCACCAGCTGGTTTCCCAACAGGTAAAATTGGTGTGTTACAGGGTGAATTCAGACAGGGAATCAAAGCGACCTCTTTCAACTAACTCACTGTGAATTGGAGTAATACCCTTTTCAGCTTCTTTGCTAAGAGGGTACTGAGCTTTGTAAGGCCTGTGGGTGCTTTTTGGAACGACCACAATTGGTGCCGTTTCGTTAACACCCACATCTTTCCATTGATTTCCAGGAGCTTTTGATAAGCTACAATGGGGAACAGAGCCAGGGACTTCATACAGACTTCTCTTAGTATCTGTCAACAACACTCCAGCTGCTACAAAGTCTTCTCCTCTGTATATCAAATTCATCTCAACTTTCTCTTTTTGGTTTAACCATCTCTGTTGGTATTCAGGGTCTCTTCAAAATAAGGGAACAGCAGCAGTACAATGTACAATGTTCAGAAACTTCCCAGTTAGCATGCATTGGTGAAGAGAGGGATTGATCTCTCAGCTGTCCCTCAACATGTTGATAATTTAAATGCCAAGCATAGTAACAGTTCATTAGGCAGAGGGAGATTCCATTTTCTCTCGATCCCAATGACAATCTTTCTTCAGTACATGCAACAGATACATTCATTTTACACATTGAATATCTTACTTATACATTCAGGCAGATGAATATAGGAATTGGTGTTTCCATTTCCACTCCCCCTAAGGGAAAGGTCAAACATTCTTCAGAGGGAATTCCAGACGCTCCAACTGTGCACATTGTTTTCTTTGAAGGGAAAACAGATAGCCCCAGGAACCGTGGCCCCAGTGTCCACCAAAAATTCAATTTTATGGTTATTACCTAAAATGTCAATCAGGAGGTTTTGGGTTGACATGGTGGTCAATTTTAACACTTGACAGGTTTCTTCTGCTTCTTCTTCATAGTTTTCTTCATTAGTGTCTTCTGTTTCCACCTCATCCTATGTTTGGTAGCCCCCTTGACCTCCTCTTCCAAATGTTATGTATTTATTTATTTCACCCTTATTTAACCAGGTAGGCAAGTTGAGAACAAGTTCTCATTTACAATTGCAACCTGGCCAAGATAAAGCAAAGCAGTTCGACACGAACAACAACACAGAGTTACACATGGAGTAAAACAAACATACAGTCAATTAACAGTAGAAAAATGAGTCTATATACAATGTGAGCAAATGAGGTGAGATAAGGGAGGTAAAGGCAAAAAAAGGCCATGGTGGCGAAGTAAATACAATATAGCAAGTAAAAAAATAAACACTGGAATGGTAGATTTGCAGTGGAAGAATGTGCAAAGTAGAGATAGAAATAATGGGGGTGCAAAGGAGCTAAATAAAAAAAACAGTAGGAGGAGAGGTAGTTGTTTGGGCTACATTAATAGATGGGCTATGTACAAATGGGTTGTCAACCTGTACACCAACAGATGGGGAAGGCCAATCGTTTTGTTTTTCTCCTCCTTCAGGACAATCTCTTGAGAAATGCTTCCCACAGCTCCAGTCTGTCGTTCTGTCAGCCACAGCAGGGGCCCCTCGGCCTCTTCCTCTGCCTCTTCAGTGTCCACAGTTACCACAATTTCATTCTCTTCTTCTTCCAGAGTAGTACATCAGCTGTGCCTTCTTCAGTGTCTTTCCGTCCTTTAGTTTCATATTCATTCAACTGTCTTTCTGAATGCATGATGTATGGCTTTACATCAGGCAGTGGTTTTGTTTCCCATTCGTTACAGCTGTCTTCAAATCTTGTCTCAGGCTGCTGTATTAGTCTTGGTCAGGCGTCAGGCATGAGTGTTGGAGGAAGACTGTCCCTACTCTTTCAATGCAGTCACTCAATTTTTCATCAGTTACCTGTTTGGTAGAATGGATTTTCTGCCACTCTGTGTGTTTAGGGAAAGCAGCCTTTATAGCTGTAAACACTGCATCCAGCTGGTCACCACGATACATCGCAATCCCACATATGTTTATAGTCCTTCCATTTAAATTTTTAACAGTGGCAGAGTATTTCTTCAATTTCTATGGTGGTGGGGTTGTACATGGAGATGATTGTTTTTACCTCTTCTTCGAACTTTACAGCATCAGCTGGGTCAGTGACATCACCCACTAGCTCTTTAATTTCATCAACATCCCAGCCTCTTCAGTTCTTCAGTTCCAACATGCCACCACCATCATTGGGGTTTGGGTAGCATATTATCGGATATATTCCCAGGGGATGCTTTTTCTTCTTTCTCGTAACTTTCCAGTTTTTTTCCCTTGTTGCAGTCCTCACTGCTGCTTGTTTCGTCTTTTTCGTATTGGCTACTTTCTTCTTGACTAACATTCTTCCTGCTGCTTGCGCTTCTTAAGGGTTCCCTTGGGAGAAGGGCTTCTTCTTCTTCTCTTCATCCTCCTCTTTCCTCTCTGGTAGTTCCACTTGTTTTACCATCAGTCCTCTTACAGCTTTATCCTCTGCATTTTCTGCTTCCCTCCCATTTTCTGAAATCGTCCCACTTCACTTTCACTTTATTGTTATGTCTATCTTTTCTCTCAAGTTGGCTTCTCACAGTTTAGCAGTGCTCAGTGTCACGTCAGCTAGGAAATCTCCAAATGTCAATTTTGTCCAATCTTCTGTTTGGTTCAGTACCCCCCTACTAAATGTATTGGACATTATTTTACGCAGCCCCCTTGGTTCCCAGTTTGGATTGTCCATGTGACCCATATTTAAAGCATTTGGAGAAAAAATAAATCAAAACACAGCTTTCACACTGGAGCTAATCTCCTGTTCAGTAAATTAGTCAAGCACACAATACTCCTACATTGCCTTGAAACTTCTTATGGTATAGGAGACGCTTGCGTCCCACTTGGGGAAAAAACAGGGAAAATGCAGCAAATTCAAATAATGATATAAAATCAAACATTCATTAAATCACACATGTAAGATACTCAATTAAAGCTACACTCGTTGTGAATCCAGCCAACATGTCAGATTTTAAAAAGCTTTTCGGCGAAAGCATAAGAAGCTATTATCTGATGATAGCACAATGTCAACAAAGAGGGTAGCATATTTCAACCCTGCAGGCGCTACACAAAACGCTGAAATAAAATATAAAACATGCATTACCTTTGACGAGCTTCTTTTGTTGGCACTCCAATATGTCCCATAAACATCACAATTGGTCCTTTTGTTCGATTAATTCCGTCCATATATATCTAAATGTCCATTTATTTGACGCGTTTGATCCAGAAAAAAACAGATGTCAAAAAACGCAACGTCACTACAAAACATTTCAAAAGTTGCCTGTAAACTTTGCCAAAATATTTCAAACTACTTTTGTAACACAACTTTAGGTATTTTTAAACGTTAACAATCGATCAAATTGTAGACAGAGCTATCTGTGTTCAATACAGCAAGTAAACAAACCATGCTCCTTTTTACATCTTGCGCAACTCTCAATTGTGTAACGTTGTTCCAGGATGTGCTTCTTCTTCGTTGCACAAATGAATAACCTCAACCAAATTCCAAAGACTGGTGACATCCAGTGGAAGTGGTAGGAACTGAAAACAGATTTCTATGAAATATCCCTTGGCAAAGACAAGTCAGGGAACAGTCAGAGGCAAAAAATAATAATAATTCTGAACAGTTAGTCCTCTGGGTTTTGCCTGCTACATAAGTTCTGTTATACTCACAGACATGATTCAAACAGTTTTAGAAACTTCAGAGTGTTTTCTATCCACATCTACTAATAATATGCATATCTTATATTCCTGGCATGAGTAGCAGGAAGTTGAAATTGGGCATGCTATTTATCCAAAAGTGAAAATGATGCCCCCTATACCTTAAGAGGTTTTAACAAAGTTATCGCATACACTAGTGTTCTATTCATACAGGTATTTAGATATCTAGACTAGTTGGTCTATTTAACAGCGTATTTGGAATAGTACTCACTTCTTTCATAACTCCACATACATAATACATCAAACTCCACCGATGAGACATGTTATCCTCATGCAATCACAAAAAATGAGTCATGTTACCCTCAGAGATATGTTATCCTCATCACTAACGAGACATGTAATTCGAGACATCCTCTGAGACATGTTATCTCAAAGGAGATTTTTGAGACATGTTATCCTCTACCTGTAGATAAGGTAGATAACGTTGTAGATCAGCTCACATAGAACTGGAAAAATCAGCTCACACAGAACTTGAAAACTCAGTTCATATCCTCTCCATATTCACACAACTTTCACATCCACATTCATTTAGTACTATTCCCAAACAATCTCTGTAATCTGCTTATTACCCTATGTGCATCATCAACGATTCTCTTGTTGCTACTTTCTACACATATACATAACACCCCGTATGAAAAAATACTGCAGACCACATAGACATTTCTTCGAAATGCCTAAAGACAGCTGTCAGTGGGGCTTTCCATGGTACCATTATGCCCTCGCTCTAGTCTTCTCTTAAAACTAGTGAATAGTCTTCTCTCTATAAGACTTATGGGTACCTTTTTATGTGTTACATGCTTTCATTTTTTTGTCGTTTAAATTGACTTACTGAAATTCAGAAGATATGTCCCTCAGAAGTTCGTATATCAGGTATCTTCCCCCAGGCAGCTCTCAGTTAAAGTCTGTTCTGGGCGGTTCCACGTAGTCTTTGGTCAGATGGGAATTTCCCTTACACTTTCCCACTAAGGAATGCTGCACCGGTGTCTCCCATGCAGACCTTCACTGGGATGCTCCACAGGTGGAATCACTGATCCTGTTTGTTGACGCCAAATTGTTGTGGAAATTATTATACGGGGACGCTCTAAGTCAATCTTAAATGAATCATCCTTTATTATCAGCTCACTGGAGAGGTTCCAACCAACACCATGCACCATAGTACACATGTCAATCAGAAGCTCTACTGGGGCAGTCCCAGCAGTTGTCTTATATAAGGCAATACACAGACAATGTTTTTGCATGTTTTTGCATGATTTAGTATAAATCATTCATCATTACCATTGTGTTTCATTCATGTAACCGACCAATACTGGTTTATAACATGTGACAGACAGACCAATACCTCACAAGGTTTCTTCTCTCTAAACTGAGATGTCTTTCGTACTCAAAACAAGGTCTGGGTGTACTGCCAAGGATTAGTTCAATCAGACCCTTGCATAAACACAGGAATTGGTTATTAGAACATCACATGAATAGAACACAGAAATTAGTTATAAGAAAAGCCCATGTATAACATTTCCATCCCAATATGATATACATGGAGTACACAGTGCAATTAAACACTTACTTGCAGGTTAACCTCTCGACAATGCAAGAACAATAGACAAGTAAGTAGCTATGTGAATAAAAAGAGTAATAAAATAAAATCTCAATTAAATAATTTCACCAATTCAATAGTGGGTCGTTTTTTTAAACGAATAGTTACATAACCTATATGGAAATAACTGTAACGATTGTCGTCGGGAGAAGGAGAAGAGGACCAAAGTTCAGCATGGTAGGTATTCATAATACTTTTAATAAAGTGAATATGGAACAAAAACAATAAACCGACAAAAGAACAGTTCTGTAAGGTGCAACAAAAACACTATACAGAAAATAACTACCCACAACCCATAGTGGGAGAACAGGATGCCTAAGTATGGTTCTCAATCAGAGACAACGATTGCCAGCTGCCTCTGATTGGGAACCATACCAGGCCAAACACATAGAAATAGAAAGCATAGAACACAAAACATAGAATGCCCACCCCAACTCACGCCCTGACCAAACTAAAATAGAGACATAAAAAAGGAACTAAGGTCAGGACGTGACAATAACAGACATTTGCCACGTATGTTTACCTTTAGAATGGATTAGGTTATAAGACCTCTATGATTAATTTTGTTTTGTCAGTTCTGCATTGCTCATTTTAAAAAAGGGTAGGAAGCATGAGTTTTTACTCAACAAAAAAACAACACAATGTGTTGGCAAAGATTTAGAAATATCACGATCTGGTTACCTATAACAACAAACATAGTTACTGTTTTTTTGTGTTTTTTTTTTAACATATTTATTAACTTATATCCGGATGTCTTCGGAACTACCCCTAATGCACTATTTTTCAAGGTCATGTGCCGGACCTGCTCTGTGCTATCGAGTTCGTATGCTAGCTCGGTAGCTAGCTCAAACTGCCTAAAGTTAGCCACACGTCATGCTCTTCATGGACTTCATGGCTGTGTTATCTAATGGGAACCCATTAGCACTGCAGGCTCTGTTGCCTTCTTGCCGTGGGCTCAAAACAAAATAAAAACTCACACCTGCTTAAAACAAACAAAGAAATCACACCTGCTTGCTCTAATTGTGTAATGGTGGTACCTCGTCTATTTTCCTTTTTGTTTTGTCAATTTCTCGGCATGTTCTCTGTGATGTAGGCTACGGGAGTTTTGTTACTTTTACACCTTAGCTTAATGCTAGCACGCTAGCTGACTGACATCTATTATGGATTTTTCTCACCATAGCTATTCGATTTTCCCTGACACTTACCCTGATGGTAACCGAGCCATTAATCTGTAAGTTTCTGCTCTTTTGATCTGTGGTTATCTTTTAGTTGTGTTGTGTTCAAACTGGTCTCCAGTATTAGGGCTCTTGCATGCCAACCATAACCGTGCTGGTTGGCAAGGTTGGCTAGGCTAATAGCTCCTAACGTTAGTTGGCTAAATAGCTAACATTAGCTGGCTGGCTAATATAGCTGCATATTAAAGGTCTTCTCGGGTCCGTTCCAATTTCCTCCCAGGACCCTACCCAAATAAATAAAATGTTAAAATATGTAGACCCGAGGACAATCAGGCAAAGGCCCCGTATAGACCCGGTCAGGTTCAGACCCAGTCTGATCCGATCCAAGAGAAGCAGCAGAAAATATATATTTTAACTACGTTATTAACTGAAGCTGTTAATGCATGCACCGGGGGAGAGAGGAACAAAGGAGCTAGCAGTAAGCGCCATGCCTTGTGGTGTGTGTATGTGGCTGATGGTGCAAGTATGTACGGCAGTACCAAATCGGAAAGATAGATAGGTGCAAGCCCATTTAATGCTTTGTAGGTTATCAGTACAGCCTTGAAATCAGCCCTAGCCTTAACTGTAATATGATCAAATGTTTTGGTTCTAGTCAAGATTCTAGCAGCCGTGTTTAGCACTAACTGATGTTTATTTTATGCTTTGTCCGGGTAGCCGGAAAGGAGAGCATTGCAGTAGGCTAATCTAGAAGTGACAAAAGCATGGTTAAATAATTCCTGGTTAAATAAAGGTTAAATAAAACAAAATTGACAATGTTCTCTCTCCCTCCCTCCTGCTGCAGTCGGGTTTATAATGTTATTACACATACCCGTGACAATCAAATCAGATCCGACCCAGATCCGAGGGTCAACTACAGAATTGCAGGTCCCGGGTTTGGCCCCAGGTAATCGGATTCGGGTGGACCCGTAAAGACCTCTACTGCATATACAGTGTATTCAGAACCCTTGACTTTTTCCACACTTGTGACTCGCCACCTGGATTGATTTATGTAGCAAGAAGTAGAGATTCAGAGCTACAAAATGGTATATCATACACTGCATTTGAGGAACAATGGGAAAGTAAATCGCCTTTGAATGTTTTAGTATCTAGTGAAGAGCTCTTCTTTGTCTACATTCAGCGTCATTCACACCCTCTCAAGCTTTAGTCCCACCGATCTCGTTATGCTCTCGGAGCGCACACTTGGCGCTCTGGCCGATGATTTGTTTACCTCTGGATTACACAAAAACAGCCCAACCAGCTCTGCTGGCAACAATTAGTACGCTTTTTTGCAGAAGTTTACTGACACCGGCCATATTCAACGGGTGTTGTACACATCTCACGTAACATTAGCTAACGACCCAGCCAGCTAACGTTAGCTAGTTAAGCAACAATGAACAAAGTGCCAACAATGCCACAGTGCTGGGAGCCAAACAACCAAGTTCAATGTTAACTAGCTAACAATAGACTCTAACTAGAAAAGAAAACGGCTCGGGGGAACAAATAATAACGTCTGCTAAGGAGCCAGCCAGCTAACATTAGCTAGCTAGCTATCTAAGTATGGTTCTCAATCAGAGACAACGATAGACAGCTGTCCCTGATTGAGAACCATACCCGGCCAAAAACGAAGAAATACAAAAACATAGAAAAAGGAACATAGAATGCCCACCCTAGTCACACCCTGGCCTAACCAAAATAGAGAATAAAAGCCTCTCTATGGCCAGGGCGTGACAGCTAGTGGGAAGGTTTCTACTTCTTCTGTGGCTTAACCATCAAGGCTTGTAATTATACAATTGTATTCGTATTTACAGATGGCATACAAGTTTGTTATTAAGGCACATGAATGTTCACATGTTCGAGAAGGCATTTCTGCCAAAAAAACACATTTTGATTTTTTTTTAAATTACGTTCAAATGGCTCTCCTGTGAAGTCGTGACTTGCGACATATGCCTAGTTCCTGAATCGGGTCACATTTTGTTACGTCACAGCCTCTAAAATTATTAAAATCGCTTTTTTCCCCTCATCAATCTGCACACAATACCTCATAATGACAAAGCAAAAACTATTTTTTGACATTTTGCACATTTATTAAAGATATATATTGACATAAGTATTCAGACCTTTTACACAGTACACGATTACAGCCTCAAGTCTTCTTGGGCATGACAAGCTTGGCACATCTGTATTTGGGGAGTTTCTTTTATTCCAAAAAAGTCAAGGGGTCTGAACAGTCAAGGGGTCTGAACACTTTCCGAAGTCACCATAGCCAACTTTTTTTTATGTTTAGTTAGAAGTCGTTATCTAAGCTACAGTTAGATTGGAGTCATTAAAACTTGTTTTTCAACCAATCCACAAATTTCTTGTTAACAAACTATAGTTTTGGCAAGTCGGTTAGGACATCTACTTTGTTCATGACACAAGTAATTTTTCCAACAATTGTTTACAGACAGATTCTTTCACTTATAATTCACTGTATCACAATTCCAGTGGGTCAGAAGTTTACATACACTAAGTTGACTGTGCCTTTAAACAGCTTGAAAAATTCCATAAAATGATGTCATGGCTTTAGAATCTTCTGATAGGTTAATTGACATCATTTGAGTCAATTGGAGGTGTACCTGCCGTCATACAGCTCAGGAAGGAGACGCGGTCTGTCTCCTGGAGATGAATGTTCTTTGGTGTGAAAAGTGCAAATCAATCCAGGAACAACAGCAAAGGACCTGGTGAAGATGCTGGAGGAAACAGATACAAAAATATCAATATCCACAGTAAAACGTGTCCTATATCGACATAACCTGAGAGGCCGCCAGACTACGATTTGCAACTGCACATTAGGACAAAGATGGTACTTTTTGGAGAAATGTCCTCTGGTCTGATGAAACAAAAATATAACTGTTTGGCCATAATGACCACCATTATGTTTGGAGGAGAAATGGTGATGCTTGCAAGCCGAAGAACACCCTCCCAACCGTGAAGCATGGGGATGGCAGCATCATGTTGTGGGGGTGCTTTGCTGCACGAGGGACTGGTGCACTTCACAAAATAGATGGCATCATGAGGAGGGGAAAAATTATGTGTATATATTGAAGCAACATCTCAAGACATCAGTCAGGAAGTTAAAGGTTGGTCGCAAATGGACAATGCTTGGTCTTTCAAATGGACAATGACCCCAAGCATACTTCCAAAGTTGTGGCAAAATGACGTAAGGACAACAAAGTCAAGGTATTGGAGTGGCCATCACAAAGCCCTGACCTAAATCCTATAGAACATTTGTTGGCAGAACTGAAAAAGCTTGTGCGAGCAAGGAGGCCTACAAACCTGACTCAGTTACACCAGCGCTGTCAGGAGGAATGGGCCAAATTTCACCCAACTTATTGTGGGAAGCTTGTGGGAAGCTTGTGGAAGGCTTCCCGAAACGTTTGACCCAAGTTAAACAATTTAAAGGCAATGCTACCAAATACTAATTGAGTGTATGTAAACTTATGACCCACTGGGAATGTGATGAAATAAATAAAAGCTGTAATAAATCATTCTCTCTACTATTATTCTGACATTTCACATTCTTAAAAAAAAGTGGTCTTCCTAACTGACCTAAGACAGGGAATTTGTACTGGGATTAAATTAAATGTATTTGGCTAAGGTGTATGTAAATTTACGACTTCAACTGTGTGTGTTGATAGTAACTGGATGACTTATTCAGTGTTAATGTAATGTTAGCAGGCTGGTAAGGCTAACGTTAGTAGGCTAGTAGGGTCAACGTTAGCAGGCTAGTTGGCTAGCAACCTTGCAAGTTGATTTGTAAAAAATTCCTAAAGTATTTGCTTGTAAATTTGCTGAAAATGTAATTGAAACCAGTTGTCCTGAGTGCAAATTATTTGTTTTAATTTGAAATGTTGCTTTTTAAGTTATTTATGTTGGAGTTTATGTTATAGGCAATAAGGAAAAACATTTTCCGATGTGACTTCGGCATTCTTCAGAATTCTAATCGGTTTGATGTAATGACTAAAAAAAATTAAAAGTGAGGTGTAACTTTGCATTGGGACTTTTGAAGCGTATGCTAATGCAAATCCACATGTGGTTATGTTTATGCTACCTACCCTTTAAATATTATGTTGTAGTTCAGCTTCAGTCAACAGGAAAAAAGTTCTATCATCTCTTCGGTCTCAGCTAGCTAGCCAGCCAGTAGCTACCGATGTGGCTAGCCAGTCAAGCTAGCTACAGAAATTAAACCAATCAAATACACTTGTTGGAAATAAACACTTTCCTAATATCATGACTTACATCAACAACCTTAGCTTGCCCATTCACTGAATATACGGTTAAATAACTCTGAGTGACACGCAAAAGCTTAAGGATGCTGAGCGCTAATGCTAGCTTATTAGCATTATCCAACCTTTATGTTGAGGTCGACTAACTAGTTAGCTAATCAAATCAAATCAAATTGTATTTGTCACATACACATGGTTAGCAGATGTTAATGCGTGTAGCGAAATGCTTGTGCTTCTAGTTCTGACAATGCAGTAATAACCAACAAGTAATCTAGATAACAATTCCAAAACTACTACCTTATACACACAAGTGTAAGGGGATAAAGAATATGTACATAAAGATATATGAATGAGTGTTGGTACAGAGCGGCATAGGCAAGATACAGTAGATGGTATTGAGTACAGTATATACATATGAGATGAGTATGTAAACAAAGTGGCACAGTTAAAGTGGCTAGTGATACATGTATTACATAAAGATGCAGTAGATGATATAGAGTACAGTATATACATATACATATGAGATGAATAATGTAGGGTATGTAAACGTTATATTAGGTAGCATTGTTTAAAGTGGCTAGTCATATATTTTACATCATTTCCCATCAATTCCCATTATTAAAGTGGCTGGAGTTGAGTCAGTGTGTTGGCAGCAGCCACTCAATGTTAGTGATGGCTGTTTAACAGTCTGATGGCCTTGAGATAGAAGCTGTTTTTCAGTCTCTCGGTCCCAGCTTTGATGCACCTGTACTGACCTCGCCTTCTGGATGATAGCGGGGTGAACAGGCAGTGGCTCGGGTGGTTGTTGTCCTTGATGATCTTTATGACCTTCCTGTGACATCGGGTGGTGTAGGTGTCCTGGAGGGCAGGTAGTTTACCCCCGGTGATGCGTTGTGCAGACCTCACTACCCTCTGGAGAGCCTTGCGGTTGTGGGCGGAGCAGTTGCCGTACCAGGCGGTGATACAGCCCGCCAGGATGCTCTCGATTGTGCATCTGTAGAAGTTTGTGAATGCTTTTGGTGACAAGCCAAATTTCTTCAGCCTCCTGAGGTTGAAGAGGCGCTGCTGCGCCTTCTTCACAATGCTGTCTGTGTGGGTGGACCAATTCAGTTTGTCTGTGATGTGTACGCCGAGGAACTTAAAACTTACTACCCTCTCCACTACTGTTCCATCGATGTGGATAGGGGGGTGTTCCCTCTGCTGTTTCCTGAAGTCCACAATCATCTCCTTAGTTTTGTTGACGTTGAGTGTGAGGTTATTTTCCTGACCCTCACGTCCTCCCTGTAGGCCGTCTCGCCGTTGTTGGTAATCAAGCCTACCACTGTTGTGTCGTCCGCAAACTTGATGATTGCGTTGGAGACGTGCAGTCGTGGGTGAACAGGGAGTACAGGAGAGGGCTCAGAACGCACCCTTGTGGGGCCCCAGTGTTGAGGATCAGCGGGGTGGATATGTTGTTGCCTACCCTCACCACCTGGGGGCGGCCCATCAGGAAGTCCAGTACCCAGTTGCACAGGGCGGGGTCGAGACCCAGGGTCTCGAGCTTGATGACGAGCTTGGAGGGCACTATGGTGTTAAATGCCGAGCTGTAGTCGATGAACAGCATTCTCACATAGGTATTCCTCTTGTCCAGATGGGTTAGGGCAGTGTGCAGTGTGGTTGAGATTGCATCGTCTGTGGTCCTATTTGGGCGGTAAGCAAATTGGAGTGGGTCTAGGGTGTCAGGTAGGGTGGAGGTGATATGGTCCTTGACTAGTCTCTCAAGGCACTTCATGATGGCGGAAGTGAGTGCTACGGGGCGGTAGTCGTTTAGCTCAGTTACCTTAGCTTTCTTGGGAACAGGAACAATGGTGGCCCTCTTGAAGCATGTGGAAACAACAGACTGGGAAAGGGATTGATTGAATATGTCCGTAAACACACCAGCCAGCTGGTCTGCGCATGCTCTGAGGGCGCGGCTAGGGATGTCGTCTGGGCCTGCAGCCTTGCGAGGGTTAACACGTTTAAATGTTTTCCTCACGTCGGCTGCAGTGAAGGAGAGTCCGCATGTTTTGGTTGCAGGCCGTGTCAGTGGCACTGTATTGTCCTCAAAGCGGGCAAAAAAGTTATTTAGTCTGCCTGGGAGCAAGACATCCTGGTCCGTGACGGGGCTGGTTTTCTTTTTGTAATCCGTGATTGACTGTAGACCCTGCCACATACCTCTTGTGTCTGAGCCGTTGAATTGAGATTCTACTTTGTCTCTATACTGACGCTTAGCTTGTTTGATTGCCTTGCGGAGGGAATAGCTACACTGTTTGTATTCGGTCATGTTTCGTGCTATGGGAACGACATCTTCAACGCACGTTCTAATGAACTCGCTCACCGAATCAGCGTATTCGTCAGTGTTGTTGTTTGATGCAATACGAAACATATCCCAGTCCACGTGATGGAAGCAGTCTTGGAGTGTGGAATCAGATTGGTCGGACCAGCGTTGAACAGACCTCAGCGCGGGAGCTTCTTGTTTTAGTTTCTGTCTGTAGGCAGGGATCAACAAAATGGAGTCGTGGTCAGCTTTTCCGAAAGGAGAGCGGGGCAGGGCCTTAAATGTGTCGGGGAAGTTAGAATAGCAATTATCCAAGGTTTTTCCAGCCCTGGTTGCGCAATCGATATGCTGATACAATTTAGGGAGTCTTGTTTTCAGATTAGCCTTGTTAAAATCCCCAGCTACAATGAATGCAGCCACAGGATATATGTTACAGTCTCTGATGTCCCTCTGGAATGCTACCCTTGCTCGGATTTCATCAACCTTGTTGTCAAGAGACTGGACTTTGGCGAGTAGAATGCTAGGGAGTGGCGCGCGATGTGCCCATCTCCGGAGCCTGACCAGAAGACCGCTTGCCCTGCACAAGCCTGTGGCTAACTCTGCTGCTTCTGCTGCACTTTGACTTTCTGACGGTTATGTCCTCTTCACACTGCTGCCTCAACTTGCTCAACCTGCTCGCTTTTTTGCGACTGCTTTCGGAAGATGTTCCGAATATCCATATTTGCTCTGTGCTATATGCTCATCCAATCACAGCAGGCATCACGTCACTCCAGGGACTTCTTGTAGTGTCTGCTACTGCCTAGCGCAGTATGTTGTATTATTTATTTTTGTCATTAACGTGTAATACTGCATAGCGCAAGTGATGGAAACTCATCAGACGGAAATAAAAATGAGAATTTTTTGGGGTACGAGGAAAGGCTGAAGCCCTAGAAGCCCAGGCCTAATGACGTCACTGCTACTGACAGGATAACAGAAGCCATAGGGGGTCAAGATGGAGCACGGTCAATTGGCCTTTGCACACCTTTCTCACTGCTGGCATTCTGGTCCCATCAGTATAGAGGAACTCATACTAATGCCCTGGACCAGAGCCAGCATTCTCCTAAATATTTCCCTCCAACATGTCAGGGTTCACAACTGGTTGCTTTATTATGTCCCTCACTGCAGATGGAAGAGGATCCCAACATTGTGAACCGCAACACCGAGCTGGATGACATCCTCAGACAAATATCAGAGCTGGACAAATGGAGAAACATCTTCAACTCCCGTGGGTAAGTTGGAGAAGTCAATTTCACCTTTCAAATGATTGTTTTCTTTGGGTCATTCCATAGGCCTGTGCAGTAATTATGAAAAGTCTGTGCTCTTTTATAGCCTTAACACATCTAGTGCATAAAGATATATTCAAGCAAGACCATGCACATTACTTTAAACTTATCAGATCATATTTATTTACAGGTTGGAATTACAAGATTGTATCATTAAAGTAAGTTGACTGTTTTCTTTTACATTAAATAACTTGAAAATGCCAAAATGAACTTTGGGTCATTCTTGAATCTGGATTTCATTCCCATAAAATGCCTTGGCATGGATTCATTGCTCACCAATGCAATGAATAGAAATGTGATTTTGTTGAATACATTGAAATACATAAAACAGTTTAAAAATGTTTTAGATATACACTGAATGTACAAAACATTAAGAACACCTGCTCTTTTCATGACAGACTGACCAGGTGACTACAGGTTAAAGCTAAGACCCCTTATTGATGTCAGTGTAGAAAAAGGGGAAGACAGGTTAAATAGGGATTTTTAAGCCTTGAGACAGTTGAGACATGGATGGTGTATGTGTGCCGTTCAGAAGTTTTATGGGCAAGACAACATATTTAAGTGCCTTTGAACAGGGTATGGAAGTAGGGGCCAGGCACATTGGTTTGCATCAAGAACTTTAACACTGCTGTGTTTTTCACACTCAAGGCAGTTTCTCGTGTGTATCAAGAATGGTCCACCACCCGAAGGACATACAGCCAACATGACACAACTGTGGGAAGCACTGGAGTCAATGTTGGCCAGCATCCCTGTGGAACGCTTTCGACACCTTGTAGAGATCATAACCCAACGAATTGAGGCTGGTCTGGGGGCAAAATGGGTGGAGTGTGCAACTCAATAAAAGGAAGGTGTTCTTAATGTTTTGTACACTCAGTAGCCTACTTATAAATATAAATCCATTTAAAAGAGGTTCTTAGTTTTATGACATTCTCTTTGTGAATCCATAACCATGTATTGTGACCACAAGCACTTGCACACCTGCATCTCCCATCTCACCTGCACTTCTTGCATAAGTCAGTTAGGCTAAAGCTTACATTTTCAGTGTGATAGCTGATCCTATGCAGATGCTCTTCTCAGATAACCGCATGTCACTCCTATCCAATCAGACAACGTGGTGCAGTGTGTGTGGAGGGGTGGGGTGGGGGAGGGCTTTTCGTCACTGAACCTGATCTGCCTCGGAAAGACCAGAAGCGGAGAGAGGAGAGAGAGAAGAGAAAGAGAGAGAACTGGGTGGGGCATATACGTTTACTGCTCACCCAGCAAGGCTTACTCTATCTCTCCCTCTGTCATCTATCTCTCTCTGTATCCTTCGCTCTCTGCCTCTCTTTCCCTATTTTAATTTCCCCTATATATCTCCCTGTCTACCACACCTCTTGGCGACTTCATGTGGAGAGTGTGTATAGTATAGGTATCGTCGTGCTGTAGTTAGGGTTAAGGGTGTCGAGGCCCCGTGGCGTGATGACAGACTACCAGGAGCTCCTACAGACCATCCGGGATCTGCAGCCCTCCAGACTTGGCTACATCGAGATCCTTCAAGAGGAGGTAAAGAGGAACCAGGATGTGAGTGATGACAAATACCTCCGGCAGTGTTGGGGCCAATTAGTTTCAGTTCAGAACGCAAATTGGCAATAAAGTCCATTCAGGATGTGAATTGACGGAATTTAAATTAAATTGACTCCAAACCTGACCACCACTATCTCTGCGCTGGTCCCCTCCGGAGCCAGCATAACTTTTCCACAACATATTTGTCTCTATGTCTGTCCTTCTCTTTCTCTGCTTCCATTCCTTTCTCAGCATACCTTTTGGCAACTACATGTAGAGAGTGTGTATAGACTCCTAGAGAGTATATGTATGGCCCCATCCAGTCACATGACAAAACAATGATATGCTATAGAACTGGGTCATTCAATGCCTTCAGAAAGTATTCACACCCCTAAATGTATTCCATATGTTGTGTTACAGCCTGAATTCAAAATGGATTAAATATTTATTTTCTCACCCATCAACACACAATAAACCATAACGACAAAGTGAAAACATGTTTAGACATTGTTGTGGTAATTTTCTGTATTACTAAATGAGGAGAGTTTACAAACAACACACAAGTCAGAGTTATATTTTAAAGTCCATCTTTAATAACATGAGCTTCACCATAGCCCTTTGACTCTCAGATCAATTCAGTGTCTATAAAATAATTATCTGAGAGTGCTTACAAAAGAATACTTAGTATCTTTTATAGCCAAGATACACCCCCCTCAACTCACATGACGAACCACAGATCTTAGGAACTTCACAAAGGGCATTTTACTTGAGAGAGGAGTATCCCATAGCCAGATAGCATTAGCTATAAATTATCATTCAGTTTGGTCTCTTAGACGAGGTTCTACTTCTCGTTCTTGGTACTTCATAGTACCAAAACATTACCTCATCCAATGGCATATATCAATTGTCAATTCTAGATACTCCCATCTCAAATACACCCCCTCCTGGACAAGCTCACGGAGGGGAGTGGGCCTCTAGGTCATATACTAGGTCAAGATTCATGCAACATCAGAGGGGTAATACAATGGTTCCAGACACTGCCATACTCCTCCCCCCAAAGGGAAAAGGAGGGAGTGACTGGAGTACAGACATGGTGGAGCCCTTCACATGGTTTAGGAATAGTTACAGACACATTAAAATATGAAGACAATGTTCAAACCTGACTTCTCCCTTTCTGTTATTCTGCATATTACCAGACATGTAAAATACAAGCCTGACCTCTCCCCTCTCTGGGCCCCAAGTGACTTTTCCCTAGAGAAGAAAGGAAAATGCAACTGCCAACAGTATAGTCCAAAAGAAGACATTCTAATAACAAGTATAAAGTAAATAAAACATCTTATTTATCTATGTTACCTAACTAATTCTGATTCAGCTACGACAACATGGACTCCAGTTGAGTGTCATGAGGCGCAGGTGTGTGATCATTGTTGATCATTGCAAGACAACCATTTGTCACGACTTCCGCCGAAGTTGGTCCCTCTCCTTGTTCGGGCGGCTTTCGGTGGTCGAAGTTGCCGACCTTCTAGCCATCGCTGATCCTCTTTTCATTTTCCTTTGGTTTTGTCCTGTCTTGTATCACACCTGGTTCCAACCCCATTCATTACATGTTGTGTATTTAACCCTCTGTTCCCCCTCATGTCCTTGTCGGTGATTGTTTGTTTGTAAGCATTGTGCAAGATATGTTCTGGTGTGCGACACGTTTTTCTACCCATTTGTATTATTTGTATATTTTGGTTTTCTGAGTTTTTTAGCACTTATTACACTGCTCTGTTTTATACCAAGTTCGATCTCCTGCGCCTGACTTCCCTGCCACCAGCATGCACCCTTACACATTTACAGGTTTTGCCATAGATTTTCAAGTAGATTTAAGTTAAAACTTTAACTCGGCCACTCAGGAACATTCACTGTCTTCTTGGTAAGCAACTCCATTTTAGATTTGGCCTTGTGTTTTAGGTTATTGTCCTGCTGAAAGGTGAATTCATGTTCCAGTGTCTGGTAGAAAGCAGACTGAGCCAGGTTTTCTTCTAGGATTTTTCCTGTGCTGAGCTCCACTCCATTTCTTTTTTTATCCTGAAAAACTATCCAGTCCTTAACGATTACAAGCATACCCATAACATATGGAGAGTGGTACTCAGTAATGGTTTGTATTGCATTTGCCCCAAATATGAAAAGGTGATTGCCTTGCCAAATTTTTAGCAGTATTACTTTAGTGCCTTGTAGCAAAAATAATGCATGTTTTGGAATGCTGTACAGTCTTCCTTCTGTTCACTCTGTCAATTAGGTTAGTGTTGTGGAGTAAAACTCCAATGTTGTTGATCCAGCCTCAGTTTTCCATCACAGCCATCAAACTCTAACTGTTTTAAAGACACCTTTGGCTTCATTGTGAAATCCCTGAGCGGTTTCCTTCCTCTCCGGCAACTAAGGTAGGAAAGACGCCTGTATCTTTGTAGTGACTGGGTGTATTGATACACCATCCAAAGTGTAATTCATAACTTCACCATGCTCAAAGGGATATTCAATGTCTGCTTTTTTTTAATTTTACCCATCTAGCAATAGGTGCCCTTCTTTGCGAGGCATTGGAAAACCTCCCTGGTCTTTGTGGTTGAATCTGTGTTTGAAATTCACTGCTCGACAGAGGAACCTTTATAGATAATTGTATGTGCGGGGTACATGAGGGGTAATTGAGGTAGTCATTCAAGAATCATGTTAAACACTATTTTTGCACATAGAATGAGTCCATGCAAATTATTATGTGACTTGTTAAGCACATTTTTATTCTTAAATTTATTTAGGCTTGCCATAACAAAGAGGTTGAATACCTATTGACTAAAGGCACTTCAGCTTTTCAATATATATATTTTTTAAACATCTCAAAAAACATAATTCCACTTTCACATTATGGAGTATTGTATGTAGGCCAGTGAACAAATCTAAATGTCATCTCTTTTAAATTCAGGCTGTAACACAACACAATGTGGAAAAAGTAAAGGGTTGTCAATACTTTCTGAAGGCACTGTATATGTGCCACAGTGTCCAAACTGAATGGAAAACAAAACAGCCATGAGGGCAACTGTGTTGACAGCTGAGAGATGGAGACAGAGAGACACATAGCGGCAGAGAGTTTAACCATATGTTTACCATCATCTCATTCATGTAACCTTATCATATTGCAGGTTCTTGTTGATTGGATTAATGTCAAGATTCAATTCAAGGATTGTTATAGAGCAGCAAACTAGACTGCTGAAAATGTACCCTTTGAAAGGTATTTTCCCAGAGATCGCAGTCACGGTAAAGGCTGTGCATGTCAGCTCAATTGTTATTTACCTTTAAAAGTCTGTTATAGGGTGCTGCCGATTGACACCTAGCCTGAACCTCTTTTAAAGAATGTGGGGCTTTCTCAAAGAAGAGGAATTGTGTGTTGTTGGAATATGTGGGACATTGTGAACGATAAGGTGGGATCTTTCTGAAGGTCTCTGTCACGTCTCTCTGCAGAGGCCTCTGGAGAGGACTAAGCTTGAGGAGGAAAGCGAGGATGGCACAGGCAGGCCACCGTCCACAGCACAGCCGCCTTGTGGAAACACCAACCTATCGACAGTGCCCTACTCTATCCCCCGGGCCCTGACTGTCTCTCCTAGCCTAGGAGGGCTCCCTATCACACCCGAGTTAGCTGGGGTGAGTCTGCACTAGCAACATGAGCTGGTCACTTGACACCTGCTGCTTCCAATTGCTGTGTTTGTGTGTTTCACTGTGTGTGAGTGTGTATGTGTGCGTGCCAGAGACAAAAGAGCAGCAATACAGATACCTTATTTATTCATGGTCTTCTTAAGCAATGGATTGAGTTAGCAAGTGTGGTCATCTGAAAACAAGTTAACAAGGTATTTTACTACAGCCAAATTATCTGGAAACTGTTTTTGGGTAGTTGTTTTCTGTACAGTCTCTGTTGACATCTGTCAAAACTAGGACTGTGGAGGTCATTACATTTTGTCAGCTGGTGATTGTCAAGCAAATAACTTCCGGTCTCACTGTAAATAATCATTAATTTACATAAACACATTTAGCATCTCCTGGTTTCCACGTATAGCTTACAAGCCACTGATGCGGACCTTAGAAACATCTACATTCCAAAAAGTAGTACTAAATCCATGTAATAGACTACACCATCACAATAAACCCATTATTTATTTTAGACAGGGCTAAAGAAACACTATGATATGAAGAAAATGTTGTGTATTTCAGAAGAACAGAATAGCATACTCAGAGTTGTCCTTATGTTAGGGCCTAATATGGCTTTGGCATGTGGCTGTGGGCTACACTAGTTCAATTAGCAAAAAAGATTAGATTAGAATTTTGTGGCATTATTTTATAGTATGAATAATACAATTAAACAGAGCTGAATAAAATAGAAAGAATGTTTTCTCCAAACGATTTCCGAGGGAGTGTACACGTGGCTATTCGGTGTTGAGCAGTTAACAAAGAAACACGTCCTCATATATGCTTAATTTAGAGTTATTTATGCAACTTTAGTTGCGATACAAACGTTGGGCTATGTGTTTTGATTTTTAATACATTCATGTCTGCATGATGCGATTCTAATGATGAATTGAAAAAAAGCAGCATGAAAGGCATAAACTCTGCTCCTTGTGCAGGCTGCACACACTTCATCAGTTTCATCAGTTTCTCATTCACAATTTGACAAGCACTTGATAATATTCTCACCAGGCCTCAAATCTACCGGCGCATCCCCCTTGTGTGTCATCAAAAAAATGCTCATGCCTTTTACAGCCAAAGTGGCCATTGTGCTCTTGGACTGAAAATAATCATTTTAATTCCCTTCTCCCAGCAGCCTGCTCCGAAGCACCTCTCACTCACAAGGCGCTCTCAGATATTTCAATTCTTATTAGCCAATAACGGTCACTTGATCGGGTCGTTCCCACAGCCATCTCACCTCCAAAGTAGGCTACAAGTGAAGACAATCAGGGACGCAACTGTGAGCGTCCCTCTTATCGAATTCCAACGCACATATTGAAGATGTTAGAAGCATTGTCCACATTTACATCACTAGACTACTATACCTTATAATACAAAAATGGACCTATTCTATTGCTTAACTTGTCCTTCTGCGCAAAAAAAAAATATTCCAAACATACTCTGGGACAGTCGTGGGATGCGATAGATCACAAATTAATACAACCACTCGCCTCAAAAAAACCTTTCAAAGCAATGAGGCTGATGCAACAGATCAGAACATTTAGCTTAAAATGTTGATAAAACTGTTAGTCTATTTCTTCTTATTATAAACACAGTAATCCACACACGGCAGTAGGCTATAAGTGGAAACGTACCAAAATGCAAAAAAAAATGTTTTCAAAAGTGACTGCAAATGCTTTATTATAAAGGTGCATTTTTATGGTGAAAATTATCTTCCCCAAACTTTAAACTGCTACGCTACCTACGTATGCCAGTTAAACTGTTATTTGGCCACATTAGTTTGATACAAACCTTATCAAATCATACAGGCCTATGAGCTAGGCTACATGAGGTGTGACTATGATTGGAAAAGTCGCAACAAAAGGCATGCACTGTTTCTTGCTTTACTGCACAAGCTGGGAATCATTCGCAAGTGATAACACATAATTCACAAGTGATAGCCTAATATTGTCACCGATCAGACTATAGCCTACTAAATAATATGCTGTATGTGTGATATTCGTTTTCAATGGACCATTATCATGCACGTGTCTCGGAACAGGGGCAAGGGGAAAAAAGTATTCAGACTCCTTGACTTTTTCCACATTTTGTTACATTACAGCCTTATTAAAAAATGTATTACATTTTGTTCCGTCATCAATACCCCATAACTACAAAGCAAAACAGGTTTTTAGACATTTTTGCAAATGTATATATTCTTTTTTTAAGTATTCAGACCCTTTACTCAGTACTTTATTGAAGCACTATTGGCAGCAATTACAGCCTTCTTGGGTATGACACTACAAGCTTGACACACCTGTATTTGGGGAGTTTCTCCCATTCTTCTCTGCAGATACTATCTAGCTCCGTCAGGTTGGATGGGGAGCGTAGCTGCACAGCTATTTTCAGGTCTCTCAAGAGACGTTAGATCGGGTTCAAGTCCGGCTGGGCCACTCAAGGATTTCAGAGAATTGCCCCGAAGCCACTCCTGCGTTGTCTTGGCTGTGTGCTTATGGTGAACCTTCGCCTCAGTCTGAGGTCCTGAGCACTCTGGAGCAGGTTTTCATCAAGGATCTCTCTGTACTTTGCTCCGTTCATCTTTCCCTCCATCCTGACTAGTCTCCCAGTCACTGCTGCTGAAAAACATCCCCACAGCATGATGCTGCCACCACCATGCTTCACCGTAGGGATGGTGCCAGGTTTCCTCCAGACCGGATACATGGCATTCAGGCCAAAGAGTTCAATCTTGGTTTCATCAGACCAGAGAATCTAGTTTCTCATTGGTCTGAGTCCTTTAGGTGACTTTTGGCAAACTCCAAGCGGGCCTTTTACTGAGGAGTGGCTTCCGTCTGGTCACTCTACCATAAAGGCCTGATTGGCAGAAGTGCTGCAGAGATGGTTGTCCTTCTGGAAGGTTCTCCCATCTCCACAGAGGAACTATGGAGCTCTACCAGAGTGTCTATAACGTTTTTTTAGGCTACTAATGACCATCAGCAGCATCAGAGCTTGGAGAAGCCTAGTTACCGTGACTAAACAGTCATGTGGAATTTGACTGTGGTCATGACTCGTGACAGCCAGTGTGGTGGTAATACGATCACCATAACAGCCCTAGTCTAAACGAATGTGAATCTTGCATGGACGGACAGGGACCAGAAAAAGGCCGGGCATTCTTCCTTGACCCTAACACATTATTTGCCAAATAATGATACTTTTGCACAAAAACCCCAGTTGAGACAGGCCCACTGGGCGAAAGATGGACCAGCCCATCTGACATTTGCCAAAACTGTCCTTTGCCTTTTGCCTCTCTAAATAAGTAGACATTTACCTAGAGTTGAATTACAGAGGTAGAGTTTAGTTTAGAAATATATAAAATAGACGTCAAGCTCTGGTAGAGGATACGTTTTTTTTGTCTTTCAGAACCTCAGGAAGATTTTGTTCGGCAATACTTTTTACGTCTTCAACTATGAGTGGAAGAAGTCCTTCTTCAAATTCAGGGAGCCCTACTCCAACCTATCCTATGCCCTGGAGGCCGAAAGAGTGAGTAAACAAACAGTGTGTGTGTGTCTCAATCTCCCCTTCTTCCTGAAGTGTGCACTCATTCAATATGAAGCGAACAAGTGCACACTTCAGAAGAAAGGACCGATTTATTGGGATTACAACCAGTGTTAAGGAGGGGAACTTTGAAACAGGGTGGAGAGACTTTGGTCAAGAGTAGCAGTGTGGACTTTTGATCATTGAAGGATAATTGACTTGAATAGACTAGTAAAACTTGCCCCTACAGAACCAAATCGTTTTTTAAAAACCCTATATGCTAATTATATATGTTTTTATAGTCATCATAGTGAAAATACTTGCATTTAATGAACTCAGGTTGATGGTGTCAACAGTTGATGCTGTTCTTAGGAAGCTCTGTCTTCCCCCAATGAATTCAATATCAACCGCGGTGTTTTCAGGTCCCCATAGACTTTACACTGGGCCAGTTTCTGCATGCCTAGCCAGTTATTGTTGATATGGTACACACTGCCCTTCCCATCAAAACAAATGATTTAAAGAGTATTGAAGGCATTAAAAGGGATAGTTCACTTTTTTAAAGTTAAGCAAATGTTTTGCATACCTCGGGTTTGGTTGCATCCAAACCATTTGAAATCCAATAGTTGATTTATCAACCTGCGCCATAAATGCTAGCCAGGAGATTCTGGAGGCTGCTAACTAACCAGCTAACAAATTTAGAAAAGGTATGAATGAAATGGCAGCACTGTATGTTGTTTACTATCATTCTAACCATGTAGAATTGTTACCTTTTTTTTACATATACCCAGAAGAATCAAATGCGGTTATTTAAAGAATTACAACAGCCGTAGGCAGCATTGTAGATGGTTTCATAAGGGCCTCATTAAGGTGATGAACTAATCACAACGGCACGCCCTGTATTTTTGCCCAATCTGAGTCTAATTTAAGAGATAGTTATACCTGTTAAATAAATGCGATGATGACACAGTTGTTATCCCAGTCAGAGAATCGACAGTTGATATTCCTACAAGCTGAAAAGATCAGACCGTTATATAACAGTTGCAATCGGAGACCGGGGTCTTATCTGTAGTTCTGAAATAATGCCGCCCCCCTCCTTGTGATGCCTCAGTCCTGAGACCCATACTGCTACACGTACATGTCTTCATTAATCAAATGTAGCCCTACCCCTATCTCTTAACTGTAGTAGGATTAGGTTCCACACACTCATTGGGTAATGGGGTATGTAACTTCTTTGTCCAATTTCAGTGAGTCGGATGTCGAGACCCTCTAGACTAGAGGTTAGCCCAAACCAATCAACTGAGATAGATTGCTAAGCTGTTTTCTGGGTGTGAAATCATCAATCAGTTACACCATTAGCCAGTTGCTGTTAGACTTAATTATAGACCAGTGTCACCATTATCTTAGGATGTGTCAAGGTGTCTGGTCTCACATAATAAGGTGATTTAATGTTTAGTGTTAAATGTGACTTAATGTTAAACGGCTGCCTGTACAAGATTAGGAACGAGAATTAAACCATGACTCGGAAGGTAAAATTAGCGATACTGTAAAGGATCTTCCTCAAACAGGGAACTCGTGTAGGAAAAGTTCCTAAAGTCATAATCCATTTATTTTTCCTTAAGGCCAAACTCAAGGCATTTTGTTCAACAGTAGTTTTAATGAAACAGCATATTTTTTCTTTAGGGAGGATCCCGTGCCATTCAAATGGTGGTCCAAGCGAACATTATCAAATACTTGCTCTTCACCCGCCAGACCAACTCAGACTGTTGCAGACTGCAAAGGTGAGAAAATGGCTCAAATTTGACCGAATCAAGTCAAATGAAACCCATTCGAACGTCACCCAACTAGAAACAGTCAAATTCATTTTCACACTATGCCTGCTCCTTGGACATGGATGGGTCGGAGGCCATAGTCTTAGCCCTGCGTCTCAATAGTCATTTTTACCGTAGCATGCACTTGTTCTCTTCTCTTAAAAGGAAAGGACTGATAAAAGAAATATGGATGAAACTTGTCTTACACCAGTACAATGCATTTACAGTTGGTCGGAAGTCGGAAGTCGGAAGTTGACATACACTTTAGCCAAATACATTTAAACTCGGTTTCACAATTCCTGACAATTAATCCCAGTAAACAAAAAAAAATATATATATATATAAATAATTCGCTGTTTTAGGTCAGTTAGGATCACCACTTTATTTTAAGAATGTGAATTGTCAGAATAACAGTAGCGAGAATGATTTATTACAGCTTTTATTAATTTCATCACATTCCCAGTGGGTCAGAAGTTTACATACACTCAATTAGTATTTGGTAGCAGTGCCTTTTAAATTGTTTAACTGGGTCAAATGTTTCGGTAGCCTTCCACAAGCTTCCCACAATAAGTTCGGTGAATATTGGCCCATTCCTCTTGACAGAGCTGGTGTAACTGACTCAGGTTGTTACGCTCGTTTAAAGATGAATTAGACCAAGGAGCAGCGTGGTAGGCGAACATCTTACTTTTATTAAAAATTAACACAAAAAAAAACAAGAAAAAACAAACAAAGTTCTGCAGGCTATACAGAAACTAACAAGATCAAGATCCCACAAACTAAGATGGAAAACAGGCTGCCTAAGTATGATCCCCAATCAAAGACAACGATAGACAGCTGCCTCTGATTGGGAACCATACCCGGCCAACAAAGAAATAGAACACATAGATTGCCCACCCAAGTCACACCCTGACCTAACCAAACATAGAGAATTAAAAGGATCTCTAAGGTCAGGGTGTGACACAGGTTTGTAGGCCTCCTTGCTCACACACGGTTTTTCAGTTCTGCCAACTTTGGAAGTATGCTTGGGGCCATTGTCCATTTGGAAGACCCATTTGCGACCAAGCTTTAACTTCCTGACTGATGTCTTGAGATGTTGCTTCAATATATCCACATAATTTTCCTATCACATGATGCCATCTATTTTGTGAAGTGCACCAGTCCCTCCTGCAGCAAAGCACCCCCACAACATGATGCTGCCACACCCGTGCTTCACGGTTGGGATGTGGTTCTTCGGCTTGCAAGCCTCCCCCTTTTTCTTCCAAACATAACGATGGTCATTATGGCCAAACAGTTCTATTTTTGTTTCATCAGACCAAAGGACATTTCTCCAAAAAGTACGATCTTTGTCCCCATGTGTAGTTGCAAACTGTAGTCTGGCTTTTTTATGGTGTTTTTTGGAGCAGTGGCTTCTTCCTTGCTGAGTGGCCTTTCAGGTTATGTCGATATAGGACTTGTTTTACTGTGGATATAGATAATTTTGTACCTGTTTCCTCCAGCATCTTCACCAGGTCCTTTGCTGTTGTTCTGGGATTGATTTGCACTTTTCGCTCTAGGAGACAGAACGCGTCTCCTTCCTGAGTAGTATGACGGCTGCGTGGTCCCATGGTGTTTATACTTGCGTACTATTGTTTGTACAGATGAATGTGGTACCTTCAGGCATTAGGCTCCCAAGGATGAACCAGACTTGTGGAGGTCTACAATTTTTTTCTGAGGTCTTGGCTGATTTCTTTTGATTTTCCCATGATGTCAAGCAAAGAGGCACTGAGTTTTAAGGCAGGCCTTGAAATACATCCACAGGTACACCTCCAATTGACTCAAATGATGTAAATTAGCCTATCAGAAGCTTCTAAAGCCATGACATAATTTTATCGAATTTTCCATAATGTTTAATTAAAGGCACAGTCATCTTAGTGTATGTAAACCTCTGACCCACTGGAACTGTGATACAGTGAATAAGATAAATAATCTGTCTGTAAACAATTGTTGGAAAAATTACTTGTGTCATGCACAAAGTTGATGTCCTAACCGACTTGTCAAAACTATAGTTTGTTAACTCTTGGAACTACCCATCCCGGATCCGGGAGAATTGTCATCAACTACACTTAATTAGCATAGCGCACCGGTCAGAAAATATTTCTAGAAAATATTCATATTCATGAAATCACAAGTGACATATAGTGAAACACAGCTTAGCCTTTTGTTAATCACCCTGTCATCTCAAATTTTGAAATGATGCTTTACAGCCAGAGCAAGACAAGCGTTTGTGTAAGTTTATCGATAGCCTAGCATAGCATTATGTCCAGCTAGCAGCAGGAAGCTTGGCCACGAAAATCAGAAAAGCAATCAAATTAACCGTTTACCTTTGATGAGCTTCGGATGATGGACGAGACTCCCGGTTAGACAGCAAATGTTCCTTTTGTTCCATAAAGATTATTTTTATACCCAAAACACCTCCGTTTGTTGGTCACGTTATGTTCAGAAATCCACTGGAAATAGCGGTCACGACAACGCAGAAAGAAATTCCAAATTATATCCATAATATCGACAGAAACATGGCAAACGTTTTTTATAATCAATCCTCAAGGTGTTTTTCAAATATCTATTGGATAATATATCAACCGGGACAATTGGCTTTTCAGTAGGAGCGAGAGGAAAAATTACTATCTCTGTCTTTTACGCAAGAATCAGCTGGCCACTTACGCAATGTAGTCGTTTACGCTCATTCTTCAACATAAAAGCGTGAAACTACGTCAAAATGCTGTAGACACCTTAGGGAATACGTAGAAAAGGGAATTTGGTTGATATCCCTTTCAATGGCCAATAGGGGTGCATAGGAACACAACAGTTTCAAAATAAGAGACACTTCCTGATTGGATTTTCCTCAGGGTTTCGCCTGCAATATCAGTTCTGTTATACTCACAGACAATATTTTGACAGTTTTGGAAACTTTAGAGTGTTTTCTATCCTAAGCTGTCTATTATATGCATATTCTAGCATTTGGTCCTGAGAAATAGGCGGTTTACTTTGGGAACGTTATTTTTCCAAAAACAAAAATAGTGCCCCCTAGTTTCAAGAGGTTTTAACAAGAAATTTGTGGATTGGTTGAAAAACAGGTTTTAATGACTCCAACCTAAGTGTGTGTAAACTTCCGACTTCAACTGTAAATGTGTGAGGAGGAGTGAACGAGTGTACACTTGGGTAGAAAGGACAGACCATTAAGACAAAGGGGGAAAAAGTGAAGAGACTGTTGACTGTGCTCTCTCCCTCCGTCTCTGCTCCTGCCCAGTCTGAGTGAGGTGGGTGAGAAGGAGCAGGAGAGGGCCCTGGCCGTCGCTCTGACTGACATTCTGTGGGCAGCTGGTGAGGAAAGGAGCGCCACCATCTCCTTAGTGACATCAGACTACTGTTTCACCCCCCACCTGGACTACAAACTGGACAACTTCACTGAGAGAGTATGGCCTCCATCATAAGTTGCATGCCAGGGCATGATCCACAAAGAGTAGGAGTGCTGATGATAAGATCAGGTCCTCCCTCTTATTCATCATGATTTAAATGGCAACACTGATCCTAAATTGATTCTACTCCGAGACACTTTATGAATAGGGGTCCAGACCTGAAATAGCCTGTGGTCATAATAAACACACTCATTGGGGAATGGGGTATGTAACTTCTTTGTCCAATTTCAGTGAGTCGAATGTCGAGACCCTCTAGACTAGATTCTAGCCCAAACCAATCAACTGAGATAGACTGCTAAGCTGTTTTCTGGCTGTGAAGACCTTTATTCATGTATCATGAAGTTCTAGTTTTCACCATCACTAAACCTTCTGCTGGAAAATAGTTGGAAAATGTCTCTCGTGTGTAGTGACATCCATCCTGTGTACTGATAATTTGTTTTTCACTCTTTATTTCCAGCTACAGCTTTTTAGTTTCAACAGGAAAGAGGATGTCAAGAAATTTGTCCATGAGCACATCCAGTGTGTGAGTAAACAAGTAATTTTTAGTTAATATGTGGGTAACATTTCCTACTACTGGCTGCCCAGGTTCCAGAGTTTCTGGACCAATACAAAATGACCTGTTTTGGATGGTGTCATGTTTCTTTTTCCCCCCTCCTGCCTGCAGTTTGAAGATGAGGGGAGTCATGGAGTCATCTTGTTTCTCTACAGCTTAATCTTTTCAAGGACTATCACCAGGTATACAACCACCAGTCCAATACACCGGAGTTCCATCAATTGAAAGCAATTGATGGATTAGGAGAGACTGCAATCCACGCTTTGGATTTGTTTACCTAGCCACTGTTTTTTAAATTTATTTTTTTATTTAAAAAAATGTAACCTTTATTTAACTAGGCAAGTCAGTTAAGAACAAATTCTTATTTTCAATGACAGCCTAGGAACAGTGGGTTAACTGCTTTGTTCAGGGTCAGAACAACAGATTTTTACTTTGTCAGCTTGGGGATTCGATCTTGCAACATTTCGGTTACTGGTCTAACCACTAGGCTACCTGCCTCCCCACTGTTACCAACCACCAGTGCTTGACTTGGAATGAAATATGTGCTGGTACTCATTATTTAGATGCAGGAGCTCCACAATAATGTTGTGCTAATATTTTATGAGATGTGCAGGAGCTCAAGCAGTAAAACATTTGAGGTGCCGGTACTCAGTACCGGTGAGCTCCTGCCCAAGTCAAGCACTGCCAACCACTGACTATAGCATTTTCTAACCAAAACCCATTGGAATGTACCCAATATTGGCAAGTTAAACAATTCAAACCCAAAGAGTGGATTACACTCTTGGCTCTATTCTAACAAACCTAACGCGATGGTAAATCTTAGTGCTGGTGGTAGCGTTATAGGTTCGGGGGTGTATCAGATTATTATTATCTATTTTCACAACCTGAATTATGGGTGCATTAGCTGGCAGTGGCACGAAAGTGCTTGGTTTTGATGGGGGGAAAAGTTGTAGGTGTGTCGAGGCTTGGCCCCTCACTGACTAATCAGAACATAATCCATGGCTAAATACGTGGTTGCTTCAAGTTGTCTTTCATGTATTTCTTTTTTTAAAATTTAACTAGGCAAGTATTGCGGTGTCATCGACTACAATTCGAAATAACAAAATGTAGGTCTATCCCATATTTGCTAAATATTTTGAACATGTTTGCAGTCCACATTGTTCTAAATAATTGCATGGCTTCATGATGGAAATATGCTGTTAAACATAGCATTCCCACTCAGGGGCAAAAGTCTGAGGGGGGAAAAAGTATGTGATGATGGCTGGGCGGGTGGAAATTGGAGAATTTAGCATTTTTCAAACACCTGAAACCACTTTTTCCTGAAATCTAGAGCCATAATTATTATGCTTAATTATATGTTAAAAAAATTCTGTATATTTCTCTACATATCTAAGCATACCTCTTGAGCTGGCTGGTTTTTCTAAATGAACTAAATATGGTTCTCCGCATCTCTGCTAATGTCTGGGTAAAAGATTGAAAGGACATTTAGTACATTTAGTAATTGCTTGCTTTTCTAAAGTGTACTAACCTTGCCAACCTTGCCAGGAAACAAAGACGTTTGGCCCCGACAGAGATGGTCGCCCAGCTTCAGGTCATTAGAAAACTATGCAGTTATTTGTTTTTTTAATGTATTATTTCATGTATTATTTCTTACATTGTTAGCCCAGGAAATCTCAAGTGTTATTACATACATCCAGGAAGAACTTTTGGATATAAAAGCGATGACAACTTACCAACATTACAACCAGGAATACGTCTTTCCCGAAGCGGATCCTTTGTTCGGACCTCCACCCTGGACATGCGATCTTATCCCAGAGGTCGACCCAAAACAACGCGGTCACCGCAGGAGAGGCAGACGGAGCGGCCTACTGGTCAGACTCAGAAGGCGAGCACACCATCCACCGCTCCCGAGCATATTTCCCGCCAATGTCCAATCTCTAGATAACAAGGTCAACGACATTAGGGCATGAGTTGCCTTCCAGAGAGACATCAGAGATTGCAACATTCTCTGTTTCACAGAAACTTGGCTCACTTGGGATATGTTGTCAGTCAGTACAGGTGCATGTTTCTTCATGCATCACGCTGACAGAAACAAACATCTCTCTGTTAAGAAGGAGGGCGGGGTGTATGCCTTATGATTAACGACTCATGGTGTAATCACAACAACCTTGTTGGCCCTGAAAGAACTTCACTGGACTCTACGTAAACTGGAAACCATGCATCCTGAGGCTGCGTTTATTGTAGCCGGGGATTTTAACAAAGCTAACCTGAGAACGAGACTTCCTAAATTCTATCAGCATATCGAATGCGCGACACAGGCTGCTAGCATTCTGGATAATTGCTACTCTAACTTCCGCAATGCATACAAAGCCCTCCCCCGCCCTGCCTTCGGCAAATCGGACCATGACTCCATTTTGTTGCTCCCAGCCTATAGACAGAAAATAAAATAGGAAACGCTCAGGTCTGTCCAACTATGGTCTGACCAATCGATTCCACGCTTCAGGATTGCTTCGATCACATGGACTGGGATATGTTCCGGACAGCCTCAGACAACAGCATTGATGTATACGCTGACTCGGTGAGCGTGTTTATTAGCAAGTCCATTGGAGATGTCGTACCCACTGTGACTATTAAAACATTTTATAACCAGGAACCGTGGATTGCTGGCAGCATGCGAGCAAAACTGAAAGCGCGAACCACCGCTCTTAATCATGGCAAGGCGACCGGAAATCTGACCTAATACAAACAATGCAGCTATTCCCTCTACAAGGCAATAAAACAAGCAAAGCATCACTTTAGAGACGAAGTAGAGTCACAATTCAACAGCTCAAACACGAGACGTATGTGGCAGGGTCTACAGTCAATCACGGATTACAAAAAGAAAACCAGCCCAGTCGCGGACATCTATTAAACAACTTCTTTGATCGCTTTGAGGACAATTCAGTGCCACTGACACGGCCTGCTACCAACGCCTGTGGGCTCTCCTTCTCTGTAGCCAACATGAGTAAAACATTTAAACGTGTTAACCCTCGCAAGGCTGCCGGCCCAGACAGCATCCCTAGCCGCGTCCTCAGACATATTCAATCAATCCCTATCCCAGTCTGCTGTCCACACATGCATCAAGATGGCCACCATTGTTCCTGTTGTCAAGAAAGCTAAGGTAACTGAACTAAACGACCATCGCCCCGTAGCACTCACTTCTGTCATCATTAAGTGCTTTGAGAGACTAGTCAAGGAGCATATCACCTCCACCCTACCTGATACTCTAGACCCACTCCAATTAGCTTATCACCCCAATAGGTCCACTGACGATGCAATCGCCATCACACTGCACACTGCCCTATCCCATCTGGACAAGAGGAATACCTATGTAAGAATGCTGTTCATTGACCAGAGCTCAGCATTTAATACCATAGTACACTCAAAACTCGTCATTAAGCTCGAGACCCTAGGTCTCTATCCCGCCCTGTGCAACTGAGTCCTGGACTTTCTGACGAGCCGCCCCCAGGTGGTGAAGGTAGGAAACAACATCTCCACCCCTCTGATCCTCAACACTGGGGCCTCACAAGGGTGCGATCTCAGCACTCTCCTGTACTCCCTGTTCACCCATGACTGCGTGGCCATGCACTCTTCAAACTCAATCATCAAGTTTGTAGACGACACTACAGTGGTAGGCTTGATTACCAACAACGACGAGTCAGCCTACAGGGAGGAGATGAGGGCCCTCGGAGTGTGGTGTCAGGAAAATAACCTCTCACTCAACATCAACAAAACAAAGGAGATGATTGTGGACTTCAGGAAACAGCAGAGGGAGAACCCCCCCATCCACATTGACGGGACAGCAGTGGAGAAGGTGGAAAGTTTTAAGTTCCTCGACATACACATCACGGACAAACTGAAATGGTTCACCCACACAGACAGTGTGGTGAAGAAGGCGCAACAGCAATTTGGCTTGTCACATAAAACACTCACAAACTTTTACAGATGCACAATTGAGAGCATCCTGTTGGGCTGTATCACCGCCTGGTACGGCAACTGCACCGCCCTCAACCGCAAAGCTTTCCAGAGGATAGTGCGGTCTGCACAGCTCATCACCGGGGCCAAACTACCTGCCCTCCAGGACACCTACAGCACCTGATGTCACAGGAAGGCCAAAAAGATCATCAAGGATAACAACCACCTGAGCCACTGCCTGTTCACCCCGCTACCATCCAGAAAGCGAGGTCAGTACAGGTGCATCAAAGCTGCGACCGAGAGACTGAAAAACAGCTTCTATCTCAAGGCCATCAGACTGTTAAACAGCCATCACTAACATAGAGAGGCTGCTGTCAGCATACAGACTCAAATCTCTGGCCACTTTAATAAATGGACTTAATAAAGGTATCACTAGCCACCTTAAATAATGCCACTTTAATAATGTTTACATATCCTACATTACTCATCTCATATGTATATACTGTTCTACACCATCTACTGCATCGTGCCTATGCCACACGGCCATCACTCACCCATATATTTATATGTACATATTCTCATTCACCCCTTTAGATTTGTGTGTATTAGGTAGTTGTTGTGAATTTGTTAGATTACTTGTTAGATAGTACTGCATTGTTGGAACTAGAAGCACAAGCATTTCGCTACACTAGCATTAACATCTGCTAACCATGTGTATGTGACCAATAAAATGTTATTTGATTTAAGATAGAGTAGCTAGTCTGTCTAACTAACTTGATTGATAGCCTGAAATATCTTCTTGGAGGCTGGGAGAATGGGAACCTATCTGGGCTAACTAAAGCCAACTTCATAAAATTGCTAGGTGGCTAGTCGTATTAGAGAGAAACAACAAATGTAGTATGTGTGTGTGTGTGTGTGTGTATGTGTGTGTGTCTGTGTCTGTGTGTATATATATATATATATATATATATATATATATATATATACAGTGCCTTGCGAAAGTATTCGGCCCCCTTGAACTTTGCGACCTTTTGCCACATTTCAGGCTTCAAACTGATTATTTGTGAAGAATCAACAACAAGTGGGACACAATCATGAAGTGGAACGACATTTATTGGATATTTCAAACTTTTTTAACAAATCAAAAACTGAAAAATTGGGCGTGCAAAATGATTCAGCCCCCTTAAGTTAATACTTTGTAGCGCCACCTTTTGCTGCGATTACAGCTGTAAGTCGCTTGGGGTATGTCTCTATCAGTTTTGCACATCGAGAGACTGACATTTTTTCCCATTCCTCCTTGCAAAACAGCTCGAGCTCAGTGAGGTTGGATGGAGAGCATTTGTGAACAGCAGTTTTCAGTTCTTTCCACAGATTCTCGATTGGATTCAGGTCTGGACTTTGACTTGGCCATTCTAACACCTGGATATGTTTATTTTTGAACCATTCCATTGTAGATTTTGCTTTATGTTTTGGATCATTGTCTTGTTGGAAGACAAATCTCCGTCCCAGTCTCAGGTCTTTTGCAGACTCCATCAGGTTTTCTTCCAGAATGGTCCTGTATTTGGCTCCATCCATCTTCCCATCAATTTTAACCATCTTCCCTGTCCCTGCTGAAGAAAATCAGGCCCAAGCCATGATGCTGCCACCACCATGTTTGACAGTGGGGATGGTGTGTTCAGCTGTGTTGCTTTTACGCCAAACATAACATTTTGCATTGTTGCCAAAAAGTTCAATTTTGGTTTCATCTGACCAGAGCACCTCCTTCCACATGTTTGGTGTGTCTCCCAGGTGGCTTGTGGCAAACTTTAAACGACACTTTTTATGGATATCTTTAAGAAATGGCTTTCTTCTTGCCACTCTTCCATAAAGGCCAGATTTGTGCAATATACGACTGATTGTTGTCCAATGGACAGAGTCTACCACCTCAGCTGTAGATCTCTGCAGTTCATCCTGAGTGATCATGGGCCTCTTGGCTGCATCTCTGATCAGTCTTCTCCTTGTATGAGCTGAAAGTTTAGAGGGACGGCCAGGTCTTGGTGGATTTGCAGTGGTCTGATACTCCTTCCATTTCTATATTATCGCTTGCACAGTGCTCCTTGGGATGTTTAAAGCTTGGGAAATCTTTTTGTATCCAAATCCGGCTTTAAACTTCTTCACAACAGTATCTCGGACCTGCCTGGTGTGTTCCTTGTTCTTCATGATGCTCTCTGCGCTTTTAACGGACCTCTGAGACTATCACAGTGCAGGTGCATTTATACGGAGACTTGAATTCACACAGGTGGATTGTATTTATCATCATTAGTCATTTAGGTCAACATTGGATCATTCAGAGATCCTCACTGAACTTCTGGAGAGAGTTTGCTGCACTGAAAGTAAAGGGGCTGAATAATTTTGCACGGCCAATTTTTCAGTTTTTGATTTGTTCAAAAAGTTTGAAATATCCAATAAATGTCGTTCCACTTCATGATTGTGTCCCACTTGTTGTTGATTCTTCACAAAAAAATACAGTTTTATATCTTTATGTTTGAAGTCTGAAATGTGGCAAAAGGTCGCAAAGTTCAAGGGGGCCAAATACTTTCGCAAGGCACTGTATATATACATAAATACAGACATACATACACGACCGATCAAATGTTTTAGAACACCTACTAATTTCAGGGTTTTTCTTTATTTTTACTATTTTCTAGATTGTAGAATAATAGTGAAGACGTCAAAACTATGAAATAACACATATGGAATCATGTAGTAACCCATTTTTTTTTTTACAAATCAAATATGTTATCTTTGAGATTCTTCAAAGAGCCTCCCTTTGCCTTTATGACAGCTTTGCACACTCTTGGCATTCTCTCAACCAGCTTCATGAGGTAGTTACCTGGAATGCATTTCAATTAACAGGTGTGCCTTCTTAAAAGTTAATTTATGGAATTTCTTTCCTTCTTAATGCGTTTGAGCCAATCAGTGTCAGTGTTGTGACAAGGTAGGGGGGTATACAGAAGATATTTGGTAACAGACCAAGTCTATGTTATGGCAAGAACAGAACAAATAAGCAAAGAGAAACGACAGCCCATCATTATTTTAGGACATGAAGGTCAGTCAATACGGAACATTTCAAGAACTTTGAAAGTTTCTTCAAAATGCAGCAGCAAAAACCATCAAGTGCTATGATGAAACTGGCTCCCATGAGTCCCTGGCGGCGTAGTGTGTTGCTGATGGTAGGCTTTGTTACTTTGGTCCCAGCTCTCTGCAGGTCATTCACTAGGTCCCCCCGTGTGGTTCTGGGATTTTTGCTCACCGTTCTTGTGATCATTTTGACCCCACGGGGTGAGATCTTGCGTGGAGCCCCAGATCGAGGGAGATTATCAGTGGTCTTGTATGTCTTCCATTTCCTAATAATTGCTCCCAAAGTTGATTTCTTCAAACCAAGCTGCTTACCTATTGCAGATTCAGTCTTCCCAGCCTGGTGCAGGTCTACAATTTTGTTCCTGGTGTCCTTTGACAGCTCTTTGGTCTTGGCCATAGTGAAGTTTGGAGTGTGACTGTTTGAGGTTGTGGACAGGTGTCTTTTATACTGATAGCAAGTTCAAACAGGTGCCATTAATACAGGTAATGAGTGGAGGACAGAGGAGCCTCTTAAAGAAGAAGTTACAGGTCTGTGAGAGCCAGAAATCTGTTTGTAGGTGACCAAATACTTATTTTCCACCATAATTTGCAAATAAATTCATTAAAAATCCTACAATGTGATTTTCTGGATTTTTTTTCTCTCATTTTGTCTGTCATAGTTGAAGTGTACCCATGATGAAAATTACAGGCCTCTCTCATCTTTTTAAGTGGGAAAACTTGCACAATTGGTGGCTGACTGAATACTTTTTTGCCCCACTGTATTTAGAATTCAAGGTTGTGACGACTCTGAATTTGCCTGAACCGTCTCAGTGCTTCTCCTTCCAATAGGGCGCTTCCCTTTAATTCCCAATTAAATAGCCAGCATCAGCTGTGCAAAAAGTGGGGTTGCGATGGAGACGCTAATGAGAATGTGTTCAACTGTCACTTCCAAAGCTTCTTTACTCCGTTTGTTTTGTTATATTTAAAGTGTGCTTTGTAGCCTTGTCTCAAGTTTAAACAGGATCGGATCCACTCATTGTTTCCTTTGGACTACACATCTCAGTTGTTCTCCGCTGGTTCTTCATGGCCTTTCTCCTCTGTTGGCGGATAGGATTGTCTGATTGACCACAACTTTTTTGCATATGGTATTTCATTTGTTTTAGTGTGATGTATACCGTGATAATTTATGCGGTCAGTTGTAGTTGAAAACGTATTAAGATTTGATACGCTTTATGCTTGTGTGGTAAAATAGTTGATATTTTGATTGTATGATTGAGATTAGGTTTACGCTACACTTTCATGAACGGACAAACATTGCGTGACTAAGGTCACTTGAGTTCCCTGAACTCCTTTACCGGGCTGGACTCTTTTAGGCCCAAGGTACAGGACTTTTCTGGAGGAACCAGAGCTCATTATTTGTTATATTATTGTGTGATCATTTATGTTAATACAACCCATGCAAAATAATACAATTGTTTGGAAGTTATTTCCAATGTTTTAAGGGTTTGTGAAAAGTGTATGTCCATCCTGACTTTCTACATAAGTCCTTTGTATTGGTGTAGACTTGACGGACCAGACGAGACTCATTCCCTTCTAAACCAAAAGGAGAAATCAATATTTTCTCTGGTAGGCACAACCTACCTGGCACCCCTATAAACAATAAACTCAAGTCAAAACCGTTACAAGGCACACTTAACCAGCATGGTTACCACAGCATTCTGCAGCGACATGCCAGCCCATCTGGTTTGGGCTTAGTGGGACTATAATCTGTTTTTCAACAGGACAATGACCTAACACACCTCCAGGCTGTGTAACGGCTATTTTACCAAGGAGGAGAGTGATGGACTGCTGCATCAGATGACCTGACCTCCACAATCCCCCATCCTCAACCCAAATGAGATAGTTTGGGATGAGTCGGACTGCAGAGTGAAGGAAAAGCAAGTGCTCAGCATATGTGGGAACTCCTTCAAGACTGTTGGAAAAGCATTCCAGGTGAAGCTGGTTGAAAAAAATGCCAAGAGTGTGCAAAGCTGTTATCAAGGCAAAGGGTAGCTATTTGAAGAATCTCAAATATAAAATATATTTTGATTTGTTTAACACTTTTTTTTGGTTAGTACATTATTCCATGTGTGTGTTATTTAATTATTTTGAATTACTTTGAAGTCGTCACAATGTAGAAAATAGTCAAAATAAACTCTTGAATGAGTAGGTGTTCTAAAGCTTTTGTGTGTGTGTTAACAGGACAAACCTGAGGGGGCACGTGCTCCTGTGCCCCTTTTAGGCATGTTGCCTCTGTTTGCACTGATATAGGCCTACTGTAAAATGCATTATGTCTGAGCCATGGACATGTCCAACTTCAATTAGCAAGATTAAATTCACTATTAATAAGACCTAAAAAGACAATCATTCACTAATAAATTATTAGTAGGCTATGTCTAAATATAGTTACATGCCCCGTGGGCATATACTATTAAGACAACTTAGTCTATGGCGGGTTTTACGCACATCCATACTTTTCACAGGAGCTGGAAAAATATCCAATATAAAAATAAAGGGGTAATGTACACACCATTATACTGCTCCCAAATAAATATACAGTATGGCTATAGCCTACCATCGGAATTGATATGGCTAGTATGACTTTTCCACATGAAAGGTAAACAAACAGGCAAATATAGCCTACAAGTGGATGCAGCACCACAGCGATCGGAATTTCCAAGATTTGACAGTTACTGTAGGTCCAGAAAGTGGAAGATGCATTTGTTTTTACAAAATGATAAATGACCAACAATAAGCAGTCTATAAATAACTTGATGTTCCTGAACAGGCTTCTTATAGTGCAGTCACTGACACCGTTCATGCAATGGGTGTCACACATAATGACTCCAAACTTTTCACAGAAGCTGGACAAAAATGAATGTCCAATATAAATAAAAAAGGTCAATGCAAACTGTTTTGCTGCTTGTGATATTTTAATAAAATATTGGTGAGGTACATAAGGCTACTGTGTGCACCTCCTCTGGCAAAATCAATGCCTTAACCTTATTGCGTTACCACTAACACCAGCTTTTGGTCGACCTTAAATATCCCTAGTTGTGCTGACTGAAATTGGCATATTGGCGCACATTTTTAAGGTCACACCTCAAATATTTCCAAGTTTCTTCTTAAGTATAGAGTTAAGAATATTTTTTTTTTCTTAAGGTTTTGTGAATCTGGGCCCTGATGTTAAGGTTAAATTGCCGAGCCTGGTGTAAGGGTTGAAAAATGTTAGTGTGCCAGTTTTTACATGACGAAATTGCAAACTAACGTGCGTTTGACACTTGCGACTCCTTAGCGACAGCCACAATGCACCAACCATTTAATGATAGGTGCATTGTGGTTTGTGAATCATTCAGGAAATGTAAAGACAGTTAATACAGTATGTATGTTCTATGTAAGAAAATACTTTGTGGTGTTACACACCATCCTGACAACAATATAATTGAATAATCTGGACATTTTCTATTCATCTCATGATTGGAGAGAAAAGATGAACTCACTAACTAAATCAAGGCATCTTTTTTGGAAGGTTGAGGGAGGATCTTGACTGTACCACCTCCCACTTGCTTCATTTGAGCCTTGGCAACTTTGTGTGTCGTCAGGTAAGTGCGAGGAGTGTTTCTTTGTGGGCCATACTCTTGCTTGTGGGCTTCATGCACAAACACCTTGCTTGATCAACAGTTGCTATAGCAGCAACGCCTTGCTTTACCAACAGTTGATAGCAGCAGGCAGCACAGCAGTTTAAAAGAGCCTGCTTTATGCCCTCCCTCAAGATAGACCTCCTGGCATAAATGTGTTATTGTGCAAAAACAGATTCCATTATATCATTATATACAGTAAATAGCTATTGCTTTGTATTGGAATATGGCTTAGCCATCACACAAGCATCATGCGTCTGCTGTGTCTCTATGTATTCACCAGGCACTAATGAATCTTCTGCTAACTGGCCGAGCCAGTCCCAATGTATTCAATGGAACTCTGCAGTGTGGTGACGACGGGAGCCCTCTGGAGAAGCCGCTTCACGGGGTCCTGGCTCGCAGTGCCGTAGGCTACCTGCACTGGAGCCGCGAGCTGCTGGAACGTACAAAGCTGCCCATGGTACAGTAACAGTGCCTTCCTGTCTTTTTGTAACTGCTGCTAATCTCAGCACCCAGAACCGAATCTCGTGCGCACTCGCCAGCTAATTATTCATTTTGTCATGAGACAATAACCTGCTGCTGACCCTGCATCTACTGCATCTACAGCTCTACAGTCTATCTGTTCGTCTGTCTGCCTGCCTGTCAATCTTTGATCTATTGATCAGCATCACTCTTCCAAAGTTATCATGGTGGTCCCACAGGCACTAAACTCTCCATACTTTCTCAGCCCGTCCTTTGATCTTTCATTAGTCATTTAAGGGCTGAGGCTGAGCTACTAGAAATGACTCAATAGATCTCCTTGATCAGTGTTTCTCTATCCATGGCCCGGCACCGGTCCTTAGGATGTTGCTAATCGGAACCCCAGATGCTTAGTTAACACTGATTTTGTCAGTTATACAGTGTTCATTTTGATCTGCAGTCCTCCAAAGAGGCAGGATCATAGCTTGCTGGTCCCTTGTATCAAAAAAGGATGAGATGCACTGCTCTGGGCCGATATCCATAAAGCGTCGCAAAGCAGGAGTGCTGATCGAGGATCAAGTTAGCCTTTTAGACCAAGTCTCCCCAATTTTAACAAAGCTACATGGACATGGGGGACCTGATCCTAGATTAGCACTCCTACTCTGAGACGCTTTGTAAATATTGGGTCCAGGTGTAGATCTCATCTGTGCCCTATGGCGCCCTCTAGGTTGGAAGCATGCTGAAAACACCAAAGTTGCCCATTTGGGTGTGCAGTATCAATGGCACCTACAGCGTCCTCTTCAGTCCCAACCGCTCCCTGCTCTCTGACTGGAAGATGGAGCACCTGTTCCACATGTACTTCTACAATGGCCAGCCATCGCAACAAAGCACAGCCCTGCTGACCATTGGTAGGATGGACTACATGCACCTGTATCTCTGACTATCATTTGATATATTCACATACATTTACCCCTCAGTCTCAATATTGAGTATAATATAATGTATCATGTGAATTTTATTGTATCTTAATTGATTGGTCTAATTGATTACACTTTTGCTTATCAAAGCTAAATGATGGCTTGATTGTCATCTCACAAGTAGCAATGGGCATAGGGCCCAGAATTATTCCCTGCTTACACTTATTCAACCCTCTCAGATCTACACAAGTGCCTAGAGGTTAGGGGCTAGGGGTTGATTGGGATTCAGCACTCATGTCTTTACTGTTAATTAACACCTCTCTTGTTCCAGACACTCACTCCCACCACTGGGAGGTAGGGATCAAGGACACCCAGGGAGACCCAGAGAAGAGGTTTCCCTCTGTAGAGATGGCCATTAGGACCAAATGGGAGGGAGCTGCCATCGACTGGAACGGAACCATGCCTTTTTTCTGACCAGGGAGGATACTTGATGATCGCAATGTTCTGGATTCCTAATCATTTTTGTCACGCATCCATTTGTCTGGTTTAAAGGTGCCCTTATGCTACCAACCACAAAAAGTGTGTTTGCAACTTTTACCGCTTAGGCCAGGATTCAATCCCATCATGCTTTGCGGAAATGCACCATTTAACGGCTATATTCCTGCGTTCACAGTAAACACCGCATATACAGTATGTCAGCTCAATCGGAAACGACCTTTAAATGGAGCATTATCGATAAAACGCGATCGGATCCCGGTCAAAGAAAGATAAGAGGTCAATGTAAAGAATTTCTTACTGTGTAATATTTGTCAGGCATTCTATTGTACTTTTTTATAAGATGTTCTGTAAAATAGGCCTATACTTTAATGTTGTTGAGCCATCATAGGATACCCACGTTATTCAAAAAACAATACCTGCAGAATTACATTTATTGACAGTTTGAGAAGCTGTTTAATTGAGTGAGTATATTTACATGTCTTTTCAATACAGCATAACTATTTCTAGTATTTGTGGCGCAGCCTACATTTGTCAGTTTTGGCTGTATTTTCTTGGTGTCATCGTTAGCCTAATATTTTGATAAGAAACTTGGGTTAGTAGGCTTATTTGAAAATTGTGATTTAAAAAAAAAATATATATATATATATATATATATATATGCCTATTATAGCCCCAAACATTTCCAGGCATATATGAAATTTGATTTTGCGGTCATTGTAATCTATAGGGATTTTACAGTGCCTTCGGAATGTATTCAAACCCCTTGACCTTTTCCATAATTTGTTACCTTACAGGCTTACCCTAAAATTTAGTGTTTTTTTCCTCATCTACACACAATACCCCATAATGACAAAGAAAAAAGTTTTATTTTTGTATTTTTGCAAATAAAAATAAAGAACTGAAATATACATTTACATAAGTATTCAGACCCTTTACTCAGTACTTTGTTGAAGCACCTTTGGCAGCGATTACAACCTTGAGGCTTCTTGGGTATGGCACTACAAGCTTGGCACACCTGTATTCGCTGAGTTTCTCCCATTGTTCTCTGTCTCTGTTCTCAAGCTCTGTCAGGTTGGATGGGGAGTGTTGCTGCACAGCTATTTTCAGGTCAAGTCCAGGCTCTGGCTGGGCCACTCAAGGAGATGCTTCACCACCATGCTTCACCGTAGAGATTGTGCCAGGTTTCCTCCCATCTCCACAGAGGAACTCTAGATCTCCGTAAGAGTGACCATTGGGTTCTTGTTCACCTCCTTGAACAAGGCCTTTCTCCCCAATTGTCCAGTTTGGCCGGGTGGCCATCTCTAGAAAGAGTCTTGGTGGTTCCTAACTTATTCCATTTAAGAATGGAGGCCACTGTGTTCTTGGGGACCTTCAATGCTGCATAATTTTTTTGGTACCCTTCCCCAGATCTGTGCCTCGACACAATCCTGTCTCGGAGCTCTACGGACAATTCTTTCAACCTCATGGATTTTGCTGTGACATGCACTGTCAACTGTGGGACCTTTTTATAGACAGTTGTGTCTATAAAAATTGTCTAATCAATTTAATTGACCTATTTTTTTATTTATTTTTCTCTTCTATTTAACCTTTATTTAACTGTGTACTCCAATCAAGTTGTAGAAACATCTCAAGGACGATCAATTTCAAGTCTCATTGCAAAGGGTTTCATATTTGTAATACATTTGGTAAAATGTCTAAAAACCTGTTTTCACTTTGTCATTATGTGGTATATTGTCTGTAGATTGCTGAGGATTTTTTAAAAATATATATTTTAGAATAATGGTGTAATGTAACAAAAGTTGGAAAAAGTCAAGGGGTCTGAATACTTTCCGAAGGCACTGTATGTTAAAGTTATATTTAAAAAATGAGATGTGGTTGTAGGGTATACTGTATGTGTACTATGTTCCCCTTATCCAGTCTTGTCAGACAGTGAATCTGACCATATTTGCAATGTTGTTACTCTGTATGACAATAGGTCTATAACCAGGCAACAAAATATTGAAACAAAATGATCCCTTACTTTGCAATTTTACATTACATTTCATTACACAAACACAATAAGGCATAAGTGTTGTTTTCATTAGCTATGAATCAATCAATAAACAAGTAAACAAGATGACATTTTATGGCGGAGGGTAGCCTTGAGGTTAGAGAGGCGGACCAGTAACCTTAGGTTGCCGGTTAGAATCCCAGGGATGACTAGAGAGATCTGGCGTGATGTGAGCTGCCTACTATGTAAAACAAACAACAGGACATTTAGGTTTTGCCACAAATGTTCTTTAAACTTACTGTTGGGGCAACCTTACAATTACCACCTGGAGTAGAACTGAACTGAACTCGTCCTATAGAGTCTCTACACCACATTTGGTACTGTATTCATATGCTACTGTATCCATAGGCTGTTGTAACTGGAGGGGGCAGGAGTAGTGTAGTTTATGGGCAGGGGCTGGACACAAACTATAGGCCTACATTCTTGTGTAATCCTCGCGCCGTGGGTTATGTTTACACAGGCAGCCTAATTCAGATCTTTTTTGTCCGCTAATTGGTCTTTTGACCAATCAAATCAGATTTTTTGACACCAGATGTTTTTCAGGTTTGATCTAACTGGTCAAAAGAGCAATTAGTAATTGGGAATTAAATGTGTCCACCATAATCATGAGAGAGATGACGATATTGACGAAATTAGACGCTATTGCAAAATAATTTTAATGTCCTTGGTGATTTTAATAAGGAATCGTGCAGCTGAGTAGGTGATATCAGTAGTCTCCTGACTGTTGAAATTTTACATCTTAGATATTCATGGCTGTCAGCCAAATCAGTAGCAAATTTACCAACGATGAGTGGCCCGTCCATTATAGTACCCAGTGCCAAAGATCTGCATCAAAGAGCATCTCTCGCCCTCACCGGCCACCCAGACCTCCCTGACGATACAACCAAATGGCAACTCGGCTGGCCTCATCCCTAATGAGGAGGATGAACAGAATGAATGTTCAATGCATTTGTGTTTGCATTTGTTCTTCTGTTAGTATTTTGAGGTACAGTGGAATTGCAACAATAACAGCAAGGAATGATTCCTGATAGTGATGATGGTGTGATCAACAAGTGTTGACCCCAGAGGGGCATACTACAAAGCAGGATTAATGACTTAACCAGCAAACTTGCCTAAATATTCTGAAATAGTGAGCTTGAAATTGACATGGTCTAATTGACTCATCAACCAAAGACACATAAGTCTAGCTTTCTTATTGAACCCGAAAATAAATTGTTATTTCTGGTGGTTTACCAAAGATGGTTGGCTAACTCATTGATCCTGTTTTGTCTTATACCCCTCGGGTCTACTCTGCACTCCACTAGAGTGTATTAGCCCACTGAGCTAAAGCCTGAAGGCATTAACTTGGGGAGACGAAATTTAAATTGTCACACAAGTGTGGTTCTCAACCATTCCTGGTTATAATGGAATAACGTGAGCTTAATAACGTGAGCTTAATAAGTGGGCTCCCGAGTGGTGCAGCGGTCTAAGGCACTGTATCTCAGTGCTAGAGGCATCACTACAGACCCTGGTTTGTTTCCAGGCTGTGTCACAACTGACCGTGATTGGGAGTCCCATAGGGCGGTGCACAATTGGTCCAGCGTCATCTGGGTTAGGGTTTGGCCGGGATAGGCCGTCATTGTAAATAAGAATTTGCTCTTAACTGACTTGCCCAGTTAAATAAATAAAAATGAAAGGTGAAAGGTACAAACACTGTAAACATCAGTAGACTGTCCAACTGGCCTAACCTATGGCTACAGTAGCCTACTGTTCTGTGTACTGTGCAAGATGAAAAGGAGATAGTTACGATGATGGCATGACAAATTAAATCCACCAAATTAGAGACCAAATTCTATCTATTCTGCTTTGCAGCTGGAGTTAACGTTGGTTGTATTGTACCAGAACATTGAGCTTTGTCCAGCTGATAAAACTAGCACTGTAAAAGTGTGATTTTTTTGTTGTTGATCCATTTTATTTCTTGACACAGGACCTTCTAATCAGCAGGTTTGCATGTGCGAGAGTTTTGTGTGGTGATAAATGTGTTAATATTGATCAACGGAGGGTCGGGGGCAAATTGGTTCGTAGAACAATAAGAGTTCCAAACCTCTCTGCCAATAACAGCTAGTTTTCAGTTTTCCCTCCCCTCTCAGACCACTCCCAGACAGTCTTGCTTTTTTTCAATTTTAATAGAAAACTGTTACAGTTTATTACATTAAGATACTCAAGAAAGCAAAGGTAACAGAACTAAATTACTTTCGCCCCATATCACTCACTTCTGTCATCATGAAGTGCTTTGAGAGGCTAGTTAAGGAGTATGTCAACTCCACCTTTCCCGACACCATAGACCCACTTCAATTTGCATACTGCTCCAATAGATCCACGGACAATGCAATCGCCATCGAGCTGCACACTGCCCTATCCCACCTGGACAAGAGGAATACCTATGTAAGAATGCCTTTTCATTGACTACAGCTCAGCCTTCAACACCATAGTACCCTCCAAGCTCATCATTAAGTTCGGGGCCCTGGGTCTGAACCCCGCCCTGTGCAACTGGGTCCTGGACTTCGGGCCGCCTTCATGTGGTGAAGGTAGGCAACACCACCTACACTAAGCTCATCCCACAAGGGTGCTTACTCAGCCCCCTCCTGCACTCCCTGTTCACCCATGACTGCGTGGCCCCGCACGTCTCCAACTCAATCATCAAGTTTGCAGACGACACAACAGTGGTAGGCCTGATTACCAACAATGAGACAGCCTACAGTGAGGAGATGAGGGCCCTGGCAGAGTGGTGCCAGGAAAATAATCTTTCCCTCAACAAAACAAAGGAGCAGATCGTTGACTTCAAGAGGGAGCACGCCCCCATCTACATCGACGGGGCCACAGTGGAGAAGGTGAAAAGCATCAACTTCCGTTCTGTACACATCACTGACAATCTGAAATGGTCCATCCACACAGACAGTGTGGTGAAGAAGGTGCAACAGCGCCTCTTCAACCTCAGGAGGCTGAAGAAATTTGGCTTGCCCCCTAAGACCCTCACAAACTTTTACAGAAGCACCATTCAGAGCCTCCTATCAGGCTGTATCACCGCCTGGTACGGCAACCGCACCGTCTGCAACCACAGGGTTCTCCAGAGGGTGGTGAGGTCTGCCCAACACATCACCGGGGGCACACTGCCTGCCCTTCAGGACACCTACAGCACCCGATGTCAAAGCAAGGCCAAAAAGATCATCAAGGACATCAACCACCCAAGCCACGACCTGTTCACCTTGCTACCATCCAGAAGGCAAGGTCAGAATAGGTGCACCAAAGCTGAGACCGAGAGACTTAAAAATAGCTTCTATCTCAAGGCCACCACATTGTTTTATTTATTTTCCTTAACTAGGCAATTCAGTTAAGAACAAATTCTTATTTACAATGATGGCCTACCAAAACGAAAAAGGGCTCCTGAGGGGACGGCGGCTGGCATTGAAAAAGAAAATATGGGACAAAACATACATCATGACAAGAGAGACACCACAACACTACATAAAGAGAGACCTAAGACAAACACACAGCATGGCAGCAACACATGACAACACAACTTAGTAGCAACACATGACAACACGGTAGCAACACAACATGGCAGCAGCACAAAATTATATCAGCACAAAACATGGTACAAGCATTATTGTCCACAGACAACAGCACAAAGGGCAAGGTAGAGACAACAATACATCACATGAAGCAGCCACAAGTGTCAGTAAGAGTGTCCATCATTGAGTCATTGAATGAAGAGATTGCAATAAAACTGTCCAGTTTGAGTGTTTTTTTGCAGCTCGTTCCAGTTGCTAGCTGCAGAGAACTGAAAAGAGTAGCGACCCAGGGATGTGTGTGCTTTGGGGAACTTCAACCTCTTGAAGCTAGGGGGCACTATTTTTATTTTTGGAAAAATAACGTTCCCAAAGTAAACAGCCTATTTCTCAGGACCAGATGCTAGAATATGCATATAATTGACAGCTTAGGATATGAAACAGTCTAATGTTTCCAAAACTGTAAAAATATTGTCTGTGTATAACAGAACTGATGTTGCAGGCGAAAGCCTCAGAAAAATCCAACCAGGAATAAACTCTTATTTGGAAGCTCTGTGTTCCTATGCATCCCTATTGACCATTGAAAGGGATATCAACCAGATTCCTTTTTCTGTGGCTTCCCTAAGGTGTCTACAGCCTTTAGACGTAGTTTCAGGCCTTTATTTTGAAGAATGAGCGTAAACGTCCACATTGCGTAAGTGGTCAGTTGTTGGCTCTCAGTGTGATTTTTGCGCAAAACAGAGAGGTAGCCATTTTTCCTCCCGGTCCTAGTGAAAAGCCAACTGTCCCGGTTGATATATTATCGAATAGATATTTGAAAAACACCCTGAGGATTGATTATAAAAAACATTTGCCATGTTTCTGTCGATATTATGGATATAATTTTGAATTTTTGTCTGCGTTGTCGTGACCGCTATTTCCTAGGCATAACGCATCAAACTAACGGAGGTATTTTGATAGAAATAATATATTTATGGAACAAAAGGAACATTTGCTGTCTAACTGGGAGTCTTGTGAGTGAAAACATCCAAAGATCATCAAAGGTAAACGATGGGTGGTTCCAAGAGGTTAACAGAATGTGACTATCATTGTTGTATGTGGAGTATGAGTCCTGCAGTAGGTATCTCAGATAGGGGGGAGTGAGTCCCAAGAGGGTTTTATAAATAAGCATCAACCAGTGGGCGTACAGAGATGACCAGTTTACAGAGGAGTATAGAGTGCAGTGATGTGTCTTACAAGGACCATTGGTGGTAAATCTGATGGCCGAATGGTAAAGAACATCTAGCCGCTCGAGAGCAGCCTTACCTGCTGATCTATTACGTCTCCATAATCTAGCATGGGTAGGATGGTCATCGGAATCAGGGTTAGCTTGGTAGCCGGGGTGAAAAAGGAGCGATTACGATAGAGGAAACCAAGTCTAGCTTTAACCTTAGCCTGCAGCTTGGATATGTGCTGAGCGAAGAACAGTGTACCGTCAAGCCATACTCCCAAGTACTTGTACGTGGTGACTACCTCAGATGTTATTACTACCCTCAGAGGTAGTAATAACACCTGTGGGAAGAGGGGCATTCTTCTTACCGAACCACTCAACCTTTGTTTTGGAGGTGTTCAGAACGAGGTTAAGGGTAGAGAAAGCTTGTTGTAGACGTTTAACACAAAATCCGGGGAGGGACCAGCTGAGTATTGTGATGTGGTGAGGTTGGACCCAGGTGCAGAGAAGAGAACAGACAAGGAATCAGTGGTTAAGTATAAATATAATACTTTACTGAAAAACCGTAGTCGCAGGATCACAGTAACACTTGAAAACAACAAACACTAAGTCTCGAAAACTCACTCAGGAAACGAATGCACACAGTTAACAATTCAAGCATCTGCAAAGGACAACAGAAAACACACCTATTTTAACAGGGAAATCATAAGTAAATAGGACACACCTGAGTGTAGTTAGTGTTTCTAGGACAGTCTCTGCCGCCCTCTGGTGACAGGTGGAACCAGGAGCGATTCAAGCTGCGGAGCTAGGGCGACCACCACGTAGTTGGTTGAAGTCCCGAACAAGTCCCGGATTCAGGATGTCCTAGCCCTCCCAGTCCACCAGGTATTTCTGGGTGCCTCACACCCAATGAACCTCCAACAGACGCCGGACAGTGTAGGCCAGACGACCATCAACAAGTCAAGGGGGTGGAGGGGCAGGTGTGGGGGAGAGAAGGGACTGGTCCTTACCAGCTTGAGATGGGAGACATGGAATGATGAACAGACTCTCATAGACCTGGGAAGCTGGAGACGATAGGTTGATGGGAACACGAACTGACACTTGAACGGCAACAGTCCAGTGGAAGAGTTCGACAGAGTGTTGTGAGCATACTCTGCCCAGACGAGGAACTTTCTCCAGTTGCTGCCTGGGTGGAGACGAAACAGCAGAGGAACTTCTCCAACTCCTGGTTAGCCCGCTCTGTTTGCTCAATCAACTAGGAGTGGAACCCAGAGGAGAGACTCACCGACGCCCCCAACTGGGAGCAGAAGGCTTTCCAATACAGTGCGACGAACTGGGGCCCACGACCCAAGGCAATGTCCTGGGGAAGCCTGTGTAGTCGAAAGACTAAGGCGATGAAATGAGATGCCTTGGAAAACCGATCGACGACCACCAGGATAGTGGTTAGCCCTTGGGATAGGGGTAACCCTGTGATAGTCTATGGGCAGGTGGGACAGAGGTTGGAGCAACCCAGCTGGTCACTGTCGTGAGGACTTGCTTTGGGCACAGATGGAGCAGAAGGAATGAAGGATCTCACATCCTCAATCATGTTGGGTCACCAGAATTTCCACATCAGGAACTCCAGTGTCCAAGTAAGCCTTGGATGCCCAGTTAATTTAGTGGAGTGTCCCTATTGTAGTACTCAGGAACGGGCTGATTGCGGGACATAAAGTCTGTTAGTGGGTCCGCCATCGGGGTCAGGTTCTCGGGTCTGGGCTGGTTGGACCGTGGTCTCAATACTCCCCAATCACGGGACCCACAATGCGGGAGCTTGGAATGATGGGATCGGAGTCCCTCTCCTCGTTAGAGACATCGTGTTGGCGAGACACGGAGTCTGCTTTCTGATTCTTGGATCCCGGGCGATAGGCTAGTGTGAAGTTGAACCTGTTAAAGAACAGAGCCCACCTAGCCTGGCGATCGTTCAATCTCTTGGCATCTTGAATGGAGACCAAGTTCTTATGGTCCGTCCAGATCATGAAAGGATGAAGTTCCCCCTCCAACCAGTGTCTCCACCCCTCAAGGACCCACTTAACTGCCAAAAGCTCCTGTTTACCTACATCATAGTTGTGTTCCGCTGGTGAGAACTGCTTGGATAGAAAGGCACATGGGTGCAGTGAAAGGACCGCCCCTGCTCCGGTGTCCAAGGCGACCACCTCTACCATGAAGGCATGGGTAGGATCAGGATGAATGAGGATGGGTCCGGAGGTGAAACGTCCCTTGAGCTCCCTGAATTCCCTGTCTGGACCCTTGGGGGTCCAGCAAAAATGGTTATGGGACTTGCAGGTTAGGGCTATGAGAGGCGCTGCCATCGCACTAAAGTTGCATTTAAAAGGAAAAAAGTTGCATGTAAAAATTGGCAAACCCTAGGCTCTGCTGGACGGGGCCAGTCGGTGACTGCTCCCACCTTTATGGGGTCCATTTGGATGCCAGCGATAATGTGGCCAAGAAAAGAGACTTGAGACACATGGAACTCACACTACTCTATCTTGATGTATAATTGACTCTGCAGGAGGAATCTCAGGACTTGGTGGACGTGCAGGATGTGTTCCGGGAAGGGTCTTAGAGTAGATCAGGATTTCGTCGAGGTAAACAAAGACGAACAGATGTAATTATTCATGACTGCTGCTTCAGGGGTTGAGAGAGAGTACAAACGGCCCAGGGAAAGGGTGGAGCCGGGTAGGAGTTCTATGGCACAGTTGTATCGACGATGAGGAGGGAGGATGGGGAATTGCTTCTTACTGAAGGCCTCATGGAGGTATCAAAGCCAGGTATCGAAGCCAGATAAATGGCTATGGCTGCGTTTACACAGGCAGCCCAAATCTGATCTTTCACTAATTGTTATCTGTTTGGAGTCCTATCTTGTGTCATGCCTATAATTTTGTGAGATTGAAATGCATCCACAGTCATAATCATAACCCTCGTCAATTATAATACCTGGCTAGCTAGTAAAATAATTTATAGTTGCTGATGTTACACATTTGCTAACAAGTTACAAATGCCCTGTCTGATGATACCCCCGGACAGGGCCAAACAGGAAGGATATAACTCCACCCACTTTGCCAAAGATCAGCCCCCACACCACTAGAGGGATATCTTCAACCACCAACTTACCATCCTGATACAAGGCCGAGTATAGCCCACAAAGATCTCCGCCACGGCACAACCCAAGGGGGGGGCGCCTACCCAGACAGGAAGATCACATCAGTGACTCAACCCACTCAAGTGACGCACCCCTCCTAGGGACGGCATGAAAGAGCACCAGTAAGCCAGTGACTCAGCCCCTGTCACAGGGTTGGAGGCAGAGAATCCCAGTGGAAAGAGGGGAACCGGCCAGGCAGAGACCGCAAGGGCGGTTCGTTGCTCCAGAGCCTTTCCGTTCACCTTCACACTCCTGGGCCAGACTACACTCAATCATATGACCCACTGAAGAGATGAGTCTTCAGTAAAGACTTAAATGTTGAGACCGGGTTTGAATTTTCTCACATGGGTAGGCAGACCATTCCATAAAAATTGAGCTCTATAGGAGAAAGCCCTGTCTCCAGCTGTTTGCTTAGAAATTCTAGGGACAATTAGGAGGACTGCGTCTTGTGACCGTAGCATACGTGTAGGTATGTACGGCAGGACCAAATCAGAGAGATAGGTAGGAGCAAGCCCATGTAATGCTTTGTAGGTTAGCAGTAAAACCTTGAAATCAGCCCTTGCCTTGACAGGAAGCCAGTGTATGGAGGCTAGCACTGGAGTAATATGATCACATTTTTTGGTTCTAGTCAGGATTCTAGCAGCCGTATTTAGCACTAATTGAAGTTTATTTAGTGCTTTATCCAGGTAGCCGGAAAGTAGAGCATTGCAGTAGTCTAACCTAGAAGTAACAAAAGCGCGGAAGGGCTACAAGGCCCTTCTGCGCCCTCCAGTCGGCAAAACAGATTACTACATTTTTCTCATCCCTTCCTATAGGCAGAAACTCAAACAGGAAGTACCCGTGCAAAGGTCTATTCAACACTGGTCTGACCAGTGGAATCCATGCTTCAAGATTGTTTTGATCACGTGGACTGGGACATGTTCCTGAGAATAACATTGACATATACATTGACACGGTGACTGAATTCATCAGGAAGTGTATAGTGGATGTTATTCCCACTGTGACTCTTAAAACCTACCCAAATCAGAAACCCTGGATAGATGGCAGCATTCGCGCAAAACTGAAAGCGCGAACCACCGCATTTAACCATGGCGAGGTGACTGGGAATATGGCCGAATACAAACAGTGTAGTTATTCCCTCCGTAACGCAATCAAACAGGCAAAACGTCAGTACAGAGACAAAGTGGAGACGCTATTCAACGGCTCAGACATGAGATGTCTGTAGACCCCACCCTCCCCCACATACAATCAGACATGAGCCAGACAATCACGGACTACAAGGATGTATCATCACCTGGCATGGAAACTTCCCTGCCCGCAGGGGTCTCCAGAGAGTGGTGCGGTCTGCCCAACACATCACCAGGGGCACACTGCCTTTCCTCCAGGACACCTACAGCACCCGATGTCACAGGAAGGCCAAAAATACCATCAAGGACATCAAGCACCCGAGCCACGGCCTGTTCACCCCGCTACCATCCAGAAGGCGAGGTCAGTACAGGTGCATTAAAGATGGGACCGAGACAGAAAAACAAGGCCATCAGACTGTTAAATAGCCATCACTAGCTGGCTACCACCCGGTTACTCATCCCTGCACCTTAGAGGCTGCTGCCCATAGACATGTTACATACTGCTTTACTAATTTCATATGTATATACTGTATTCTATTCTACTGTATTTTAGTCAGTGCCACTATGACATTGCTCATCCTAATATTTACAGTTGAAGTCAGAAGTTTACAGACACTTAGGTTGAAGTCATTAAAACCAGTCTTTCAAACACTCCACAAACTATAGTTTGGCAAGTCGGTTAGGACATCTACTTTGTGCATGACACAAGTCATTTTTACAGTAATTGTTTACAGACAGATTATTTCACTTATAATTCCCTGTGTCACAATTCCAGTTGGTCAGAAATTAACATACACTAAGTTGACTGTGCCTTTAAACAGCTTGGTAAATTCCATAAAATGAGGTCACGGCTTTAGAAGCTGCTGATTACTTTGGAAGTATGCTTGGGTTCATTGTCCATTTGGAAGACCCATTTGCAACCAAGTTTTAACTGATGTCTTGAGATGTTGCTTCAATATATGCACATAATTCTCGTCCTTCATGATGCCATCTATTTTGTGAAGTGCACCAGTCCCTCCTGCAGCAAAGCACCCCCACAACATGATGCTGCCACCCTAGTACTTTATGGTTGGGATGGTGTTCTTCGCCTTGCAAGTCTCCCCCATTTTCCTCCAAACATAAAGATGGTCATTGTGGCCGAACAGTTCTATTTTTCTTTCATCAGACCAGAGGGAATTTCTCCAAAAAGTATGATCTTTGTCCCCATGTGCAGTTGCAAACCGTAGTCTTTGCACACTCTTAGAATTCTCTCAACCAGCTTCATGAGGTAGTTACCTGGAATGCATTTCAATTAACAGGTGTGCCTTCTTAAAAGTTAATTTGTGGAATTTCTTTCCTTCTTAATGCGTTTGAGCCAATCAGTTGTGTTGTGACAAGGTAGGGGTGGTATACAGACGAAAGTCCTATTTAGTAAAAGACCAAGTCCCATATTATGTCAAGAACAGTTCAAACAAGCAAAGAGAAATGACAGTCCATCATTACTTTAAGACATGAAGGCAAGTCAATACGGAACATTTCAAGAACTTTGAATGTTTCTAAAAGGGCAGTTGCAAAACCATCAAGCGCTATGATGAAACTGGCTCTCATGAGGACTGCCACAGGAATGGAAGACCCAGAGTTGCCTCTGCTGCAGAGGATACGTTCTTTAAAGTTACCAGCCTCAGAAATTGCAACCCAAAAACATGCTTCACAGAGTTCAAGTAACAGACACATCTCAACATCAACTGTTCAGTGGAGGCTGTGTGAATCAGGCATCCGTGGTCGAATTGCTGCAAAGAAACCACTACTAAAGGACACCAATATGAAGAAGAGACTTGCTTGGGCCAAGAAACACGAGCAATGGACATTAGACCGGTGGACATTTGTCCTTTCGTCTGTAGTCCATATTTGAGATTTTTGGTTCCAACCGCTGTGTCTTTGTGAGACGCGGTGTGGGTGAACGGATGATCTCTACATGTATATTTCCCACTGTAAAGCATGGAGGAGGAGATGGTATGGTGTGGGGGTGCTTTGCTGGTGACACTGTCTGTGATTTATTTAGAATTCAAGGCACACTTAACCAGCATGGCTACCACAGAATTCTGTAGCCATCCCATCTGGTTTGGGCTTTGTGGGACTATCATTTGTTGTTCAACAGGAAAATGACCCAACACACCTCCAGGCAGTGTAAGGGCTATTTTACAAAGAAGGAGTGATGGAGTGCTGCATCAGATGACCTGGCCTCCACAATCCCCCGACCTCAACCAAATTGAGATGGTTTGGGATGAGTCGGACCGCAGAGTGAAGAAAAAGCAGTCAACAAGTGCTCAGCATATGTGGGAACTCTTTCAAGACTGTTGGAAAAGCATTCCAGTTGAAGCTTGCTGAGAGAATGCCAAGAGTGTGCAAAGCTGTCATCAAGACAAAGGGTGGCTATCTGAAGAACCTCAAATATAAAATACATTTTGGTTAGTACATGATTCCATATGTGTTATTTCATAGTTTTTCTGTCTTTACTATTATTCTACAATGTAGAAAATTGTATAAATAAAGAAAAACCCTTGAATGAGTAGGTGTTCTAAAACTTTTGATCGGTAGTGTAGGACTCTTTTTTACTGTGAATATAGACCTGTTTCCTCCAGCATCTTCACAAGGTTCTTTGCTTTTGTTCTGGGATTGATTTGCACTTTTTGCAACAAAGTACGTTAATCTCTAGGAGACAGAACGCGTCTCCTACCTGAGCGGTATGATGGCTGCGTGGTCCCATGGTGTTTATACTTGCGTACTATTATTTGCACAGATGAACGTGGTACCTTCAGATGTTTGGAAAATGCTCCCAAGGATGAACCAGACTTGTGGAGGTCTACAATTTATTTTCTGAGGTCTTAGCTGATTTCCCCATTATGTCAAGAAAAGAGGCACTGAGTTTGAAGGTAGGCCTTGAAATACATCCACAGGTACAGCTCCAATTGACTCAAATGATGTCAATTAGCCTATCAGAAGCTTCTAAAGCCATGACATCATTTTCTGGAATTCTCCAAGCTGTTTAAAGGCACAGTCAACGTAGTGTATGTAAACTTCTGACCCACTGGAATTGTGATACAGTGAAATAATCTGTAAGTAAACAATTGTTGGGAAAATGACTTGTGTCATCCACAAAGTAGATGTTCTAACCGACTTGCCAAAACTATAGTTTGTTATCAAGAAATTTGTGAAGTGGTTGAAAAATTTGTTTTAATGACTCCAATCTTAGTGTATGTAAACTTCCGACTTCAACTGTATATAGTGGAACTACAGTGCCACCAGAAAGTATTTACACCCCTTGACTTTTTCAACATTTTATTGCGTAACTGCCTGTATTTAACATAGATTAAATTGAGATTTTGTTTCACTGGACAAACACACAACACCCCATAATGTCACAGTGGAATTATGTTTTTAGAAATGTTTACAAATGAATTAGAAATTAAAAGCTAAAATGTCTTGAGTCAACAAGTATTCAATCCCTTTGTCATGGAAAGCCTAAATAAAGTCACACACATTCATGTGTGCAATAATAGTATTTAACATGATTTTTGAATGACTACCCCATCTCTGTACCCCACCCATACAATTATCTATAAGGTCCCTCAGTCGAGCAGTGAATTTCAAGCACAGATTCAACCACAAAGACCAGGGAGGTTATCCAATGCCTCACAAAGAATATCCCTTTGAGCATGGTGAAATTATTAATTACACTTTGAATGGTGTATGAATAGTGTATCAATACACCCAGTCACGACAAGGATACAGGCATCCTTCCTAACTCAGTTGCCAGAGAGGAAGGAAACCACTCAGGGATTTCACCAGGAGACCAACAATTAGAGCAGTGGTCACCAACCCAAGGCATTCCTAGTCGATTACCAAACATTTCTATTGAAAATCCAACGGTTTTCTTATTTTTTGTGTTGTGCTGTTGGTAGGTGCACTTTCTTTATTATTGAATATTAAAACATACAATCTACTTGCAGTGAAGCTTCTCAACATTTACATTACATTCAGTCATCTAACAAACACCCATCCAGAGCAACCCACAGAAGCAACCAGGGTCAACGCCCTGCTCAAGGGCACGTCGACAGATCTCCCACAAGGTCAAAAACGGGAACCCGAACTAGTGAACTATCAGCCACCGGCCCAAGCTCCCAACTGCCAGGCCACCAGCCCTCCAAGTTCCCCCCACAGTTCCACGGGAGCTGCCCCTCAACCATCCAAGACTCCCCCAACAGTCCACCCCCCCCCCCCCCACACAAAAAAACATAATAAAAATAATTCCATTCCCCACCCCCAAGACCTACGCAGCCCCATCTCCAAATTCACCAACAACCAACAAAATGAACAAAAGAGAAAAGACAAAGACAAAGGAAAACAGAAAACAACAATGCAAACAACAAAAGACATCAAGAACAACAAAAATCATGGTAGGTGCACTTGATTCAGAAGCCCTGTGCACCGTGTAGGCATTTTTGGACTATTTCATTATTCTGAAAAGACAAATGAACGCTACCCAACAGACCAGAAGATCTGTGGCTAAATCAAATGTATCTACTGCTGGTCAATCAGATAGCTCAAATCACTGTGCTTACAGATTTTACGACCCCAGCCACAGCAAAGTTTGATACTAACCTACGTGAGATTTTATCACTTTTAAAACCATGACCAGAGACAGACTGTCAAAGAATACAGCAAAGAGCTGCTGTTTTTATGAGTGAGTTCATGTTTAAGTTTTTATTCAGCACTGTCAAAAGTTTTTATTATTTTACAAAACACGCTTCTCACTACTTCCTCCCATGCTGCAGCTGCAGTGAATGAGTAGGCAAGTGTATCGATAGCCCTGCATTTTTACTATTATTAGCAGCTCGTCATGTCTACTTTAATATCAAGGAATATATCACTTTCTCTGGTCATAGGAAAGACATGAATTTGTGCATGAGGCCGATGCAGATGCGTTGCGACTTGAGTTTCACCATCAGGTGGAAGAAGGTGTCCTCTCTCTGTTCAGTCTTACCGGGAGAGGAAGGAGAGAGCAGGGACAATGAGAGGCAGACACTCTGCTGCGCTCTCCCTCCCTCCTCTGAGACTGTTGGTGCGTTCAAGACAACTGGGAACTCTGAAAAATACGAGGTCAAATCATGACGTCAGTGATCTTCAGGTCGGAAAGTCAGAGCTCTAGAAAGAGGCCCGAGTTCCGGGGTTGCATGACCCTTGAAAACGATTTTTCCCCATTTGAGCTCTGACCTGAAGATTACTGACATTATGATTTTACCTCTTTTAAACACCCGCCCACTTAGCCCGGAAGCCAGCTGCACCAACGTGTCAGAGGAAACACTGCTTTATGATAACGCTGCCAAGAGGGAACATATATAAACTGAACAGTACTGGACCCAAAATCGGATCTTGTGAAACGCCACGTGATATGTATTTCCTCTGAGTTATGTTCACAAAGAGTGACAAAAAACTCTTGTCTGGTTAAATAGGCCCTAAACCAATTTAGAACTGGACTGGAGAGGCCATCCCACCTCTCCAGTCTGTCCAGAAGGACATCATGGTCAACATTGTCGAATGCAGCACTTAAATCCAAGAGTACACGGACAGAGAGCTCATCATTTACCACTTTAACTGAGGCTGTCTCTGTGCTGTGGTGGGCCCAAAAAACAGATTGTAATTTTTCCAAAATACATATGGCACAAAAAAAAATATTTAGCTGTTTGAAAACCAATTTTTCCAGAAATCTGCTTAAGAATGTAAGGTTGGAGATTGGCCAAAAAAAGCTAAGAGCTAAATAATCTGTATTGAACAAAAATATAAACACAACATGTAAAGAGCTGAAATAAAAGATCCCAGAAATGTTCCATACGCACAAAAGGTTCTCTCAAATTTTGGCTCTTAGCGAGCATTTCGCCAGTTTTGCCGAAGCGTGCAGTTGGCATTCTGACTGCAGGGATGTCCGCCAGAGCTGTTGCCAGATAGTTTAATGTTAATTTCTCTACCATAAGCCACCTCCAACGCTGTTTTGAAGAATTTTGAATTAAATCCAACCCGGCCTCAAAACCCCAGACCATGTGTAACCACGCCAACACAGGACCTCCACATCTGGCTTCTTCACCTGCGGGATCGTCTGAGACCAGCCACCCAGACAGCTGATGAAACTGAGGAGTATTTGTGTCTGTAATAAAGCCCTTTTGTGGGGGAAAACTTATTCTGATTGGCTGGGCCTATCTCCTAAGTGGGTGGACCTATGCCCTCCCAGACCCACCCGTGGCTTTGCCCCTGCCCAGTCATGTGAAATACATAGAATATGGCCTAATGAATTGATTTCAATTGACTGATGTCCTTGTATGAATTGTAACTCAGTAAAATTGTTGAAATTACTTTTCTTCAGAAAAGGTTGGCGTTAATAATGGCTGATAGCAGAAAACTGAGGATGGATAAACAACGTTGTAGTTACTCCATAATACTAACAAATTATGTAAATTATCATATGTTTGGGGCAAATCCAACATATCATTGAGTACCACATATTTTCAAGCATGGTGGTAGCTGCATCATGTTATGGGTATGCTTGTCATCGACAAGGACTAGGGAGTTTTTTAGGATAAAATAAAATGGAATAGAGCTAAAGCACAGGCTAAATCCTAGAGGAAAACCTTATTCAGACTACCTTCCATCAGACACTAGGAGACAAATTCACCTTTCAGCAGGACAATTACCTAAAACAAGGCCAAAAACACTGGAGTTGTTTACCAAGGCGACATGGAATGTTCCTGAGTGGCCTAGTTACAGTTTTGACTTAAATCAGCTTGAAAATGTATGGCAAGACTTGAAAGTGGCTGTCTAACAATGATCAACAACCAACTTCACAGAGCTCAAAGAATTTTGTACAATCCAGCTGTGCAAAGACTTACCCAGAAATACTCACAGCTGTAATCGCTGCCAAAGGTTATTCTAACATGTATTGACTGACAGGTGTGAATACTTGTGTAAATTAGATATTTCTATATTTCATTTTCAATAAATGTCCAAAACATATTTTCACTTTGTCATTATGGGGTGTTTATAGATGGGTGAGAAAAATCTATTTAATCAATTTTGAATACAAACGTGGAGAGCATTTCTGGTTGAATTGGGACAACCGGTCCCCATTCTCTGATCACATTACGTCCTATTGTTCTAATGTGGATGTTTGGTCATATCTATTTGGTGTTATGTACAGTAAATATACATGCTTTGTCACACCGTTCACCATTCTCCAAGAAGCAGACAGTTTTATGTGGGGCAGTCCAAGGTCATGTTCATTAAGCACCAAAAAGTAAACCGAACTGAAACTGGGAGGGACTACCTGGAGTGTTCATGAAGAAACACTCATTTTTGTTTTCCACCGCAAAATGTTTTCAATTGCATTTCCTAATGCAAGTGCTTTCCTTTTCTTCTGTGGTGGTAACTCTCTGATGTCAGGTCTTTCTGAACACACATCGGCACTCAATGTTTACACAAAAGTGAAGTGTCTTCAATTATATTTTCAACAATTGTCACAATACACACACACACTTCAAAGTAAATATTTTTCCAAGGAAACGCCCACCCCACTCAAGCCAAGCCATGACCGTTGGCAGTATTATCGACGTTTCATCTTTGATAAAAAACCAAGCTACCTTACCAAAATCATACACTCTTATTCACAAACTCCTACTGTACTGCTGCTAATTGTGGTACAATAATAGTAGCCTCCCCATTGGACTGGAGAGCAACGCACCAGGGGTGCATTCATTAGTAGACACTAGCTAAATGTTTTGCAACGAAAACAAGTTTCTTATTGGACAAATTCAGATAAATTCCACCCCGTTTGCTTCCTAGCGAATACACCCCTGCGGTCTATAACCGTTCCACCTCCTGTTCAGTGGCTGAAATTACAAATTAACCCTAAACTCTACACCCTTGGCACTCCTGTTGTGTTGAATGAATTTGAAAGATATAAGCATTATGACAACTTCCGGCTAGGTGAAAGATATCGCCATATATAGTGTCCCACTGTGGTGCTGCCTACAACATTCCACTACACTGTAGTGATGTGTAGCCTCTGGCTAGATGAGAGATGTTGCCATCGTGCTTCCACATAGTCTCCAACGGTGATCCTACACCATTCCACTCCACTGTAGTGATGTGTACACCACCTCCTCCCCGTCATCTTCCTGGCTTCCCCCTGACGAACACAGGAGGACAGTCTTCTTCACATTGGACCCTAGCCTGGCAATGGCCAGAACGTCACACAGGGGCATCGATTCGTCCATGGAGATGCACACGACAATGAAATAAGCGTGGAAACGGAGGGGGTCACCTGAGAGAAAGGGGATACAGAAGAGAGGAACAGAAAGACTGACATGACCGTAGGTTCTCTTTTGTAGAGAATGATAGGCTACCCAAGTCGGTAAGATCGGACAAAAAAAAGACACTTTGAAACTACTGGAATCATGCACTCAGCTGAGCTCAATCAAATGTAACCATAAATCAATGTGATTGAAGTACGGAGCTCACCTGGGTACACCAGGTAGTCTCCCCCAAACTTCCCGGCCGAGGTGAGGTAAAAGCCCTGGCGTCTCAGGTCCCTGAACACTCGGAACCGGGTCTCGGACCTCTCGTCCCGTGGTATGGGCCAGTCTGCGGCCAGGAAACGGCGCACCTCGGGACAGTGAGAGAGTCCTGCTCGGGCTGTGCACAGTTGTACTGCCATGGCCGTGCGAGGGAATGAGAAGCCGTGGGCCAGAGCTTCGAGACGGTCTCTCACCGCACCGTCCGAATCCTCCTGGCTTCCAGAATTCTCTAAGAGAAAACATAGTGCTGTCAGAGCCAGGGCACTTGATTCACTTGTCTCGCACAAATGCCTGTATGTGAGTGGTGATGTCTCCTCACCGTTATGCTTCTCAGTTATAACTCTCATTAATGTTGTTTTCCTGTCCTCCAAGGCCAAAGCCCCCTGTTCCTGAAAGCTGTTCTCCAGTCCTGCATGATACTGCTCCACTTGCTCTGGATTCACCTCGGGATCCTCATTCTGTAAGGATCAATTGACCAAACTGAGTGTCTAGGGCTTGAACCCACAACCCAGTTATATGGCAAGACAGTACCCCCTGTGCCATACATTTATTTTATACTATGCTCACTAAGTGGCTAAATCGGTCTTTTACAATCACAACCACCAATTGCTTTATTTATACAGTACAAATCGTAATGCCAAAGTATTTGCAGCCAAATAGTTATTATAGCATCACCACTACACTTGAAAGTACTGAACAAGTGATACAAAGTATTTACTGTAGAGTCAGGAATAACTGCAGCTCTCCCCATGTCCGCCATCAGTCGCCCCTCCTCCGGCAGCAGCTCGAGGGGTCTTCCCAGCCGGGTGTTCTGCCTAGGTTGTCGGGCCAGAGACCCCACCAGGGTCCCTATGATTCCCAGTTCACGGACCGATTTCAAATCGTCCGCACGCCACATTAGAGGCGTGGGCCCACAGAAGTTTATTCCGATGACCTGGCGGCTGTTCGCCATGCTTTCTTTACTCGCGTCCACTCTGGACACAGTTTTCGTTATCTTTTGCTCCGGCGAATCCATCTGACTGTAGCATACCCAAACGTATGATCCTTTTGAGGTCGATTTTGAATTAAATGTTCACGCACTTAATGTGGTGTCCACATGAGTTATCATGATGCGTATTGGCTGAAAAGCACAATAATTGAATGATTCCTTGGGTTTAAGAAGCTATTTGCAACAGTAATATCGAGAGAAACGACACGAAAATCTCTTAAATATTGAGCGTACCTTACGTGCAGTTCCAGTGCGGGTGAGCTCTGGTACTTCCTTGTGTGGGAACAACTTCTTATTCGATGAGGTTTAACGGCGGTTGGCATACAATATGTTGCATTACCGCCACCTACTAGACTGGAGTACAACTCTCTTAACTTTGCTTGTAAAATAAATAAATACCCTACCATCTAACACTACACTCACATTTTTTTTATTCACCAAATAAATACTCCACTATTTACATCTATTTAGACCTACCTCATGCCAACAACCTGATAGGATAGGACATCACCACTTATCCCACCCTGTAACTCTTCTGATGTACAGACCTACTAGTCACACCACTCCTCTCAGGATCCCTCCACCTTGACCCATCTTCCTCTACTTTCTTCACTCAAAATAACAGACAATGTCTCTTCTGTTTCACCACTCTCGCCACCCTGTCTGCGTCGCACAATAAACAACGAGCATCACAACATCAGGAATCATCCCTTTCAGTTGGTCAACTTTAACATTTACTGCTACCCATGTAAATCACTCCTTTCAATGGCGCCCATTGAGAGCGAAACAATTCTAATTTCTTGCCCACAATTGTTTAACGCCGAGCACCTTCTCCCTCTGATCAGCAGAAACACAAACTATCACAAGACCTCTTCTGGTTACAATACTCAACTCTGTTTTTACCCACCCTGAAACCACAAATGGATCAGTCAAAAGGCAAGGGTCCCACTTTTTCCCAATACCTCACTCCTACTGTCACAGACTCATCTCTATCCTGACCCTCGGTGCAAGCCTCGGGCTCCAAGAACTTCACCACACCTACCCCATCCGATACCTCGCCCTCATTCACTTCCATTTCTCCTCCTGTCTTCTGCTCCCTCTGCTTACACTTTCTACCATTCTTCTGCCATTTTTAACCAACCATCTTCTTCTCTCCCTCTCTTAGACCTCCTCTGCCTCTCTTTTTCCCTCCATTCATCCTCCGTATTCCAAATACACGTCTCCTTATAATACTGCACTTCTCCTGATATACACTGCTCAAAAAAATAAAGGGAACACTTAAACAACACAATGTAACTCCAAGTCAATCACACTTCTGTGAAATCAAACTGTCCACTTAGGAAGCAACACTGATTGACAATACATTTCACATGCTGTTGTGCAAATGGAACAGGTGGAAATTATAGGCAATTAGCAAGACACCCCCAATAAAGGAGTGGTTCTGCAGGGGGTGACCACAGACCACTTCTCAGTTCCTATGCTTCCTGGCTGATGTTTTGGTCACTTTTGAATGCTGGCGGTGCTTTCACTCTAGTGGTAGCATGAGACAGAGTCTACAACCCACGTGGAGGAGGCCGAAAGAGGGCAACAACCCAGCAGCAGGACCGCTACCTCCGCCTTTGTGCAAGGAGGAGCACTACCAGAGCCCTGCAAAATGACCTGCAGCAGGCTACAAATGTGCATGTGTCTGCTCAAACGGTCAGAAACAGACTCCATGAGGGTGGTATGAGGGCCTGGCGTCCACATGTGGGGGTTGTGCTTACAGCCCAACACCGTGCAGGACGTTTGGCATTTGCCAGAGAACACCAAGATCGGCAAATTCGCCACTGGTGCCCTGTGCTCTTCACAGATGAAAGCAGGTTCACACTGAGCACGTGACAGACGTGACAGAGTCTGGAGACGCCGTGGAGAACGTTCTGCTGCCTGCAACATCCTCCAGCATGACCGGTTTGGCGGTGGGTCAGTCATGGGGTGGGGTGGCATTTCTTTGGGGGGCCGCACAGCCCTCCATGTGCTCGCCAGAGGTAGCCTGACTGCCATTAGTTACCGAGATGAGATCCTCAGATCCCTTGTGAGACCATATGCTGGTGTGGTTGGCCCTGGGTTCCTCCTAATGCAAGACAATGCTAGACCTCATGTGGCTGGAGTGTGTCAGCAGTTCCTGCAAGAGGAAGGCATTGATGCTATGGACTGGCATCCTATAATTCTAACAGGTTGTACGTCCTCCACCCACTAGAGGGCAACTATCATCACCAACAGTTCAACTGAGTATACTGACATCAAATTCATCAAATTCAGGAACGTCAACACCTGCTCCTGTGCGCCATCTATCTGGGTCCTTGAATCAATCTGTGAAAAGTGGAAAAATGCATAAAAACTTCTACCATTGTAATTATCAACCAGTTTCCATATATCACTGACTTCTGACCAATCTTTCCTCTTCTCTGCCAAGGTTAGATCAACAATAGGATCTGGGAGTGACCATGGAGGAACATCCCCTATCACCACAGAAGGGCCAACCTCCAACTCCCTCAAACCACTCTCATCAGCAAGCTTTCCAACTGTCCAACCAAAATCACTACCTTGTCTACAAGTATATTCCCAACAGTCATCTAGAACAGTAGCAGTGAGATGACCAACCTCACAGCCTTTCAGCCTAACCTAATAATGACCATATTTTACGTTGTATATCCAAAGGCATCTCACCTGCCTCCATTAGTAATGCATCATACAGATGTTGATTTAAATACACCAATACATATCCTTAAAGCTGTATACTGGATTCTGTCCAGCCTCTGAAGCCTAGTCTTCACCTCTGTTCCATGTCGTCCTGATCAGAGCTCTATAAATATCCATCAACGATTGTCTGTCAGCACCCCATTCATAACCTGAGACCGAGCGCATAAGATTCACCACTTTCTTTACACTTTGTTTCAACATTTATGACATGATCTTTCCATGTATATCCCTCATTGAACCATAGACACAAATATTTGTACTCAGAAATAAGCTGTCCATACGGAAACAACTGTATATTATCAGCAACTTCCTACTTTCGAAAGACTTTGCCACTGACAATTTAAAACCCTAGTCAATCGACCATCTTTCAACATCCACCATAGCTTGTTGAATAGACTTCACGAGAGACATTCCTTCGCCTCTTCCAAATAGCTCCATCATCAGCATATAGGGAAGTCCCAATACCCCTACCTACATTCGAAAACACATTGCTAATCATAATGTTGAACACAATCGGACTGATAGCACTGCCTTGACGAATGCCATTGTCAACTCCATAGGCATCCGATAAAATGGATCCTATTTGAATTCAAAAAGAGTGATTAAATAAGAAGGCCAAAACCCAGTTATATAATCTCCCCTCAATACCAAGTATTTCCATCTTAATCAGAAGGCCTTCTCTCCACAGAGTTGTATGCCTTTTCAATATATAAAAAAAACAGCCATTACATCTTTCATGGCCAGGGTTTTTTCAACTTCATTGCTTACCTTTACTTATGCATCCAAAGTAGATGTACCTTCATAGAATCCACTTCGACATTGACTCAATAAACCTTTATGTTCCAGGAAATATGACGATCTGTTGACTATCATCTTTTCACAAGTTAGAGGTCAGTGCTATTGGTCTATAACTAATCAGCACATGAAGGGTCCAGGCTACCAGGCTTTACAAAAGGTAATATGAAATCTAATTTTGTCACATGCGCCGAATACAACAGTGAAACGCTTACTTACAAGCATTTAGCCAACAATGCAGATTTTAAGAAAAAAGTTCAAATGTAAAGAAATAGAAAAATATCAAATAATTAAAGAACAACAAACAAATAACAGTAGAGGCTATATACAGCATTAGTATTATTAGGAGTCAACCTATCAACAACCATGGTGACAGTAACATTCCATCATTAGTATTATTAGGAGTCAACATATCAACAACCATGGTGACAGTAATATTCCATCATTAGTATTATTAGGAGTCAACCTATCAACAACCATGGTGACAGTAACATTCCATCATTATTAATATTAGGAGTCATCATATCAACAACCATGGTGACAGTAACATTCCATCATTAGGAGTCAACATATCAACAACCACGGTGATAGTAACATTCCATCATTAGTAATATTAGGAGTCAACATATTAACAACCATGGTGACAGTAACATTCCATCATTAAGAGTCAACATATCAACAACCACGGTGATAGTAACATTCCATCATTAGTAATATTAGGAGTCATCATATCAACAACCATGGTGACAGTAATATTCCATCATTACTATTATTAGGGGTCAACATATCAACAACCATGGTGACAGTAACATTCCATCATTAGTATTATTATGAGTCAACCTATCAACAACCATGGTGACAGTAACATTCCATCATTAGAATTATCAGGAGTCAACATATCAACAACCATGGTGACAGTAACATTCCATTATTAGAATTATCAGGAGTCAACATATCAACAACCATGGTGACAGTAACATTCCATCATTAGTATTATTAGGAGTCAACATATCAACAACCATGGTGACAGTAACATTCCATCATTAGTATTATTAGGAGTCAACCTATCAACAACCATGGTGACAGTAACATTCCATCATTAGTATAATTCGGAGTCAACATATCAACAACCATGGTGACAGTAACATTCCATCATTAGTATTATTAGGAGTCAACATATCAACAACCATGGTGACAGTAACATTCCACCATTAGTATTATCAGGAGTCATCATATCAACAACCATGGTGACAGTAACATTCCATCATTAGTATTATTAGGAGTCAACATATCAACAATCATGGTGACAGTAACATTCCATCATTAGTATTATTAGGAGTCAACATATTAACAACCATGGTGACAGTAACATTCCATCATTAGTATTATTAGGACTCAACCTATCAATAACCATGGGGACAGTAACATTCCATCATTAGTATTATTAGGAGTCAACCTATCAACAACCATGGTGACAGTAACTGTTACTCCTAAATACTTTGTTGCTGCTTCCACAATGATCTTTAACTTGGCAGTTGTTCTTTCCACAAACCCAGTCAGGTTGGTAACCTTTCAAATTAAAGCTATGAAGTCAATCTGATTAACTAACAAGGTGTCCTTTGACACAACACATTTGTGAGAGCAAGATTTCTAAACAGGTCTGGTATCTGTGTCTGGACCAATATAAGCAACATTTCCTACCGTCGTTCCACTTATTCCAGTACTGACCCCATTAACTCCATCATTCTGTCTAAAAGTTCCACCAATCTGCCTTGCAGCCTCTGCATAAGAAACATTAGTTATTTTATATATATATATACAGTGCCTTGCGAAAGTATTTGCCCCCCTTGAACTTTGCGACCTTTTGCCACATTTCAGGCATCAAACATAAAGATATAAAACTGTATTTTTTTGTGAAGAATCAACAACAAGTGGGACACAATCATGAAGTGGACCGACATTTATTGGATATTTCAAACTTTTTTAACAAATCAAAAACTGAAAAATTGGGCGTGCAAAATTATTCAGCCCCCTTAAGTTAATACTTTGTAGCGCCACCTTTTGCTGCGATTACAGCTGTAAGTCGCTTGGGGTATGTCTATCAGTTTTGCACATCGAGAGACTGACATTTTTTCCCATTCCTCCTTGCAAAACAGCTCGAGCTCAGTGAGGTTGGATGGAGAGCATTTGTGAACAGCAGTTTTCAGTTCTTTCCACAGATTCTCGATTGGATTCAGGTCTGGACTTTGACTTGGCCATTCTAACACCTGGATATGTTTCTTTTTGAACCATTCCATTGTAGATTTTGCTTTATGTTTTGGATCATTGTCTTGTTGGAAGACAAATCTCCGTCCCCGTCTCAGGTCTTTTGCAGACTCCATCAGGTTTTCTTCCAGAATAGTCCTGTATTTGGCTCCATCCATCTTCCCATCAATTTTAACCATCTTCCCTGTCCCTGCTGAAGAAAAGCAGGCCCAAACCATGATGCTGCCACCACCATGTTTGACAGTGGGGATGGTGTGTTCAGCTGTGTTGCTTTTACGCCAAACATAACGTTTTGCATTGTTGCCAAAAAGTTCAATTTTGGTTTCATCTGACCAGAGCACCTTCTTCCACATGTTTGGTGTGTCTCCCAGGTGGCTTGTGGCAAACTTTAAACGACACTTTTTATGGATATCTTTAAGAAATGGCTTTCTTCTTGCCACTCTTCCATAAAGGCCAGATTTGTGCAATATACGACTGATTGTTGTCCTATGGACAGAGTCTCCCACCTCAGCTGTAGATCTCTGCAGTTCATCCAGAGTGATCATGGGCCTCTTGGCTGCATCTCTGATCAGTCTTCTCCTTGTATGAGCTGAAAGTTTAGAGGGATGGCCAGGTCTTGGTAGATTTGCAGTGGTCTGATACTCCATCCATTTCAATATTATCGCTTGCACAGTGCTCCTTGGGATGTTTAAAGCTTGAGAAATCTTTTTGTATCCAAATCCGGCTTTAAACTTCTTCACAACAGTATCTCAGACCTGCCTGGTGTGTTCCTTGTTCTTCGTGATGCTCTCTGCGCTTTTAACGGACCTCTGAGACTATCACAGTGCAGGTGCATTTATACGGAGACTTGATTACACACAGGTGGATTGTATTTATCATCATTAGTCATTTAGGTCAACATTGGATCATTCAGAGATCCTCACTGAACTTCTGGAGAGAGTTTGCTGCACTGAAAGTGAAGGGGCTGAATAATTTTGCACGCCCAATTTTTCAGTTTTTGATTTGTTAAAAAAGTTTGAAATATCCAATAAATGTTGTTCCACTTCATGATTGTGTCCCACTTGTTGTTGATTCTTCACAAAAAAATACAGTTTTATATCTTTATGTTTGAAGCCTGAAATGTGGCAAAAGGTCGCAAAGTTCAAGGGGGCCGAATACTTTCGCAAGGCACTGTATATATGGGCCTCTAGCCTCTTTCTGCACCTGGCATCCACCAAATGCTGCACTGTGTTGCCCCCACTATTACAACAGTTAACCTTGATATTGTTTCCACATTCACCATAATCCCGTTCCCCTCCCACTTGGCACATATTTTATTTTCTTTGCACAGAGACACTACACATCCCAACACCTTAATGGAGGTGGGACAAACTCTCTAACAGCGAAAGCCAGGAAGCCCATCTGAACATCCTTAGGCAAAACCTTCTCAAACATGAATACTGCTGTCAGGCTTTCACTTCTCTGCCCCTTTCTTACTGAATAGCCTTTTGGCTTCAACCACTATGCTCCCTCCGCACTACATTTTATTTTATATCATCTATGGACATAGATAGTGGAACCCCAGAAATGACCCCCCCTCAGCTTAGCCGAAGCTCCAGGGACATAACTCGTTTTTTTCTTCCCATTGAGTATTCATTTTCAGAATCGTCCTGTTGAACATGGTCAGCACAGAATATTAACAGTCTACCATTACCAATGAATCAGGCTATTGCGACTTCACCTATCTTTCTTACGCCCTTGGTTAATCGAATAGGTTGCACAGTAGATGAGGCCCCATGGTCTCATCAAACACGATTACAACTTTCCACTTCGACACATTACTTTAGTTTTCCACTAGCTTCACCCTCGCAACACTAGAAGTGCCACTGCTGTCAGCAGCGCTTATAGAAGGGTCATTCTTTTTCACCAGACCATCCAGGTCCATGACATTCATCATCCCCACCCATACCGTCAGAACTATCATCCATGTCGTGTACAGTCCAGTACAGCTGTTGCTAAACGCCTAACCCAATATAGAACAATGGATTCTATATTGCTTCTCCACCGACCCTTGAGACCACAAAAACGTTTTCTACATAACAAATGTTTATTTTTCTCGGTTTACCTTTCGGGTGGTTACAATATCACTGGTGTGTTGTGTGGTTGCCAATGGCAAGGAAGAACCGTGGTTGGCAATGCTCTCGTCCAATGATAACCCAATTCAATCAGTACTATTCTCAATTATACTTTTTTTTTGTGGCAATTTATGAAATTAGCACCCTTTTCTTGGAACCATGAAGAAGAACACCTGTTTTGGCAGCATACCTTTTTTTCAGAATCTCAATGAACTGAAACTAGTTAATTCAATTTAAAGTAAAAACCAACGTAACATCTAGCTGTTGAAACAGTTAACTGCTCACTATATACATCAAATTCTAAATAATATGTATTATCACTGGCTTTAATAACCTGTACATACATTGCATAGCAATAGTGCCTTGATGTTAAGTTTTCAAGGCTCAAATTGACTTTAAAATGTGACAAGCCTTCCCGAGTAGTAAAAATGGTATGAGATCTGAATTTGTGTCCATTAAATATAGCTTTGGGAGTGCTCTTGAATCTTGATCATATGGCAAGGATGTTTTGTGTTTTATTCATGAACAAATTCAGTCATTTCTTTTACACTTTTAGTTGAAGATCCTCAAGCTCTTTCATGAGTTGAGCCTCCTTTTCCATCTTTTCAAGCTAAAAGAGAAATGACAAGGGAGAAAAAGAGAATACATATTTGAACACAATTCTGTGATATTTACAAGTTGAATATACAAATGTATAAACTGTGGATATTTATTGACGGTTTGCGTGACAATAGTTTGTCAGAATAATACCTGGTTCTTTTGAATGGGTTTCCCAGTTGCTTGCAGCGCTTTCAGCTCGTCTATAGCTTTCAGTTTCTAGGAGTTAGTTTGAAATGAACAGAATTAATGTACAGCTAAGCCATTCTCAACACCAAGGGCAACACTTGACGTGGAACATACTCAAAGAGTCATTTGTCTACAGTATGCTTGTGATAAATCATTTTCATAGGAGTGAAAAAATTAAAAGGTCAAGTACAGAAAGAAGTAAAACTCGCTTTCCCACAGACATTTGGGAAACCAGTCAACGGTTTCTCTTTATTTTTTACAATTTTCTACATTGTAGAATAATAGCGACTTGTTTGGTTACTACATGATTCCATGTGTTATTTCATAATTTTGATGTCTTCACTATTATCCTGCAATGTAGAAAAACTCTTGAAAGAGTAGGTGTTTAAACTTTTGACTGGTAGTGTATATTGCATATGGGAAATGACTGTAAAGTAAATTTGTAAGTAACAAACAGGTTACTGCAGGTACTTCAGCCACCAACTGATACAGTAACTCCTGAGTAATAAACAGTGACCGTGTTTTGTTACCTTTTTGACGCTCTTGATCTTCTTGTCAGTCTCTGGGTCGCCACAAGAGGTTTCAGGTTGAGCATTACTGGCTGGAGATGGGTCTGACTGGGGCTCAAGGGCATCTGGGTTTATCTCCTACACAAGCAGAAAATATAACTTGTTCAAACCCTAGAAGGCTTCAAACGTCACAAAAATAATACACACAACTTGAGATCGCTTACCTCGCTAACTCCCACTCTCCCCATCTGATAACTTAGACAAGAGCAGTAGATGTAGAGCTATTCTCCACCTCACTCACTCATTAGGAGAAGATCATGCAAAGCATCTGTACCGGTTTGGCTGCTTTCTTTGCCTCTCGTTTTTTCTGGTTCTTCAGAGCCATCTTGGACAGCTGCTTGTCTCCGGTGGCGCCAGGCCTCATGTTCTGTGGAGGCTCCTCTTCATGCTGACAGAGAAAAGGGTGGATATTTATGGATATTCCCTCATCACTATTAGGTTTTTCTCCTCAGGGGTGGATTCAATACAACTTTATTTGGCCCTTTAACCCATCCGAGTTTAAGCCAGGGGAGGGGTGTGTGGGTTCTGCTAAGCTATATGGAATTGTTTTAAGATGGTCATAACAGGGATCATTTAGTTATTTGATTTTACATTTTAAGACCCCAAAAAACATATTCAATTTATTTTATTTTTTTATGTCCTTACTGCTACTAGCCCATACAAACGCATTGAATAACAGATAGTCCCAAAAATATCGAAAGGAAGTTTGCTCTGAAGTGTCTCTCCTATATCTGTTAAGATCAGGAGAAAAAAAAAGTGTTGTCATACATGTTTTTAACACCATATTTTTGGCAAAATATATTTAGATTTGACACTTTTTTGATTACTACATGATTCCATGTGTTATTTCATAGTTTTGATGTCTTCACTATTATTCTACAATGTAGAAAATAGTAAAAAATAAAGAAGAACCCTTAAATGAGTAGGTGTCCCCACAGTTTTGACTGGTACTGTACATGTTGGTGAGAATCTCACCTTTGCAGAGGGGTAATATTAGTGTGTAGCCCAAACGGTTTGGACGCTACAGACAGAAGTTGGCAGATCGGCTGTACCGACTTCAGACGAGTCTCCTGACACTTGTGATGGTCTTAGAGCAAAATGGTACCATCGTGTTCGTGAGAGTCTCATCTTTCCATAGAGGGGTCATAATAGTTTGTAGGCCAAAACGTTCAGACGATTTTGTGAGAAGACCGATTCTCAGGATGTCTCATGGTCTGACAAACACCGCTCTAGCTTTGTCACCTTTCACCACAGATTCGGAAGTGCAACATAGCGGATGTGGTGGATTGAGACGCATCCAATGCAAAAGACATTTCTATCCTAAACTTTAAAAAAAATATATATATATTATGCTAATTAGATTTCCACGCCGACATTGACCTTAGGGGGTTAAAAGGATAGTTCACCCACATGACATCATGGTTTCTTTACTCTGTAAGCAGTCTATGGACAAGGTAAGACAGCAATCCATGCTTTGGTTTTGTTCACCTGGCCACGGTCTCCAAATGCTAACTTGTCAGCATTTATGGCACAAAACCAATGCCTGGTATCACTAATATTAGCACCAATGCATTTTATGTCCAAATCATCCCAAAGTGTTTCAAACTGATTGTGTAGCTCAATAAAGTCACTTAAAAGATGATTGGACATGCTAATTTGAATTTGGGGAACTCTCTCTTTAAATGCACATTTTTGTTTTACAATTGAATGTCTACTGAAAACAACACAAACCTGACCCCTGGACCTCCTCTACTCACCAGTTTGGAGCTGGCTGTGACCGGTTTATTCCGCAGGGCAGGTGGGCGGTAGGCCTGGGCCGGCTTGGCCTCTGTGCTGCCCAGCTCGCTGGGTGCTGCCTGGTACTTCACCGGCCTCTCAGGGAACGTCCCGTCTGGGAAGGGCTGCCACACAGTCTCCCAGAGCTCTGTTCCCGTCGGCGTGTCCTGCTTGTACAGAACCGTGCCAGTGTAGTGCCAGATCTTATAGCCGTTACTGACACGTAGCCGGGGGGCACAGGTCGACGTGACGACATGTTCACCGTCTGGGCACCAGGCGAAGTGGGTGGAGTCGGGCACCTGGGGCTTGGACACCTGCTTCCACTTCTTGACATCCCACACCTCCATCTGGCCCCGTAGGTTCCCGAAGCCAGCCAAGACCAGGATGTGGCCCTGGGGGCTGTAGTAGACGGCATTGCGGGGGCCCGTGCCGAAGTCGAAGACAGGGTCACACTTGAGGTTGTAGACAGTAGCCTTGGCGGGCATGAAGCCATAGACCACGCAGAACTCTGTGGAGCTTGGGCTCCATGCCACATCGTAGATGGGCCCGTTCTTCTCTGTTCACAACACAGATAGATACCACACGTTTATGAACAACAGAGCATCAGCTAAATTCATTTAAATGAAACCTGGGCGTAAGCAGCGTGGCTCGGTCAGAGGTTCGAGCTGCTCAGCGTACAACTGCACTCTGGTTCTATTTTTTTTAAATAACGCGCTGCTCACGCCAGATAATACTTAATAATATGGCTCGTGCTCCCGCCCGGCAAAATCTACACGTCCAGTGTAACAGCTAAAAACATACCGAATGACCATGCCTTCAGACATACAAATAATGGTGGAGTAAAAACACACTATATAGAAATCTGCAGACTCACGTAGCTGCACAGCAGCAGTCTCCCCATTGGTGGCCAAGTAGTGTAAAGTTTGTTCTCCGTAGTATGAGGCTCCTGTTTTATCCACCTCTATGCTGGCCTGCACCAGAACCGCAGTGGCTGATGGGAAAAAACAAAAGCCGTCATGGCAGTAATCTTCTACAACTACAAACTTTATTAGGATAACGCAAACCACACATTCTCCATAACATTTACTTAACATAATTATATTATAAACGTTGACCAACCTTTTTTGTTCCATAGCATGGTCACCCTGTCGGCCTTAAAGAAACTCTTGTTGGCCAGAGCACAGGTCGGGCCACCAAAGTTGGGATATTGGTATAGCCGGACAAACGAGGGGGCACCTTTGCTCCCAGGGACATAAACAGCCACCTTCAGCAGAAACACAGTGGCAAATGTCAGTACCCTCTTCTACAGTCAGCTAACCAAACTGATATATGGAAACCAGATAAAACAGAGGTATACCTTACTAGGCTGACTTCCAGGGGACAGCATAAACTCTGACACCTTCTGCAAGTGAAGCTTATTGGCAATGTTGACTGGGAAAAGAGATGATTAACTAATACAACTATTGGTACTTGTACAATATAAAGTGCATAAAATCGCTACCTAGTTCTCTCAATAAATGATTGGTTCTGTGTCACATCAGTATGGAGCTGCCATCATAGCTTGTTCTATATTGTTAAGGAAATCTCTTGACCTCAATGGGAATTCCTGGTTGATTAAACTTTCAATAAATAAATACAATTTATGGTGGACAAGAAAGGGGGCAATTGAAGACACTTACTAAAATCGTTGTTTTCGAAAAAGTGAAGTTCATTGTTAACACTCCTGACCGCAATCTTCTCGTCATCTGACCAACTTGGACACCTGTACACATTGACAAGATAAAAAATGATCTGTTCAGAAAATAAAGGGCATGATGCAAACATAGCTAAAAACTCAACATTTTCAGTTTCTATTCAATGGAGCGAGGGGTTATAACGATCGACAGTTGGACAAAGTGGTGGCAGACGTTATCTAGCCTTCCCAAGTCCATCATTAATTAAATCACACTCACATGATTAGTAACCTTGTCATAGACTTGGGCCTAGGCTGTAGCTTAGTGGGCACACAGGAGACCCTGTTTCTAACTCAGTCTGTGCATCATTGATGGGCAACACATACTAATGTATTTATTTACCCTTCTTTTTAGAGGTAAGTTGACTGAGAACATATTCTCTTTTACAGCAATGACCTGGGGAAGAGTCACAGGGGGAAGGAAAGGGGATGAATGAGCCAATTGGAAGCTGGGGATGATTGAAAGGGGCCAGGATAGGAATTTAGCCAGGACACCGGCTAACATCCCTACTTTTATGATTAGTGCCATGGGATCTTTAGTGACCACAGAGAGTCAGGACACCTGTTTTAATGTCCCATCTGAAAGACGGCAACTTACGCAGGGTAATGTCCCCATCACTGCCCCGGGGCATTGGGATCTCCTTAGACCAGAGGGAAAAGTGCCCCCTACTGGACCTCCAACACCACTTCCAGCAGAATCTGGTTTCCCATCCAGGGACCGACCAGGACCGACCCTGCTTAGCTTGAGAGGAAAGCCAGTAGTGGGATGCAGGGTGTTATGCTGCTGGCTAATCCTCTGCATTTCTTTACAGATGGACAAACACACAATAATACAACACTGTGCAAACTCACCATCCCTGAACCTTCTTCTGGTAGAGAGCCTTGAGGCAGGTCCCAGTTTTCAAATCCCACAGCTGCAAGTTGGCATCTCCCTGTGGGTTGTCCTGCGTCTCTGACAAGAGAAAGGGAAACTATAAACGTTACTAATTGTAAAGTGCTAGTGCAGCACAAACAACCACAAACCATACATTGCAATGGACATGACATTCAAATTATATCTAGTTTCAAACTGAACACATTTCAACTCCCTACTCGTGTTCCTGTTTGAGGGCTCTAATACACTAGGCAAACAGAGTAACGTATAGTCCGTTCCAAAAACTCTGTGAATAAAAGGTACATAGAACTAGGTAGAAAGTAACTCTCCGTCACTCCATTTGCATAGTGTGTAGAGCCCTTTAGCCATAAATAGATTCCTGAAATATGCTAAGGAGTACAATATCAAGGGTCAGTGTTTTCCATTTATCATCATCTAACCAAATCTTATAATAAATGTTTTATTGCATTTCTATGTAGTTATGGAAACTTACTGCTATACACCTGCCATGTAGCCAGCACAGTGTTCAGCGGAGAGAACTCCAACATTGCAGTCTTTGGAAGGTCAAACGACCTGACTTGAGAGCCATCTGCAACCTTCACAACAGTGACCCTGACAAACAAAACATGGGCATGACAACTACTGTAATCGGAACAGTCTCAACGCATGCAAAATATTCCAATGACTGAAGAGGTAGTCTACAGGACTAATGTCATTCAAACTACAGCATGCAAGAGTTGTATACTAATTCTGCATACGGATACATAGGGCTTGGGGCAAAAGTGGTGTACTATATAGGGAATAGAGTGCAATTTTGGACGCAGACATAGTGTCATGATGTAGCTTTTATTACTTCTCTCCATTGCACCATGCAAACAATGTCCCGTCCTTGCTGAACGCCACATATCTACTTTGCCGAGGGTCCCTGAAATTGAAAGGTTTAGTAAATAAAAATGGAATTCGAAACAGTTGCATAGTGATTGATTTGGCTAACAATTTAAAATTGATGGAAGGGGAATGACCTTTGAAAATCTGCATTCTTCTCGCAGTTTGGTGGTCCACGGAGCAGCACTGTCCCGTCAGATCCCCGGACTGTGTGATCACAATAACAGCAGCAGTTAGTCTAAAATCACTGATGTAATAGCTCTGGAAGATTAAAGAATTGGCCATATTATCATCAGCAGGAGGTGAATCTGATTGGAACGGAATTTTACTTGCATGCTACAGCATCTGCCAAAATATTTATAAAGCATTTGGCTAGCTTGTAACATTATTACTCTGACAACAGCAGGTCACAGTCGACTTGAAATTAAGGAAATTCCAACATTCCAACTCACGTGACAGTTAAGATGGGCCGTTGCGTATATTCTACAACCCAGGTTAACATGTAAAACAACACGTAAACAACAAATAAAGAGTTTACTCTTCAATAAAGTAACCCACCTGCTAAAATAGGTATGGGGGGCGCCATGATGTACCGGAAAGAGAATAATTTGCAAAAGGAAATGCGGAAGTCTCAATAAAAAAGGGGCGTGTCATTGGAACATTGGCCACATCATCATGAAATATGTGACTAATCACATTTTATGTCCAAAATAAATTCACTCCTAAATTGAATGTTGTTTATGATCAAATACATACTGATCTATAAAAAAAATTATGAAATGCTTTTAGCCATTTTGTATTCTTTCTAAGAAAAAAAAAAACATTTGTGGAATGACACGACCACGGAATAGCCCTTCCTGTGTGGGAGTGGTCTACTTTGTGTGTACGTAGACAAATTCGAGACACCCTGCCAATGGTGGAGTTTGTTTTGCATGATCCGGTGCCCCGCTGAATCGAGATTTTAATGAAGGACCAATTGGAATGGTCTAAAGTCTATTACGCCCGGGTACCGGGGCATGCAAAACGGACTCCCCTCACTCATCACTAAACGGCGACCGAGCTCTGGAAATTAGCCTACTGTCTACATTTGACAGACACAACTTCATAAATAATCAATAGCTAAAAGGCTACAATTATCTTAAACAATGGTGGCAAAACAGAGAATACGCATGGCCAACGAGAAACACAGCAAAAACATCACGCTGAGAGGCAATGTGGCCAAATCCACGGTAAGTTTTTGGGATACAAAGAATCAATAGTCAGTGAAGACTGTACTAGATACATTTCTATTTTGTTTGAAAATAATAGCCTAGTTACTTGTTTGAATCGTTTCAAAATATCTAAAAGTTTACTTCAACATTTTGATGTATCTTGATGTTGGTTTCTGATCTATTTCTGCAGAGAAATCCAGGTGAAGACAAGGTGGCAGTGGGACCATGGCTTCTGGCGTTATTCATCTTTGTCGTCTGCGGATCAGGTAAATACATATGTACAGTGTACACGTTTTTTCCCAATGATGTATACATTACTATTGGTTTATTTCTCTCGGCCTATGTCTCATGATAAACCAATTGTTTTACGCGGCTAATATTATGTGATTCAGGTAAGGAGTTCCCCATTCATAGACACTATAGCTATTTTTAGCGCCTATTGATGAAGGTATCTTCTTCCCGGGGGACTTTAGTTAAGAGCCCACCCTTGGTCTGAACTAGCCCAATATGTACTCTTAAGAAGCCTAACGTTACCAAGGACCTTATGTTATTTTCAGAGGTAGACTTGCTCTAGCAGCCAAAACAGCCAAATACTCCATCTAAACGTTAATCGATTCTAATTTGCAATACAGTTCTAGAAACATAAAGCCATTTACTTTCATATCACATCTAAATAATTGTACAAATGCAAAATACACACATACTGCACACTGTTAACCGCCTTTATCATAGTTGCAGCCAACAGTATTTTTCAGTGACAACACGTTTCTGGTGGCCTTCTTCTTTTACACACAGGTGTTCGGAGCATGCTATAGATAACTAATTAGCACAGGGGGTCCCTCTGTCTTTCGTAAACACTTAACATGGATATATGGCTTTGTGGGAATACTAACTGCATAAAAGGTGTGAATCAATTTAACGTTTTGTTTTTTGGAGAAAAAAAATACAGAAGAGGCCTTCATTCAAAGACTCTTATTTGTAAAGGAACTGAGAGTCATGATCAAAAGCTAGGTTTCAACATGAACATGCATGGCTTGCGGTACAGTTTTGGAAACATAAGGAACATATCTTTCATATCAGCGATAAATAACTTTCAAAAAACAAAAGGTGAAATTACTACACACCTTTTTATAGGGTTTGGGTTAGTGTTCCCACACAGCCTTGCCAGAAGATACTGAACCTACCATTACACCGGTTTACACTGAGCTGCACTGAGGTCAGAACGCAATCATGGTTACATTAAGACACCGTAGAGCTGGCGCGAGATATGGGTCAGAAAACTTACCTCAATGCATTTTGCAATGGCAATTGCGTTCCGACCTACAGCTGATACCGTCGGCTGTAACTGCAATAAATCCAGATAAAATTATGTACATTTAGGGTATATTTTGCATTTAAGAAATTGTTTTGATTTGATATGAAAGTAATAGGTTTTTTGTTTCTAGAACTGTATTGCAAATGAGAATCGATTAATGTTTAGATGGAGTATTTGGCTGTTTTGGCTGCTAGAGCCAGTCTACCTCTGAAAATAACATAAGATACTTTGACCATGTCCATCTTTTCATGTCCATCTGACATCTGCATTGGCCGTGCAGCATTTAAGGTGATACGGCCTCTGCAGACGTCAGGGCATTCATACTTCATGCGCTTTGTGGAGTAACGCAGAGCTGTTGTCAAGGAAGTGAGTTTGTGTTTATACAGGACCTCCCGCTCCCACCTTTCGTCAACCAATCATCTCATTGTGGAGCTATACTGCGCCCTCATTGTTACAGCATTTTGAAGACTCATGGCGATGCGGTACGGAGCTCAGTTTGGCCTCTGGATGCTCCACAATTGCTTCACACCCCCCATAAGGAGCCTCCAAGCACATTTTCAAATCAAACATAAATTGGCTTTAAGGAGTAACGGTATGCTTGCCTACACTCCTTAAGAGTACATTCTTTGGCTAGGTTAGGAGATGCAATATGATATCAAACATCAGTTTCTCAAATAAGTGCTGTTTGACTGAAAGGTTGAAGTTCACCACTGTATCCACTAACTCTCTCAAACCTTGAGCTTAGGCCCTCTGGCGGTGGACAGTTTTAGATAGTTATACTTCCTGTCTGTACCTAATAAGCATAAGTGTAGTGTTACTTTTGCAAGGTCCTATCCAACAATCAAACATTTCGCTACACCCGCAAAACATCTACGTATGTGTAGGCGACCAATAAAATGTGACTTGATTTGTGTGATGTACAGTGATACCATAGCCAGTAGGCTACTGCTGAATAGGAGCACATATACATTTTTCAGATTCAAATAAAATGTTTTTTTACACATATTTTGCAGATGTTATTGTGGGTGTAGTGAAATGTTTGTGTTCCTAGCTCCAACAGTGCAGTAGTATCTAACAATCTAAAAGTAAAAGAAAGGAGTTCAAAAATATATAAATATTAGGACGAGCAATGTCAATAGGCATTGACTAAAATACAATAGAATACAGTATATACATATGAAATGAGTAAAGCAGTATGTAAACATTATTCAAGTGTCTAGTGTTCCATTATTAAAGTGACCAGTGATTCCATGTTTATGTATATAGGGCAGCAGCCTCTAAGGTGCAGGGTTGAGTAAACGGGCGGTAGTCGGCTAGTGATGGCTATTGAACAGTCTGATGGCCTTGAGATAGAAGCTGTTTTTCTGTCTCTCTGTCCCAGTTTTGGTGCTGTAGATGTCCTGGAGGGCAGGCAGTGAAGCGTTGAGCAGACTGCACCAACCTCTAGAGAGTCGTACGGTTGCAGGAGGTGCAGATGGGTTGGGGCAGTGTGATGGGGATTGCATCGTCTGTGGATCTATTGGGGTGGTATGCAAATTGAAGTGGATCTAGGGTGTCAGGTAAGGTAGATGTGATATGATCCTTAACTAGCCTCTCAAAGCACTTCATGATGACAGAAGTGAGTGCTACGGGGCGATAGTCATTTAGCTCAGTTACCTTTGCTTTCTTGGGTACAGGAACAAGGGTGGACATCTTGAAGCAAGTGGGGACATCAGACTGGGGTAGGGAGCGATTGAATATGTCCTTAAACACACCAGCTAGCTGGTCTGCACATGCTCTAAGGACGCGGCTAGGGATTCCGTCTGGGCCGGCAGCCTTGCGAGGGTTAACACGTTTAAATGTCTTACTCACGTCGGCCATGGAGAACGAGAGCCCACAGTCCCTGGGAGCAGGCCACGTCGGTGGCACTGTGTTATTCTCAAAGCGGGTGAAGAAGGTGTTTAGCTTGTCTGGGAACAAAACGCCATTTCATCAATCTAATCTAACCATCCCCCTGCTATTTGATAGAAGCAGGAATAACCTCTGTATTTAAATACAATCTAAAGATAAGATGGGTTTGAATTTGCTGCGTCATACTATCATGCATGTTTTTTTTCTTCCACAAGTGGGATAAATAAATCAGTCAATCAAGAGTACATAAACCACAGTGGAACTATCAGTTTATGTAATGTGATTGAGGGCCCTATTTAATGTTCCTCTCTCAAACACATCGAATGCTTAATAGTGTTCTGATATTTTTCAGCAATCTTCCAGATCATTCAGAGCATTCGAATGGGAATGTAATATCAGGAGCCCTACCGCCATCACCTGTTTCCAGCATTCCTCTACACATCAAGTGGTTTCATGGTGCCTCACAAGACTGAAGATGATCAACTACCATCTGTCCATTCCTTTTTTCCACTATTTCTCTTTTTCCCCTCTTTGGCATAGCCAAGCAGGGTAAGCACACCCTTGTCATCTTTGCCTTACATAAATTAAGAAAAAAAAAAAGATTGGAGATGTTGTTGTTTCAGGGAACTACATGGGTATTTGTACAGTGATGACTGCTGTATGTGTTGATTGATGTGCCAAAACCAAATGGAGTGAATGTCTGATATTCTCCTGTGGTATAAATTCCAGAACACAAGACCACAGTGACTTCATTCTAGGACTAAACTCTTCTTCTTGGTTGTACACGGCCAGTATCTGGTGTCTTATACCCTTTATATTATAATGAATATTATGTGACGCCTTTGCTGTATTTACAGTCATTTCTTCAGTTACGAAAGGAAAGTAAAGGTCTTTTGAATCAGAAGATTTGCACTGTGTGGCTAAGACAATGACATCTACTATTTCTGCTTAAACAAATAAAAAAAGGTGTATCCTTGTTATTGTTTGACGTGTTATTTTCTTGAGTGGCTGCATGCCAAATAACATTGTATGGATCATGCACTTCAAATGTGTCATGTTGTATTGAAAGAGGAATATAAACAAACAACTGGTCCTGTGTGGCTCAGTTGGTAGAGCATGGCACTTGCAACACCAGGGTTGTGGGTTTGATTCCAATGGGGGGGGTGTATGTGTTCTAAAATGTTCTTATGGGATTAGTGTTACTGGTGGAGCTCAGTAACATCTGTCCTGTCTGAATCTGCCATGTCAATAGTTTTTACTTGGCAGGAAGGTTTATTATCCCAGCCATAAAAACCTACTGTTTTTTTTTGGCAAACTGGTCCTCTGATAATACTTATCCTGTGTGAATCGTCATCCCTGTGTTTTGAGGGATATTAGAGTTTAACATGTGCTGCACCCAGTTTGGGTAAGAACATGGGAAGAAATTGATGCCTAAAACAAAGTGCTATACACAGCCTACAGATGAATGCTCTGTTTTGTCATATCAACTTTCTTAGTGACTTCTTTTAAAAGGTGAAGTGGACAATATTGTGCCAATGAATTGATAAATTGCCAAATACGTCAGGTAATTAAATGTCTGCATAGGTTACAGTTCATGGTTCTTATTGATATGCATTATTATTTAGACTTTTACCCAACTGAAGGCCATTAGACCAATATTAGGATACCCCTAGATGTGAAATATCTTCACTCCTTGAAGGGCCTCCAGGCTTCTGTCACAGTCCATTTTGAATGAGGGAAAAAAGTTTTACAGGGGCAGTTTGGTAAAACTAATCCCGTCCGAATCGTCCACTGCAACAACGGACATACTGGGGTAATAATTACATAACCGACGTTCCATAGTAATACTAGTCCTGTGCAAATTGGGCTTTTAGTCCCTAGAATTGGAAAATGTGTAGTAGCAGTGCAGCATTGGTAGCTTTTTGTGTATTATTACTCTTTCATCGCGCCATCCCATTAATTTTTCCCATAGAGATTAGCACCCTATGACAATGTCCGTATTCAAGTTATTGCTTACTTATACCCTTTAATCATATATCATTGGAAAGCTTAGATTCACAGCTATCCATAATCATTTTCGGGAACGTTCGGGTCAACAGAACTTTGGCCTTTAGTGGACATATCAGAATTACCTGTATAAATGGCTTTAAAAATGAAACCCTGATTCATTTTAAGTAATGTTTGACAAGTCCTAAAAGGTAATGAAATTATTTAACCAACTATTCTTTTTTTTTTTACCCCTTTTTCTCCCCAATTGGTAGTTAGTCTTGTCCCACATCTGCAACTCCTATACGGACTCGGGAGAGGGAAAGGTCGAGACCCAACCCCCTTAACCCGGAATCCAGCCTCACCGATGCTCAGGGGAAACACCATACACCTGGCAACTGTGTCAGCATGCATTGCACCCAGCCTGCCTCAGGAGTGCCTTAGACCACTGTGCCACTCGGGAGGCCCAATATAATCAACTTTGAAAGAAAAGCTTCAACTATTGTTTTAAAATCCCATATCAAATCAAATCAAATCAAATTTTACTTTATTGTACCATTGACATTAGAATGTTGGAAGCTTAGCCATAGAATTCCATGTAATGGGGCAGCTATGTTTTGGATTGTAACTTTGGCGATAGAGGCACCAAATTGCACACACACAGTTAGAACAGGGTTTAAAAAAGATTTGTAGAGCCATCACAGAATTCCCTCGTTAACCCCACAGAGGCAATTTTTTCCAATATGGCCACAAAACAACTCAATGGGGTTTTAGTGGAAACTTTTGCATGACCATTCCTGTATGAAATATAATTGTTGTTTATGCCCAACATTTTTCATAGTGATGTAGAATGCACAACCACATGAGCCAGGTGCGCCAGATATACACTGAGTGTACAAAACATTACAAAACATCCAGATGGCATCCAGGTAAATGCTGTGATCCCTTATTGAGCTCACTTTTCAAATCCACTTCAATCAGTGTAGATGAAGGGGAGGGGACAGGTTAAATAAATATTTTTAAGCCTTGATGCAATTGAGACATGGATTGCGTATGTGTGCCATTCAGAGGGTGAATGGGCAAGACAAAAGATTGAAGTGCCTTCAAATGGGGTATGATAGTAGGTGCCAGGCGCACTGGTTTGTATCAAGAACTGCAGTGCTGCTGGGTTTTTCACACTCAACAGTTTCCTGTGTGTATCAAGAATGGTCCACCACCCAAAGGACATCTAGCCAACTTGATACAACTGTGGGAAGCATTGGAGTCAACATGGGCCAGCATCCCTGTGGAACGCTTTTGACACCTTGTAGAGTCCATGCCCATACGAATTGTGTCTGTTCTGAAGGCAAATGCTGAAATCGCCACTGTACCTATCAAATCCTTGCATGTTTAGAGAAAGTGCCAAGTGTGTGCAGGGGCTTGTTTAGAGGTTTCATCTGGGCAGGACTTGCGTATGCCATTGTGGCTTTGCTGCATTGGGTTTAGTCGACTTCATCGAATGTATGCAAATGCATGCGTAATGGTCAGCATCTCCCTTCCTCGCACCCACACAGCGGCCACAAGGCATCTCCTCCACTTTTGACATCCGCAACTTCGATGTGTATGTACACATAAACCTGCAGAGGCACCGCCAAAGAGCTCAACGTCAGCTTTATCAATGTGAGTTTTTCACCCTTTCTAGCAATGTCAGTCAACTCCACACGGATGTATAGATTTTAGACCATAGAAATGGATATCCAAATAATGCATGTGTCAATGTCTTGAAAAACAAAAACCCCACTTAAGCTTGCATTCTAAAACAAGTGTAGAAAAACGCACTCTAGAAAAGGCAGGCGACCGACCTTGACCGTAGTTCTATTTTTCAGTTGCAGTGCATCAAACTTGAATTACTTAAACTGTATTCATAGTTGGAGGCACAAACGTGCATCACAGCAGGTAGCCTAGCTGTTAGAGAGGTAAGAAACCAGAGGGTTGCCAGTTCCAAATTCCCCGTTCTGCGGGAAGTGTGCTGGCAACCAGGGGGTTGCTGAAATCAAATCCTTGATGCCACTGCCTATGGAAGTAAGTATTCGCTAGGTAGGTTTATAGGTTTGGGTCTTTGCGTGTCAAAAAAGATACACATCAAATAAACTTTCATTTGACACGTCAAATAACAAAATTCTATGAAACACCGTTTGCGTCTTTGCTTGTCAAAATGATACACGTCAAATAACAATATTTGACGCGTTAAATAAGCTTTTAATTTGACACGTCAAATAACACAATTCTATCCTAGAAATTTGTGTGTGCTCAATTTGCATGTGCAAACCAAGCACCACCGAATAATCAACAAAATTTGCATTTTTTTTTATACAGATGTTATTAGCAACTTCTGGAGTAGCTCCATTTGGAAGTAGCAACTTCCTCTCCTCGCTCCTACCTGGGCTCGAACCAGGAACACATCGACACAGCCACCCTTGAAGCAGCGTTACCCATGAAGAGCAAGGGGAACAACCACTCCAAGTCTCAGAGCGAGTGACGTTTGAGTGACGTTTGAAACGCTATTAGCGCGCACCCCGCTAACTAGCTAGCCATTTCACATCGGTTACACCAGCCTAATCTCGGGAGTTGATAGGCTTGAAGTCATAAACAGCGCAATGCTTGAAGCAGAACGAAGAGCTGCTGGCAAAATGCACGAAAGTGCTGTTTGAATGAATGCATACGAGCCTGCTGCTGCCTACCACCGCTCAGTCAGACTGCTCTATCAAATCATAGACTTAAGTTATAACATAATAACACACAAAAATACGAGCCTTAGGTCATTAATATGGTCGAATCCGGAAACTATCATCTCGATAACAAGACGTTTATTCTTTCAGTGAAATACGGAACCGTTCCGTATTTTATCTAACGGGTGGCATCCATTAGTCTAAATATTCCTGTTACATTGCACAACCTTCAATGTTATGTCAGAATTACGTAAAATTCTGGCAAATTAGGTGGTCCAAACTGTTGCATATACCCTGACTCTGCGTGCAATGAACGCAAGAGAAGTGACACAATTTCACCTGGTTAATATTGCCTGCTAAACTGGATTTCTTTTAGCTAAATATGCAGGTTTAAAAATGTATACAGTGGGGCAAAAAAGTATTTAGTCAGCCACCAATTGTGCAAGTGGCTTCGTAAGAAGCATTTCAAGGTCCTGGAGTGGCCTAGCCAGTCTCCAGATCTCAACCCCATAGAAAATCTTTGGAGGGAGTTGAAAGTCCGTGTTGCCCAGCAACAGCCCCAAAACACTGCTCTAGAGGAGATCTGCATGGAGGAATGGGCCAAAATACCAGCAACAGTGTGTGAAAACCTTGTGAAGACTTACAGAAAAGGTTTGACTTCTGTCATTGCCAACAAAGGGTATATAACAAAGTATTGAGATAAACTTTTGTTATTGACCAAATACTTATTTTCCACCATAATTTGCAAATATATTCATTAAAAATCCTACAATGTGATTTTCTGGATTTCTTTTCTCATTTTGTCTGTCATAGTTGAAGTGTACCTATAATGAAAATAACAGGCCTCTCTCATCTTTTTAAGTGGGAGAACTTGCACAATTGGTGGTTGACTAAATAATTTTTTGCCCCACTGTACTTCTGTGTATTGATTTTAAGAAAGGCATTGATGTTTATGGTAAGGTACACATTGGAGCAACGATACGCACCGCATCGATTATATGCAACGCAGGATACGCTAGATAAACTAGCAATGTCATCAACCATGTGTAGTTAACTATGATTGATTGATAGATTGTTTTTTATAAGATTAGTTTAATGCTAGTGTAACGGATGTGAAACGGCTAGCTTAGTTAGCGTGGGCGCTAAATAGCGTTTCAATCAGTGACGTCACCTGCTCTGAGACCTTGAAGTAGTAGTTCCCCTTGCTCTGCAAGGGCCGCGGCTTTTGTGGAGCGATGGGTAACGACGCTTCGTAGGTGTCAGTTGTTGATGTGTGCAGAAGGTCCCTGGTTCGCGCCCTGGTATGGGCGAGGGGACGGTTTAAATTTGTACTGTTACACTAGCTAGCTAGCAGCTTGCTGCATTCGCGTAACAGACAGGCTCCTCGTGGAGTGCAATGTAATCAGGTGGTTAGAGTGTTGGACTAGTTAACTGTAAGGTAGCAAGATTGAATCCCCTGAGCTGACAAGGTAAAAATCTATCATTCTGCCCCTGAACGAGGCAGTTAACCCACCGCTCCTAGGCCGTCATTGAAAATAAGAATGTGTTCTTAACGGACTTGCCTAGTTAAATAAAGATTAAATAAAGTAAAAAAATTACAAATAAATAAAGAAAATATTTGGCCAAATCGGTGTCCAAAAATTCAGATTTCTGATTGTTATGAAAACTTGAAAACTAAGTAATCGGCCATTCCGATTAATCGGTCGACCTCTAATCCTGATGCAATAGAAAATGCAGTTATAGCATTAAGGGCATGGGCGACCTGGTCTTTGTCTCTTAAGAAAAAAGCCAGTTGGGAAATGTTGATTTCTTTGTTAAAAATGGTTAAGCCATGCAAATTTGCATTATTCAGAATATCTAGAGATAGAAGTTCCACAACCAAAATTAATAAAAATGGCGAAATTGGGCATCCCTGTCGTACACTTCTGTTGATACTGAATCATTTGGAAATATTAAGGTTTAGTAACAGTGAACTATTTATATATTTGTAAAACATGCGAATGACTGATAATATTTTAACCGAATCCAAAAAGTTTAAGTGACCTACAGAGAAATTCAAGTTCAATTGTGTCAAAGGCTTTACAGAAGTCCAAAAATAAGACAACCGCATCTGAGTCAATTGCATCTGAATAATCTGTAAGGTCCAAGAACATTCAACGGATATTAAAGCTTACAGTGCCTTGCGAAAGTATTCGGCCCCCTTGAACTTTGCGACCTTTTGCCACATTTCAGGCTTCAAACATAAAGATATAAAACTGTATTTTTTTGTGAAGAATCAACAACAAGTGGGACACAATCATGAAGTGGAACGACATTTATTGGATATTTCAAACTTTTTTAACAAATCAAAAACTGAAAAATTGGGCGTGCAAAAGTATTCAGCCCCCTTAAGTTAATACTTTGTAGCGCCACCTTTTGCTGCGATTACAGCTGTAAGTCGCTTGGGGTATGTCTCTATCAGTTTTGCACATCGAGAGACTGACATTTTTCCCATTCCTCCTTGCAAAACAACTCGAGCTCAGTGAGGTTGGATGGAGAGCATTTGTGAACAGTAGTTTTCAGTTCTTTCCACAGATTCTCGATTGGATTCAGGTCTGGACTTTGACTTGGCCATTCTAACACCTGGATATGTTTATTTTTGAACCATTCCATTGTAGATTTTGCTTTATGTTTTGGATCATTGTCTTGTTGGAAGACAAATCTCCGTCCCAGTCTCAGGTCTTTTGCAGACTCCATCAGGTTTTCTTCCAGAATGGTCCTGTATTTGGCTCCATCCATCTTCCCATCAATTTTAACCATCTTCCCTGTCCCTGCTGAAGAAAAGCAGGCCCAAACCATGATGCTGCCACCACCATGTTTGACAGTGGGGATGGTGTGTTCAGCTGTGTTGCTTTTACGCCAAACATAACGTTTTGCATTGTTGCCAAAAAGTTCAATTTTGGTTTCATCTGACCAGAGCACCTTCTTCCACATGTTTGGTGTGTCTCCCAGGTGGCTTGTGGCAAACTTTAAGCGACACTTTTTATGGATATCTTTAAGAAATGGCTTTCTTCTTGCCACTCTTCCATAAAGGCCAGATTTGTGCAATATACGACTGATTGTTGTCCTATGGACAGAGTCTCCCACCTCAGCTGTAGATCTCTGCAGTTCATCCAGAGTGATCATGGGCCTCTTGGCTGCATCTCTGATCAGTCTTCTCCTTGTATGAGCTGAAAGTTTAGAGGGACGGCCAGGTCTTGGTAGATTTGCAGTGGTCTGATACTCCTTCCATTTCAATATTATCGCTTGCACAGTGCTCCTTGGGATGTTTAAAGCTTGGGAAATCTTTTTGTATCCAAATCCGGCTTTAAACTTCTTCACAACAGTATCTCGGACCTGCCTGGTGTGTTCCTTGTTCTTCATGATGCTCTCTGCGCTTTTAACGGACCTCTGAGACTATCACAGTGCAGGTGCATTTATACGGAGACTTGATTACACACAGGTGGATTGTATTCATCATCATTAGTCATTTAGGTCAACATTGGATCATTCAGAGATCCTCACTGAACTTCTGGAGAGAGTTTGCTGCACTGAAAGTAAAGGGGCTGAATAATTTTGCACGCCCAATTTTTCAGTTTTTGATTTGTTAAAAAAGTTTGAAATATCCAATAAATGTCGTTCCACTTCATGATTGTGTCCCACTTGTTGTTGATTCTTCACAAAAAAAATAATACAGTTTTATATCTTTATGTTTGAAGCCTGAAATGTGGCAAAAGGTCGCAAAGTTCAAGGGGGCCGAATACTTTCGCAAGGCACTGTATATAAATCCTGTTTGAGTCTAATTTATAATGTCTTCCTTTCTTTAATCTTTTGGCATAAACCAGAGCAAGCCATTTGTAATCAATATTTAATAAAGTAATTGGTCTCCAATTGTCAATGAGAGAGGGGTCTTTATCGGGCTTTGGAATCAATGAAATAAGGCCCTGTTTCATAGTGGAGACCAATTCCCCACTTTTGATGCAATCTTGAAACATATTAAAAATCGGGTCTTCTAGTAACTCCCAAAACGGTCTATATAACTACGTAAAATGTATGAACATGTGAAATCATTATGTGACGTGCAGTCACATTTAGGTCCTGATTGGTCAACAAGCTTATTTGACACATCAAATAGTGTTGTTTGACGTGTATCCGGCGGTCACGAGTCATGAAGGCAGTCAAATTCCACATGACCTTTTAGTCACAGTAATTACACGGAACCCAAACTGGCTGTGCGCGTGCGCCATTGTGCACCATCATGCATAAACGCGATCACGACACGCAGGTTCAAATATCAAAACAAACTCTTAATTTGGGGACAGGTCGAAAAGCATTAAACATTTATGGCAATTTAGCTAGCTAGCTTGCACTTGCTAGCTAATTTGTCCTATTTAGCTAGCTTGCTGTTGCTAACTAATTTGTCCTGGGACATAAACATAGAGGTGTTATTTTACCTGAATTGCACAAGGTCCTCTACTCTGCCTATTAATCCACACATAAAACAGTCAACCGAATCATTTCTAGTCATCTCTCCTCCTTCCAGGCCTTTTCTTCTCTTGACTTTATATTGCGATTGACAACTTTCATAAATTAGGTGCATTACCGGCACTGACCTCGTTCATCTTTCAGTCACCCACGTGGGTATAACCAATGAGGAGATGGCACGTGGGTAGCTGCTTCTATAAACCAATGAGGAGATGGGAGAGGCAGGACTTGCAGCGCGATCTGTGTCAGAAATAGAACTGACTTCTATTTTAGCCCTTAGCAACGCAGACGCTCGTTTGCATGCGCAAGCAGTGTGGGTTCAATGATTGAATAACATGTATGTCAAAATGTATTTTGCAACGTGCGCGAGCGGTGTAGTCAGCCTGTTAGGCTTCTCCTTGCTCTGATGCTGTTGATGGTCATTAGTAGCCTACCAAACTTGTTAACTGCCTGGGACTAAGCACTCTATTGTCCCTCTAATCACTCTGACATCATTGCAATGCAAATGTAATCAAAAATTGAATCAAACACTTCATGAGAGCACATAAGCTCATGTTGTGCAACATTTCTATAGGCTATGCAATTGTGTGAAAAAACATAGTGATGGCCTCTACTAAAAAAAAGGAGGCTCCCATCAGCTTTCTATAGGCTAGGCCTACAATATTTATTTCTCAACTTTCCTAATATTAAGCACATTGCTTATCTATACAACAGGAGTATAGCCTACCTGGCTTGCATGAAAATGAACCACAGGAAAAGCGATCTCCATTCGCTAATTAAGTGCGTAGATGACATGTATTTTTTCCCGCTGCCTCTGTTTCGAGACAGGTGCATGATAATGGTCCATTCTAAATCAAAAATGAATATCACACATATATTATTTAGTATATGTAAATACAATAATAAATCAAGAATAGTCTGATGGGTGACAATATTAGCCTATCACTTGTGAATGATATATTATCACTTGTGAATGATGCCCAGCATAAGGTTTGTATCACAACTAAAGCGTCCAAATAACTTCTCAAAATTAAGCACATTAATCCGCTTTACAAAGGCCGTAGAGCCTAACTGGCATTCATAAGCAGTGTGCTTCAAGTTTGGGGAAGATCATTTTCACCATAAAAAATGCACCTTTATAATAAAAGCATTACATGCAGAAACGCATTTGCGGACACTTTTGAGAATGGTGTTTTCCCGCTAATGGAACATTCACGCTTGTAGCCTTTCTGCGCTTATAATGTGCAGGAATAGCTTAATAGTTTAGCAACATTTTAACTTGGGATCTATCGCATCCCACAACTGTCCCAGACTAAGTTTGGAATATTTATTTCTCGCACAGAATAGAATAAGTCGACTTTTGTACTATGGGGGACAGTAGATTGACATAGGCTAGTGCTTTTGCTGTTCATTAGGCCTACTCATCTTGTTGGCTGATGAAAAGTAAATGTGGACAGTTCCTCCAATATCTTCAATATGCACCTCGGAATTGGATAAGGATGCACGCAGTCGCGCCTCCGATGTGTCTGTCTTCACTTGTAGCCTGTGAGAAAGATCCAATCACGTGATGGAGAGCCATGTGAGTGAGATGTGTGGACTCTTTAAAGGTGCATTGTGGCCACACAAAGGGGATACCGCCGTAAAATTTGAGGAATTATCAAGTGCTTGTCAAATTGTGAATGAGAGACTGAGTGTGTACAGCCTGTGCAAAAAAAGCAAAGCCTTTCAAGCAACCTCAAGCAAATTATCATTGGAGTCGCATCATGCAGCCTTACAATGTATTACATTTTCAAAACATATTGCCCAATGTTTTTAGAACAACTAAAGTTACATTAATAACTCTAAATTAAGCATATAGTAGTACCTATTTCTTTGTTAACCGAGAATAGCCACATGTTCGGACTCCCTCAAATCGTTTGGAGAAAATATATTTTCTATTTCATTTAGCTTTGTTCAATTGTATTCTTCATACTATAAAATAATGCCACAGAATTCTAAGCAAATCTTGTCTGCTAAATTAACTAATGTAGCCTAAAGCCATTTGGTATAGCCAGATCGGGACCTAACATAAGGACAACTCAGAGTATGCTATTCTATTCTTCTGAAATAGCCTACATTTTCTTCATATCATGTTACTTTAGACCTATCTAAAATATGTAAAGGATTTATTGTGAAGGTGTAGGCTATATATCATGGATTTATTGTGAAGGTGTAGGCTATATATCATGGATTTATTGTGAAGGTGTAGGCTATATATCATGGATTTATTTAGACTTTTTTTAAATGTACATGTTCCAAAGGTCTGCTTCAGTGGCTTGTAGGCTATGTATGGAAGCCAGAAGATGCTAAGTGTGTTTATGTTAATTAACGTTCAATTACCGTGAGACCGACAGTTATTTGCTTGACAATCACGGGCTGATGAAATTTGGTGGCCGCCACAGCCATAACCACAACCCCGGTATAAGTGCTCACATGGAATTGAGTATTCACGTGCCCTTGTATTAGGCTGCCATGATCAGTTTTTTCCTATCCCCCTCACCGTGGCAATACTAGTTCTCTTTGCCAGCCTTTGTGTCAATCAGGCATTTGCCAGAGAAGTTTGAACAAGTGATAACTGGTACTTTCTGTAAATAAGAACTTTCCACTTTCCCATTGAATTCAGTCTGAATCTTCCTTATGGGAGTTAGATGAAGTAATTGTTTGTTAGTCTGGATTTATTTTGCTTCTCTGGTGAAAGCATAGCTCACATGGATAACAACAATGGATAACACGACAATGGTAATCAGCTATTGAGTCTAGTAGGGGCTGTTCATCGTACTGGAGTGTAAGGAGCCCCTTCCCTATTCCAGTCTAAAAATAGCCAGCACCTCATACCAGCTGCCTGCCTCTTTATCCTCCCTCCCCTCGTAGATGCGTTCTCTTCAACTGCCTCAACAGAAAAAGACAACTTGGGACAATGAAGGCCTTGCAGAATTCCTAATACCCTCTTAGTCCCCCCTATCACCCCTTATGGCCTAGGCACTCCTGCAGCTCTGAAGGGATGGGATAGCTTTTGCGTTCTTGCTGGGTGACATTTTCACCATGTTGGATACACCTATTCAGGCCTTTTAGGCCTAGGATACACTGAGGTTGTACAACGCATTTGAGTTAACAGTTGTGATGCAATGGATATTTTTTTTAACTACAAGGTTTACGGTATTGTTTTTTGGGAGCGGTTGTGTAAATATTTTGGTGTAGACAAATGCATAAAAATACCTGTTTTATCACAACTGTGATATGTGTGTCACAGGCCCAAGATCAGCGTCTAAGGGCAACTTCACCATACTCCGCTTAACCTCCCTACACTGTAACTGTAATTGTGTTGAGAGAGGACATTTGACTTCATTGGTCACCTGATTAGTCACCAGGTTGAGTTGTTTTATACTCTCTTTTTTCTTTTTACATCACATGATCCATCTGTAATTTACTTTATTTAATACAGCGCATTCGGGAAGTATTCAGACCCCTTCCCTTTTTTCCACATTTAGTTTCTTTACAGCCTTATTCTAAAATTGATTAAATTACTTTTTTCCCCTCATCAATCTACACACAATATCCAATAATGACAAAATGAAAACAGGTTTTTGGAAATGTTTGCCAAATGTATTAAAAAAAAACAAAACATAAGTATTCAGACCCTTTACCTTGAGACTCGAAATTGATCTCAGCTGCATCCTGTTTCCATTGATCATCCTTGAGATGTATCTACAGCTTGACTGGAGTCCATCTGTGGTAAATTTAATTGATTTGACATGATTTGGAATGGCACACACCTGTCTATAGGAGGTCCCACAGTTGACAGTGCATGTTAGAGCAAAAACCAAGCCATGAGGTCGAATGAATTGTCTGTAGAGCTCAGAGACAGGATTGTGTTGAGGCACAGATCTGGGGAAGGGTACCAAAACATTTCTGCAGCACTGAAGGTCCCCAAGGACACAGTGGCCTCCATTATTCTTAAATTAAAGAAGTTTGGAACCACCAACTTTGGAACCTAGAGCTGGCCGCCTGGCCAAACTGAGTAATTGGTGGAGAAGGGCTTTGGTCTGGGAGGTGACCAAGAACCCGATGGTCACTCTGACAGAGCTCTACTGTTCCTCTGTGGAGATGGGAGAACCTTCCAGAAGGACAACCATCTCTGCAGCACTCCACCAATCAGGCTTGGAGTTTGCCAAAAGGCACCTAAAGGACTCTCAGACCATGAGAAACAAGATTATCTGGTCTGATGAAACCAAGATTAAAATCTTTGGCCTGAATGCCAAGCGTCACGTCTGGAGGAAACCTGGCACCATCTCTACGGTGAAGCATGGTGGTGGCAGTATCATGCTGTGGGGATGTCTTTCTGTGGCAGTGACTGAGGGACTAGTCAGGATCGAGGGAAAGATGAACAGAGGAAAGTACAGAGAGATCCTTGATGAAAACCTGCTCCAAAGCGGACCTCAGACTGGGGCGAAGGTTCACCTTCCAACAGGACAACGACCCTAAAGACTGTTTGGGATAGGGGGAGGCATTTTCACGTTTGGATGAAAAGCGTGCCAAGAGTAAACTGCCTGCTACTCAGTCCCAGTTGTTAATATATGCATATTATAAGTATATTTGGATAGAAAACACTCTGAAGTTTCAAAAACTGTTTGAATGATGTCTGTGAGTATAACAGAACTCATATGGCAGGCGAAGACTTGAAAAAAATCCAACCAGGAAGTGGGAAATCTGAGGTTTGTAGTTTTTCAACTCTTGGCCTATTGAAAACACAGTGTCTATGGGGTCAAATTGCACTTCCTAAGGCTTCCACTAGATGCCAACAGTCTTTACAACCTTGTTTGATACTTATACTGTGAAGTGGGGGCTCATAAGGACTCTTTTAGTCAGTGGTCTGGCAGAGTGCCAAGAGCCAGTAAAGGGGGCTTTACTATTCTTAGGCGGCAGAATGACTTTAGCTTCCCTCCAGGCCTGATGGCACACACTTTCTAGTAGGCTTAGATTGAAGATGTGGCAAACAGGAGTGGCAATATCGTCTGCTATTATCCTCAGTAATTTTCCATCCAAGTTGTCAGGCCACAGTGGTTTGTCATTGTTAATAGACAACAATAATTGTTCACCTCTTCCACACTCACTCTACAAAATTGAAGATTACAATGCTTGTCTTTCATAATTTGATCAGTTATACTTGGATGTGTAGTGTCAGCATTTGTTGCTGGCATGTCATGCCTAAGTTTGATAATCTTTCCGTTGAAAAAATCATTAAAGTAATTGGCCATATCAGTGGGTTTTGTGATGAATGTGCCATCTGATTCAATGAAGGATGGAGCTGAGTTCGCTTTTTTCCCCAACATTTCATTGAATGTCTTCCAAAGCTTTTTACCATCATTCTTTGTCATCTATCTTTGTTTCATAGTATAGTTTCTTCTTCTTTTCATTCAGGTTAGACACGGGATTTCTCAATTTGCAGTATGTTTTCCAATCGGTTGTGCAGCCAGAGTTATTTGCCATTCCCTTTGCCTCATCCCTCTCAAGCATACCATTTTTCAATTCCTCTTCAATCCACAGGGATTTAAGCGTTTGTACAGTCATTTTCTTAATGGGTGCATGCTTATTAGTAACTGGAATAAGCAATTTCATTAATGTGTCAAGTGCAGAGTCTAGTTGCTCCTCATTCCACACCACAGACAAACAAATATTATTTACATCAGCAGCATAGGAATCATTACAAAACTTTTTGTATGACCCAGCCTTTAGTTTTCATAATGGTAGGGATTTACTTGAGCAGGGTTTTGGTCATTGTAATTGTCCTGTAAAAAGATCTATGTTTTTATGTGGATCCCATCCTCCTTATAAAACAAGCTTTGTTTCTAGAAGGTATCACATTTTCAATGAATGTTACACCCACAGAGCTGCAATAGTCACGTAGCCAGTTATGGAGGGCTACAAGTCGGCTGAACCGTTCAATGTCACGATTTAGGGAGGGCACACAGGTATTATGGGATGTTAGTTGGTGTCAAGCAGAGACCCAATCAGTTCTTTAAAATCCATCATCAGCTGTTCTGAGCTGCCCTTCGTAATGCCATTGAATCCCACATGAACCATGATAGACTACATTTCCTGATGCAGGTTTAAAATGTTTGGGAGCAGCTTATTGATGTCCTGATGTTGTTTTAATATGTTTGGGAGCAGCTTATTGATGTCCTGATGCAGGTTTATCATGTTTGGTAGCATGTTATTGATGTCCTAATGCAGGTTTATCATGTTAGGGAGCATCTTATTGTTGTCCTGATGTAGGTTTATAATGTTTGGGAGCAGCTTATTGATGTCCTGATGCAAGTTTATAGTGTTGGATAGCACAAACAACGGTTCTAGGCACAGGAGGTATATGAGTTAGTGACAGGATTTCATTGGTGTAAACGTTGTTCATGTGACTGCTTCCATTCATGTGTGCTATCCAGTGGCAGGCTTATGAGATTGAGGCCTGCCACAGCACAGCACCCTCCTGTTTCTTAACATTTCCTCATTGTTTCTCTGCCCTTTCCTCTTTACTAATGCTGCAGCAATCTACTTGAAAGCAGCATCCAGATCCATCGGATGTAGTGATCACATTATAGTAGCCATATCTAGGAGAACCACAGTTCCAAAGGCTGGACCTAATATATTGTATAAGAGGTCATACAATACGTTTTGTAGTGATTCCTATGTTGTTGATGTAAGAATATCTGTTGGTCCGTGGTGTGTAATGAGGAGCAACCAGATGCTGCACTTGACACATTTATGAAATTGCTTATTCCAGTTACTAATAAGCATGCACCCATTAAGAAAATGACTGTTAAAAACTGTTGAATCCCCATGGATTGATGAGGAATTGAAAAATTGTATGGTTGAGAGGGATGAGGCAAAGGGAATGGCAAATAACTCTGGCTGCACAACCGATTGGAAAACATACTGCAAATTGAGAAATCCCGTGTCTAACCTGAATGAAAAGAAGAAGAAACTATACTATGAAACAAAGATAGATGACAAAGAATGATGGTAAAAAGCTTTGGAAGACATTCAATGAAATGTTGGGGAAAAAAGCGAACTCAGCTCCATCCTTCATTGAATCAGATGGCACATTCATCACAAAACCCACTGATATGGCCAATTACTTTAATGATTTTTTCAACGGAAAGATTATCAAACTTAGGCATGACATGCCAGCAACAAATGCTGACACTACACATCCAAGTATAACTGATCAAATTATGAAAGACAAGCATTGTAATCTTCAATTTTGTAGAGTGAGTGTGGAAGAGGTGAACAATTATTGTTGTCTATTAACAATGACAAACCACTGTGGCCTGACAACTTGGATGGAAAATTACTGAGGATAATAGCAGACGATATTGCCACTCCTGTTTGCCACATCTTCAATCTAAGCCTACTAGAAAGTGTGTGCCATCAGGCCTGGAGGGAAGCTAAAGTCATTCTGCCGCCTAAGAATAGTAAAGCCCCCTTTACTGGCTCTTGGCACTCTGCCAGACCACTGACTAAAAGAGTCCTTATGAGCCCCCACTTCACAGTATAAGTATCAAACAAGGTTGTAAAGACTGTTGGCATCTAGTGGAAGCCTTAGGAAGTGCAATTTGACCCCATAGACACTGTGTTTTCAATAGGCCAAGAGTTGAAAAACTACAAACTACAAAGGAATGGCAAATAACTCTGGCTGCACAACCGATTGGCAAACGTATTGCAAATTGAGAAATCCCGTGTCTAACCTAAATGAAAAGAAGAAGAAACTATACTATGAAACAAAGATAAATGAAATAAAGAATGATGGTAAAAAGCTTTGGAAGACATTCAATGAAATTCTGGGAAAAAAAAGCGAACTCAGCTCCATCATTCATTGAAACAGATGGCTCATTCATCACAAAACCCTCTGATAATGCTAACTACTTTAATGATTTTTTAATTGTCAGGTTTAGCAAGCATAACATGCCAGCAACAAATGCTGACACTACACATCCAAGTATAACTGACCAAATTATAAAAGACAAGCATTGTCATTTTAAATTCCGTAAAGTTACTGTGGAAGAGGTGAAAAAATTATTGTTGTCTATCAACAATGACAAGCCACTTGGGCCTGACAACTTGGATGGAAAATTACTGAGGATAATGGCAGATGATATTGCCACATCTTCAATCTAAGCCTACTAGAAAGTGTGTGCCATCAGGCCTGGAGGGAAGCTAAAGTCATTCTGCCGCCTAAGAATAGTAAAGCCCCCTTTACTGGCTCAAATAGTCGACCAATCAGCCTGTTGCCAATCCTTAGTAAACTTTTGGAAAAAATTGTGTTTGACCAGATACAATGCTATTTTACAGTAAACAATTTACAGTTCACAATTTCTTAACAACACCATCAACAAGGCAGGTCCTACAGACCCTAGTTTTGTCGCACCTGGACTACTGTTCCATCATGTGGTCAGGTGCCACAAAAAAGGACTTAGGAAAATTGCAATTGGCTCAGAACAGGGCAGCACGGCTGGCCCTTGGATTTACATGGAGAGCTAATATTAGTAATATGCATGTCAATCTCTCCTGACTCAAAGTGGAGATTGACTTCATTACTGCTTGTATTTATGAGAGGTATTGATATGGTGAATGCACCGAGCTGTTTGTTTGAACTACTGGCACACATCTCGGACACCCATGCATACATACCATACAAGACATGCCACCAGAGGTCTCTTCACAGTCCCCAAGTGCATAACAGACTATGGAACAGGCACCGTACTAAATAGAGCCATGACTACATGGAACTCTACTCCACATCAAATAACTCATGCAAGCAGAAAAATTAGACTTAAAAAACATTAAAAAAACACCTTATGGAACAGCGGGGACTGTGAAGCACCACAAACATAGGCACAGGCACAGACACATGCATACATACACACCTAAAGAAAATCAAATCCAAACCTGGCCAAAAGAGCACTCTTCCTTGGCTAAATGGAGAAGTCTGGAAATTGATGCAAGAACGAGATTATGCTCTAAAAACAGCCCTAAAATTCAAATAAGAGCATGACAGACGTAGGTTTACCATGTTGAGAAATAAGGTGATGAAAGAAATCGGACAGGCCAAGGTAAACTTTTTTATTAACATAATTGGTGATGCAAAGGGAAATTCTAAATTGATCTGGGAGAATCTGAAAAAGTTAACAGGAAAAGACCATAGTAACACTGCAAAAAGACTAGAAATCATGGTGAATAACAATCTAACACAGGATGCAGTCGAAATAGCAATAGCCTTCAATTCCTACTTTATTGACTCTGTCAGGGTACTGACACAGAACCCCTCCACTGGTTTCTTGGGCTCAGTGCTAGTGAATGACGCTCAACCTGTCTTCATCATAGGGGAGGTTTCTGAGACAAAGGTGAACAAGGTGATTAGCTCACTAAAGAACTCTAAAGCCAAAGATGTGTTTGGGATGGACTCTACCTTTCTTAAAAACTACAGAGTCACTCATTGGCCCCATTACTAAGGTCACCAACACATCTATTGGTCTGGGGGTGTTTCCAAGGGTATGTAAGTCGGCCATAGTAACGGCCATCTTTAAATCGAGTGACCCTGCTGACGTGAGTAACTACAGGCCCATTAGTATACTACCTGTGGTGTCGAAGGTTGTTGAAAAGTGTGTAGCAGAACAACTGATTGCCCACCTCAACAACAGCCCCTCCACATTACACTCCATGCAGTTTGGCTTCAGAGCGAAACACTCCACAGAAACGGCCAACTGATTTCTTCTGGAAAATGTGAAGTCCAAGATGGACAAAGGGGGTGTTGTTGGGGATGTGTTTATGGACCTAAGGAAGGCTTTTGATATTGTTAACCATTAGATTCTCATCACAAAATTGTCCAAGTACAAGTTTTCCCCAGATGCCTTGAGATGGATGAAATCCTACCTTGAAGGCAGAACTCAGTGTGTCAGAGTAAGCAATGAGCTGTCGCCCACTCTTAGCTATGATGTGGGTGTGCCCCAAGGGTCAATACGGGGGCCCCTCCTGTTCAGCCTGTACATTAATGATCTGCCTTCTGTCTGTACTGGGTCTGAAGTTCAAATGTATGCAGATGATACAGTGATATATTTGCATGCAAAGAGCAAACAACAAGCTGCACAAGAACTCACTACTGTAATAGTCCAGGTTACAAAGTGGCTCAGTGACTCGTGTTTGCATCTCAATGTGAAAAAAACTCTGCATGTTCTTCACAAAGAGGGCAACAGATGCTACTGAGCCAGATTTGTGTCAGGGGAGAAGCTCCAGGTGGTATCTGATTTTAAGTACCTTGGCATCATACTTGATTCCAACCTCTCTAATAAAAAGCATGTGAAAAAGGTCATTCAAATAACCAAATTCAACCTAGCTAATTTCCGATTTATACAACATTTTTGACTGCGGAGGTAGCAAAACTGTACTTCAAATCTATGATACTCCCCCACTTAACATACTGCTTGACTAGTTGGGCCCAAGCTTGCTGTACAACATTAAAACCTATTCAGTCTGTCTACAAACAGGCTCTCAAAGTGCTTGATAGGAAGCCCAATAGCCGTCATCACTGTTACATCCTCAGAAAGCATGAGCTCATGAGTTGGGAAAATCTTGGAAACACTTTGTTGTTTTTATGAATTTTGCCTTGTTGCTTTTTGTGCTATGTTGCTCTGTCTGTATGCTATGTCTTGCTTGTCCTATGTTGCTCTGCGTGTGCTCACTGCTCAATGATTGTCTGGTTTGTTATTGTAATTGTTTTTAATAATAACCTGCCCAGGGACTGCGGTTGAAAATTAGCCGGCTGGCTAAAACTGGCACATTTACTGAAACATTGATTAATGTGCACTGTCCCTGTAAAAAATGTAATAAATTCAAACTCAAACACACGATAGCATCTGTTACTATACACCCGTACACATGGATTCTGTACTGTATATATGTGGTAGTGGTGGAGTAAGGGCCTGAGGGCACACGGTCTGTGAATGTATTGAAATGTTTTTACAATTGTATAAACTGCCTTCATTTGGATTAATTTGCCTTGGCAGCAGCTAATGGTAATAAATACAAATACAAATCTTGTTTTTATTTTAGCTTTTCAATGGCAAAGGGCATGTCTGTCTTGTCATACTGTTAACCTGTTGACTACAATCAGTTGTAACAGGACTAAAATGTTAAAAGAAAAATACTCAACTTTGAAGTAAAATCACTTTAATATACAATGGTCAATGTTTGGCAATGTGTTGTTGCATATTTCAAAAGTGGTGTTGGTGCATATACATTTCTGGCAACCATTCCGTGTTACACAGGAGTGAAAATATCTGAATTCTCATATTTTTTCTACAATATATACCAAACAATTTAACATGGTACAAAAACATCATAGGCAATAGTATTCACTTCAATTGCAGTTTTCACATGTTGCGTTAAATACAAAAATGAATAACATTGTCATTTTATTTTCACTGATCTGCACATCCTACCTCCTCTTTAAAGGGAGAGACAAAATATAGAAATGTTCTAAAAATGAATTTCTGCTTGAATGCATACATATTCACCCCCTTTCCTGTGGCAAACCTAATCCATTCAAAATTGCAGTAATGTCCTTAACTAGTCACTAAATAAATGTAATGGAGTCCATCTCTTTGTGCAACAACATTTGTTTACATTATTTCAGAATAAATACCCATATTTGTGATAGATTTCAAGCAAATATTTAACCTCAAAGCTACCCCTACAGATCAGAAGAGGGTCCTTTAAGCATGGTCAAGTTAATAATTAAGCTGTGAATGATTTATCACATCCTCCATACGACACAAAGATCTGTCCATCTATGCTAACTGAGCTGCCGGAGAGGAAGGTAATGCAATGTCACCGCGAGGCCATGGTGATTGTGAAATATCTAGAGTTCCTTGGCTCAGATGGGGGGAAAAAAGATAAACAACATTGCAGTCACTCCACAATACTAGCAGAGTCAAAAGAAAAATGGTGCAAAGCCCAGGTAAAACATATTCAGTCTGTTGACCGCCTGGATAAGAGTTTCACATTTCACCAGGACAATAACCCAGAATAAGACCAATGTTTACATACACCTTAGCCAACTACATTTAAACTCAGTTTTTCACAATTCCTGACATTTAATCCAAGTACAAATTCCCTGTTTTAGGTCAGTTAGGCCACTTTATTTTAAGAATGTGAAATGTCAGAATAATAGCTGTTATTTCTTTCATCACATTCCCAGTGGGTCAGAAGTTTACATACACTCAATTAGTATTTGGTAGCATTGCCTTTAAATTATTTAACTTGGGTCAAACATTTTGGGTAGCCTTCCACAAGCTTCCCACAATAAGTTGGGTGAATTTTGGCCCATTCCTCCTGACAGAGCTGGTGTAACTGAGTCAGGTTTGTAGGCCTCCTTGCTCGCACACACTTTTTCAGTTCTGCCTACACATTTTCTATAGGATTGAGGTCAGGGCTTTGTGATGGCAACTCCAATACCTTGTCTTTGTTGTCCTTAAGCCATTTTGCCACAATGTTGGAAGTATGCTTGGGGTCATTGTCCATTTGGAAGACCCATTTGCAACCAAGCTTTAACTTCCTGACTGATGTCTTGAGATGTTGCTTCAATGTATCCACATCATTTTCCTACCTCTGTCACGTTCTGACCTTAGTTCCTTTGTTTTGTCTTTTGTTTTAGTATGGTCAGGGCGTGAGTTGGGTGGGTTGTCTATGTTAGTTTGTCTATGATTTTCTATTTCTGTGTTTGGCCTGGTATGGTTCTCAATCAGAGGAAGCTGTCAATCGTTGTCCCTGTGTCACACCCTGACCATAGTTTGCTTTGTATGTTTCTATGTTTTGGTTGGTCAGGGTGTGAGCTGGGTGGGCATTCTATGTTACATGTCTAGTTTGTCTAGTTCTATGTTTGGCCTGATATGGTTCTCAATCAGAGGCAGGTGTTCGTCATTGTCTCTGATTGGGAACCATATTTAGGTATCCTGTTTGGTGTTGGGTTTTGGTGGGTGATTATCCTTAGTGTCTTGATGTCCTTGTTCTGTGTGTATGTGCACCAGTATTAGGCTGTTTCGGTTTTCGTTACATTTATTGTTTTGTAGTGTTTGTATTTAGATTCGTGTTGCTTCAGTTTAAATAAACATGGATCGCAATCTACACGCCGCATTTTGGTCCGACTCTCCTTCACACCTAGAAAACCGTGACACCCTGATTGAGAACCATATTTAGGTAGCCTGTTTTCCATTGTGTTTTGTGGGTGGTTGTTTCCTGTTTAGTGTTTTTGTTTCACATTTCAGGAATGTTTGTTTGTCATGTTTGTTGTTTTGTCTAGTGTTGCATATTTCATTAAATAATATGAACACTTACCACGCTGCACCTTGGTCCTCCTCTCCTTCCCCAGACAAGAAGCGTTACAACCTCATGATGCCATCTATTTTGTGAAGTGCACCAGTCCCTCCTGCAGCAAATCATCCCCACAACATGATGCTGCCACCGCCATGCTTCATGGTTGGGATGGTGTTCTTCGGCTTGCAAGCCTCCCCCTTTCTCCTCCAAACATAACGATGGTCATTATGTCCAAACAGTTCTATTTTTGTTTCATCAGACCAAAGGACATTTCTCCAAAAAGTACAATCTTTGTCCCCATGTGCAGTTGCAAACTGTAGTCTGGCTTTTTTATGGTGGTTTTTGGAGCAGTGGCTTCTTCCTTGCTGAGCGGCCATTCAGGTTATGTCGATATACTGTAGGACTCGTTTTACTGTGGATATAGATACTTTTGTACCTGTTTCCTCCAGCATCTTCACAAGGTCCTTTGCTGTTGTTCTGGGATTGATTTGCACTTTTCACACCAAAGTACGTTCATCTCTAGGAGACAGAACGTGTCGCCTTCCTGACCGGTATGACGGCTTCGTGGTCCCATGGTGTTTATACTTGCGTACTATTGTTTGTACAGATGAACGTGGTACCTTCAGGCATTCGGAAATTGCTCCCAAGGATGAACCAGACTTGTGGAGGTCTACAATTTTTTTTCTGAGGTCTTGGCTGATTTCTTTTGATTTTCCCATGATGTCAAGCAAAGAGGCACTGAGTTTGAAGGTAGGCCTTGAAATACATCCACAGGTACACCTCCAATTGACTCAAATTATGTCAATTAGCCCATCATGCTTCTTAAGACATGATATTCTGGAATTATCCAAGCTGTTTAAAGGCACAGTCAACTTAGTGTATGTAAATTTCTGACCCACTGGAATTGTGATACAGTGAATTATAAGTGAAATTATCTGAATGTAAACAATTGTTGGAAAAAATACTTGTGTAATGCACAAAGTAGATGTCATAACTGACTTACCAAAACTATAGTTTGTTAGCAAGAAATTTGTGGAGTGGTTGAAAAACGAGTTTTAATGATTCCAACCTAAGTGTATGTAAACTTCCGACTTGAACTATATCTTATAAGAGTTTAATTCGAGAGAGAGTAACTCGTTAAATACGTTTTCCCCCTGGTGCCCCAAGTTACTGAGTTAATTGTTACACGAGTAATTTAATCACATACTAATTCAATAATAATTAATTGATTTGATAAGATAACAGTCATCGCATTAATGCAGTCATCGCATTAATGCATGTCTGAGAATGTGGGCACGATCAGAATGTGGACAAGACCAGGATGCATGTTAGAACCAGGCATAAACGGGGCTTGAGTGCCCTAATATCAGTTCTGACTTAAATCTGCGAATACTTTCCGTAAGTACTGTACACACAGTGATAGCTGCATCATATTTCCACCATTTTTCTCAAAACATATTACTAGAAATATCAACTCTGTCCTAGACATTTTACAAAGTGAGATATATCAATACAACAACTGAATGGAAATGACAGTCATCACATTTAAAGGGTGAGCAAAGCTAGTCTTTTCTGTCTGGATCTTAAAGTCTGATGTCCTTGATGATGAATGAAGTATAAGGCTGAGCGCTGGGGTCTATCCCATTTATGACCTGGGGAGTACTGTCAGAGTACAGCCTGCTTAAAGGTAGACTCAGCTATATGATATCATCCTACAAACCGGGGAAACTTCCTGTTTACAGACATTAACAACAACAGAATTTCAATCTGCCAAGACTGACACTATTGGCTCTAGACTAGAGGGTTGTTTCCATTGGTAAATTATCTGTTGATTCTAAGGTTAAACTCAAGGAAGGTTTTCTGTTTTCTGTTGGGGGTTTTTATTTTAGGGAAAGGGGGATACCTACCGTAGTCAGTTGTACAACTGAATGTCTTCAACTGAAATGTGTCTTCCGCATTTAACCCAACCCCTCTGAACCAGAGCTCACGACCCCTGAGTGAATATGGTCCAATATGTGGCAGTCTTGGCAGATTTTAAATATCAGGAAGTCGTCATGGTGTATGATGTCAAATTGCTGAGTTCCATTTTAATATTATAATTGTTGCCACCTGCATTCCACTGCGGCTAGCGGAGAGGCACATGTGGCACAGCTGTGGGTTCGTCCTCTTTTCCTCCATGCCTTATACTTTCCTTCCCAGCTCTCATTCTTCCCTTCCCTCACTCACTCCGTTCAGCTCAACTGTTGGAGGGCTGTTCAGGCTTCAGCCGGATGGCCCAGGAGTTTGCAGAGACCACATTGCCGCTACGATGGACGCGACAGGTGTAAGTGCCCTCGTTAAACTCGTTGGCAACGATGCGGAGGTCGCGGCCCTTCATGATGATGTAGCCGGGGATAGAGATCAGGAGCTGTTCTCCATCCTTGTACCAGCTGGAGCAAGGTCAAAGGTCATACCAGGGACAAGCACGGGGAGAGAGGAATCAATCATTAAAATGTTATGTACATATGTCCAACAACCTTTGCCAGAAACATAGTCACAGTAAAATAAGAAATACTCCCATAAAAAGACCTGACAGAGCAATGGGAGAATCTGACCATTATTTATGGTATATAGTGGTCTGAGATTTGGACAAGCCGTCTGCCCCTGCCTCTGGATCACTTGTATTGTGTACTGCCACTATGTGCATTGGTTCGATTCCAACCCACTGTTCTAGCACCATCTCTCCTCCATCTACTTCTCTCGCTCTCTATCCTGTCCAATAAACACCAAAAATATGATTTGTACATTACTGTATTTAGACTATTTTCTCACCTGACTTTGGGAGGCGATCTAGGATTCTTCGTCCCACAGCGGAAGCCCACAACCTTTCCACGAGGAACCATCTTGACCTTGACGTTGGAAGGCAGTGGAGTTGGTGTGGTAACGGCCTCAAGAGGCTCTACAGGAAGTGAGTGAAATACCAGGACAGTCATGATACTTCCCCCACAAGATAGGCCTAATATTCCTCTGTGGGTTTTTCTCAGTTCATCTTTCCTCAATTGCTCGCATCCTATTTCTTCTCCTCCTTCTCAAAACAAACCGGAAGAGAAGGTCTGAGGGGAGAGACTTTGGACGTTCTCCTCCAATATGGTTGAGAAAGAGGAGAGAAGATATGATGCGAGGATTTGTGTAAAGATGAGTCTATTTGGGGATAAAACATATGCCACAGAAGTGATATCAGTACAGTAGGACAAGGGAGGACACAGAACACAGAGTTGGGCAAGCTAAATCCTGAATTTGTGCAACATAACACAAGGTTTAGGCATTTTAGTTATCCGTTTCGCAAATGTTGTCATCCAAAGCTTCTTACAAACCCAGGCAGGTCCGAAATCAAATCTATCAAAACCAGGCTAGATCCACATTAACTATTGAGTCCTGATCCATTTGCTGGCTTAAGACAGTCTTAAAAGCATGCTGTTAATAGATGTAGATACATGGAGAATGCAACTTTACATTCAATATAAAATCCAACTGGTGAACTGCAGTGTTCTTAAATGAATGTACAATCAAGAGTGGACAATATGCCTGTCTGACCATAGCAGAGGTCGCAGCGGCGGGCACAGTGTTTCTTCATGAAGCTCTTCCTCCTTTCGCAGAAGCCAAGGCGAGCCCATGGATCACACACGCGCTTCTTGTCTGTGCATCCTGGAATACAACACACATATAGACATTTGTGGTATTAACGTTTTCTTAGTGTTATGTCTTATACCTGTGTAATTAAAACGAATCACTTGTGTATCAACAACATTGTATTAACACGTTACATGGTACTGTGGTATTTGTCTTGTTATTGTGTTGTAATTGCACAATGAGTTGAGCGGGATTTGGGGGAATAGAGAATATGTTAATACAATGTTAAGACAATGTTAGAAACTACATCGTTACAATACATGTATATATATATATATATATATATAAAGTCTTAATGTATCCTCGCACACAAACAAAAAAACATATGATTGATCTGAGTGTTCCTTCACCATAGAGGCGCTGGATTCCCCAGATGTCGTCCTGGGCAATGTTCCTCTGTCCCGTGTAGGTGGCATTGGGGTGCATCAGGGCCTGGGGGTCACGGGAGTGCCACAGTCCCAGGGCGTGCCCGATCTCATGAGCCGCAACCTGTACCAGGTCATTCAACCATACACCTGGGGGAGGGAATAGACACAATTACGCAGGTACACAACTTATATCAAAGGACAAGGGGGATTGGGATCCCTGGGTAGAATACGTAGAGTCATTATAGACGTGATCATGGTTGAGGAAACTTAAAGATTCTAGAATCGTGTGTTGGTATATACAGGTAACTTCCAAAAAAAAGGAAACACGAGTAAATGAGAGTGTGTGTGTGTGTGTGTGTGGTATTTCTCGTGGAAGAATGTTGTCGAAACCCTCCAATAGAGTTCTAGACACTTGTAGAATTTATGCCAGAGGCATCATGCTCATAGGCGACACAGGTGCACGTGTAACCTCAGATTTGTCCAGTTCAAAAATATACATATACACTATATATACAAAAGTATGTGGACACCCCTTCAAATTAGTGGATTCAGCTATTTCAGCCCCACCCATTGCTGACAGGTGTATAAAATCGAGCACACAGCCATGCAATATCCATAGACAAACATTGGCAGTACAATGGCCTTACTGAAGAGCTCAGTGACTTTCAACGTGGCACCGTCACAGAATGCCACCTTTCCAACAAGTCAGTTCGTAAAATTTCTGCCCTGCTAGAGCTGCCCCGGTCAAGGGTAAGTGCTGTAAAATGTGAAGTGGAAACATCTTGGAGCAACAACGGCTCAAATGCGAAGTGGTAGGCCACACAAGGTCACAGAATTGGACCGGCAAGTGCTGAAGCACGTAGCGTGTAAAAATTGTCTGATCTCGGTTGCAACACTAACTAATGCGTTCCAAACGGCCTCTGGAAGCAATGTCAGCACAATCATTTTTTGTCTGGAGCTTCATGAATTGGGTTTCCATGGCCGAGCAGCTGCACACAAGCCTAAGATCATCATGCGCAATGCCAAGCCTCGGCTGGTGAGGTGTAAAGCTCCACACCATTGGACTCAGTGGAAACACGTTCTTTGGAGTGATGAATCTAGTTTCACCGTCTGGCTGTTCGACGGACAAATCTGGGTTTGGCGGATGCATAGTGCCAACTGTAAAGTTTGGTGGAGGAGGAATAATGCAATTCTAGAGGATTCTGTGCTTCCAGCTTTGTGGCAACAGTTTGGGGAAGGCCTTTTCCTGTTTCAGCATGACAATGCCCCTGTGCACAAAGTGAGGTCCATACAGAAATGGTTTGTCGAGATCTGTGTGGAAGAACGTGACTGGCCTGCACAGAGGCCTGACCTCAACCTTATCGAACACCTTGGGGATGAATTTGAATGCCGACTGCGATCCAGGCCTAATCACATCAGTGCCCGACCTCATGTTCTTGTGGCTGAATGGAAGCAAGTCCCCGCAGCAATGTTCCAACAGCTCATGGAAAGCCTTCCCAGAAGAGTGGAGGCTGTTATAGCGGCCAACTCCATATTAATAACCATGATTTTGGAATGAAATGTTTGATGAGTAGATGTCCACATACTTTTTGTCATGTGGAGCATATAGTGCCTTCAGAAAGTCTTCACATTCCTTGACATTTTCCACATTTGGTTGTGTTACAGCCTGCATTTAAAATGGATTCAATTGAGATTTTGTGTCACTGATCTACACACAATACCCCATAATGTCAAAGTGGAATTATGTTTTTAGAAAGGTTTACAAATGAATTAAAAATGAAAAGCTTAAATGTCTTGAGTTAATAAGTATTCAACCCTTTTGTTATGGCAAGCCTAAATAAATTCAGCAGTGAAAATGTGTTTAACAAGTCACATAATACGTTGCATGGACTCAATCTGTATGTAATAATAGTGTTTAACATGATTTTTAAATGACTACCCCATTTCAGTACCCCAAAGGGGTGGCAGGAACATAGTGGTTAGAGCATTGGGCCAATAACTGAAAGGTTGCTGGATCAAATCCCTGAGCTGACAAGGTAAAAATCTGTCGGTCTGCCCCCTAGCCCATTGTTTCCCAGTAGGCAGTCATTTTAAATAAGAATTTGATCTTAACTGACTTGCCTAGCTAAATTAAAGTACAAAAATACAGTTGAAGTTGAGAAATTTACATACACCTTAGCCAAATATATTTAAACTGGGATTACATTTTTACTGGGATGAAATGTCAGGAATTGTGAAAAACTGAGTTTAAATGTATTTGGCTAAGGTGTATGTAAACTTCCGACTTCAACTGTATATATACAATTTTCTGTAATGTCCTGCAGCTGAGAAAATAATTTCAACCTCAAAGATCAGGGAGGTTTTCCAATGGTTCTCAAAGAAGGGCACCTATTGGTAGATGGGTAAAAAACATTAAATATCCCTTTGAGCATGATACTAATTATTAATTATACTTTGGATGGTGTATCAATATACCCAGTCACTACAAAGATACAGGCGCCCTTCTTAACTCAGTTGTGGGAGATTTCAGAGATTTCACCATGTGAATGTGGCCAATGTGACTTTAAAACAGTTACTGGGTTTAATGGCTGTGATAGGAGATAACTGAGGATGGATTAACAATATTGTAGTTACTCCACAATACTAACATAAATGACAGAGTGAAAAGAATGAAGCCTGTACAGAATACAAATATTCCAAAACATGCATTCTGTTTGTAATAAGGTACTAAAGTAATACTGCAAAGAATGTGGCAAAGAAATTCACTTTTTGTCCTGAATACAAAGCATTATGTTTGGGGCAAACACAACACATCACTGAGTACCACTCTTCATATGTAAGCATGGTGGTGGCTGCAACATGTTATGAGTATGCTTGTCATTGGCAAGGACCAGGGAGTGTTTTAGGATAAAAAATAAACGTAATAGAGCCAAGCACAGGCAGAATCCTAGAGGAAAACCTGGTTCAATCTGCTTTCCAATAGACACTGGGAGGTGAATTCACCTTTCAGCAGGACATTTACCTAAAACACAAGGCCAAATAAACACTGAAGTTGCTTACCAAGACAACGTTGAATGTTCCTGAGTGGCGTAGTTACAGTTTTTAATTAAATAGGCTTGAAAATCTATGGCAAGACTTGTCTGTCTAGCAATGATCAACAACCAACTTGAAAGAGCTTGAATAATTATTTCAAGAATAATGGGCAAATATTGTACAATTCAGTTGTGCAAGGCTTTTAGAGACTTACCTAAAAAGACTCACAACTATAATCGCTGCGAAAGATGATTTTAACATTTATTGACCCAGGGCGTTGTATACATATCTAATCAATATATTTTATTTTCCATTAATGTGGCTAATAGTAGTACTAGCCTCTCTACACTGGCTTCCTGTTAAGGCTAGGGCTGATTTCAAGGTTTTACTGATAACCTACAAAGCATTACATAGGTTTGCTCCTACCTATCTCTCCGATTTGGTCCTGCCGTACGTACACTGCGGTCACAAGACACAGGCCTCCTTATTGTCCCTAGAATGTCTAAGCACACAGCTGGAGGCAGGGCCTTCTCCTATAGAGCTCCATTTTTATGGAATGGTCTGCCTATCCATGTGAGAGACACAGACTCGGTCTCAACCTTTAAGTCTTTACTGAAGACTCATCACTAGTAGGTCCTATGATTGAGTGTAGTCTAGCCCAGGGGTGCAAGGTGAACGGCAATGCACTGGAGCGACGAACTACCCTTGCTGTCTCTGCCTGGCCAGCTCCCCTCTCTCCACTGGGATTCTCTGCCTCTGACCCTATTACAGGGGCTGAGTCACTGGCTTACTGGTGCTCTTCCATGCCGTCCCTAGGAGGGGTGAGTCACTTGAGTGGTTTGAGAAACTTACGTGATCTTCCTGTCCGTTGTTTCTCCCCCTTGAGCTTGTGTGGTGGAGGAGATCTTCGTGGGCTATAAGTTTTGTCTAAGGGTAGTAAGTTGGTGGTCTGTTGATATGGGAGCTGTGCTTTGGAAAAGTGAGTGGTGTTATATCCTGCCTGGTTGGCCCTGTCAGGAGGTATCGGACCGGGCCACAGTGGCCTTAATGGCCATGTACTCTTATAATCTCCATCCAGCACAGCCAGAAGAGGACTGGCCCACCCCTCAGAGCCTGGTTCCTCTCTAGGTTTCTTCATAGGTTTCTGCCTTTCTAGGGAATTCTTCTGTACTTCTATATCTGCATTGCTTGCTGTTTGGGGTTTTAGGCTGGATTTCTGTATAGCACTTTATGACGTCTGCTGATGTAAACAGGGCTTTATAAATACATTTGATTGATTGACTAATAAAATATTTTGGGGGGAGAAAAAAATACACTTTGTAACACAATAAAATGTTGAAAAAGTCAAGCTGTGTGAATACTTTATGAAGGCAATGTATATACTGTATATATACATTTTCTGTTGTTGTTGTTTGTTTCTCTGTAATACTACTAGCCACCTAGCACTTTTATGAAGTTGGCTTCAGCTAGCCCCGATAAATTCCCAACCTCATAACTAGCTACCAAGAAACCATTTCAGGCTATCAATCAAGTTAGAGTAGCTAGCTTGTCTAACTGTCTTAGCTGGCATGCCTGCTGGCAAGGTTGGGGGACTTTAGAAAAGCAAACAACAACTAAATGTACTAAGTAAGACTCACATGCCTTTCAATCTTTTACCCAGATTGTTGCAGAGAAGCATATTTTGCTTCTTTAAAAAAATAGCCACCAGTCAGGAGGATACAGACAGCTCAAGAGGTATGCTTAGACATGCAGAAAAATAAACACGTTTTTTTTATCATAATGATTATGGCTCTCGATTGCAGGAAAAGGCTGTTTTAGGTGTTTGAAAAATTCTAAATTGTCCAACTTAAGGACGGTGGGCCTAGCCCCCCTACGTACCACCCCCAGACATCCTCACATACTTTGTGCCCCCTCAGATGTTTTGGGTGCATGATGCCCCTGATCTATGCCAAGGTGCATTGAAGCTGCTCAACGCCCTATTGAGACACTTTATGTTGGTGTTTCCTTTGTTTTTGCAGTTACCTGTATATGCAGTTACCTAAATATTATTGTATGATACAATACATTAGTGTGATGTATCTATGTGCTGTATGTTTTTTGTTTTTGTTTGTTTGTTGTTTGTTTTTGTTATTTGCTGTGCTTAAAAAATTGAATTACTGAATATCACATGACTTATTGAATGTTGTGAAAACCAATAAATACAATTTTCCACCCCCAAAAAGGACAAGGGGGATAACGGAAGTATGTTCGATTTACAGTAGCTCGTCTGGCGAGCAGAGTCAGCACAAAGTGCAACCTCTTTGTGCCCATCTAACACACACAATATCAAGTGCACCTCTGGTTGTAAACTGGTTTTCTGGTTGAGGATACGTCAACCAGATTATAACCAACTGGTCTCTATTACAACCAGGTAAACAGTTTTTTTTTCAAGACAACATCAAGTTTACATCTGACAAAAGCATCTAAAAAAGATGTCATCAACGTCAATCGATTCCTTTGAAATCCATGGGTGGGGGAAAGTGAACGAGTACACTTTTTGGGGGAGGATAGAGAATCGGAGCACAGACAGACAGGGAGCAGAGTCTTTCCACCTTGTTTCCAGCTGAAGCGGGACTTCCCCAGGATCCAGAACTCATGGTTGTCAAAGTGGATCTCCCCGCGCGGGGGCAGGAAGGCATGGGCCAACTCCCCGTTTAGCCCATCAAAACAGGGGTGCAATGGAGACCACCAGCAGTCTGTGTGGTTCCACGTGTAGAAGCCTGGAAGCATGAGCACACCACGCGCACACATTTAAAGCAGGGTGAATTAAAGTCACACACACACCTTTAACTTATTAATGTCTAATCCATAGTGATACTGTCAGGTTCTATTTAATTATGTGGTCTTACCGATGATAATGTCAGCACTCTTGTTGGGGTTTGTGATTTCAGCAAAGTAGAGAGGGGACACGTCGCTCCACTTGGAGAACGCAATGCTGATGGCCTTGCGGGTGCCGTCTTTGTTCAGTGTGTTGGGAAACTTCACGATCCTGACAGACGTGAATGGACACGCAGACATACAGACAGATGTGAACAGAAAGACAGAAACAAGTATAGATTGGAAAGTGACAGACAATGCGACGAACTTGGATTCCCAAAAGCATATTGCTGTTCCCTTTCAGTCGGTCATTCAGTATAACATACTATAGGGAGTCAACGATCAACCGTATTCACCTGAAAAACGCCCAACAGGCCAATGGATGCTCTTCCCCCCTTGGCGCTTGAGGGCGCCAGGCTGCCCTGCATCACGCACTCCTACCATAATCAACTGCACAATCTGCCTTCAATCTGCCTTCCCTCGTCATGCGCATCAGCGATATTGGACTCACCTGGACTCACTCATCACTTGTTTATTACCTCCCCTATATTTGTCAGTTCCCCTGCTCTGTTCCCTGCTGATGCATTAACTGTTTTTGTCTTTGTTACCCTTGTGCTGACGCTGTTCTTGTCTCGTTCCATGTCCGTTCCTTACTAAATGTTTGACTCCCCATAACTGCTTCGCTTCTCCAGCGTCAATTCATGTGACAGAATGCATCAGCCGACATTCGAAGCAGCGGGAGTACTGGTGTTCCGGTTGGTGGTGACGTCAGCTCTGGGTCACCGTTGATGGAACCGGAGGTGCCTAGCTAACTCGTCAGGCTTCCACGCCTTAGCTTGCTCGAATGGTTTCCTTGCCCCGGTTGGCTCGGAAGGCGCCCATCCCACGTTGGGCCTCAGCCGGATCGTCAGGTCTTGTTCGCCAAGCCGGCCCAGAAGTTTTTTTGTTTTGTTGGTGACATCGGGGTGGATTCGGCCACCGATGGAACTGGGGGTGCCTAAGCCAGGCCGTTGGGCTTCCACGCCCTGGCTGGCTCGAGATGTTTCCTTGCCTCGGTTGGCTCAGCAGGTTTCCATTCCATGTCACGCTCCACCGGATCATCGGGCTCCCTCATTGCAGACGGATCGACAGGCGTCCTTGCCTCAGCCGGTTCGTCATGCCCCCATGTCTCAGCCGGCTCGCCACGCTCCCACGCTCCTGCCGGTTTGTCGGGTTTTCCACGCCCCAACCGGCTTGCCCAGCGCCTATGTCTCGGCCGTTTCGCCCAGGTTAGAAGCAGGCTGGCGCCCCTAGAGGGGGGGTACTGTCACGCCTGCTCCCGCTCTTCCCCCCTTGGCACTTCAGGGCGCCAGGCTGCCCTGCATCACGCACTCCTGCCATCATCAATTACGCACACCTGCCTTCCCTCATCACGCGCATCAGCGATATTGGACTCACCTGGACTCACTCATCACATGTTTATTACCTCCCCTATATTTGTCAGTTCCCCTGCCCTAGTACCTGCTGATGCATTAATTGTTTTTGTCTTTGTTACTCTTGTGCTGATGCTGTTCCTGTCTCGTTCCGTGTCCGTTCCTTAGTAAATGCTTGACTCCCTGTACCTGCTTCGTCTCTCCAGTGTCAATTCATGTGAGAGTCCGCCCTTGAAAGCCTTGCCTTCCTGGTTATAATACTGGGGCTCACATCCATTTCCTCAATTCTTCTCTCTTCAGCTCGCCTTTTCAAGCAAACTTTTCAAGCACACAAAGACTACGAGATTTGCCTCTGACTTCGGTGTCTGTTAGTGGGGAGTACTCATCCCCCTAGATTTTGAGAGTTTTGGGTATTGGTATCGGTTTTTGTGTTTGCTTAAAGCAAACTACTTTCTGCTCTACTTGTGTAGCTAATGCTTCCTTGCTTGGGTAGGATTTGTGTTTGCTATTACCCCATTAATTTCTGCTCTGCTTGTTTAGCCAGTGCTTCCTTTCTGAAGGAAGTGGCCAGTGGTAAGAGTAAGTTTAAAAAGGCTAACTAATCGGATGACATCAGTCTGGGGCAACCTAAAGCCTCGGCTTTGGATTTGGCGGGGAGAGTGAACTGTTGGTGGTTAATGCGCCTTTGATGAAGCTGTGTTGTAAGGCGGCAGATCACCTGGTTGTGGATTGGCCATCTTCTCCCCCTCAGTGGACATACTCCAGGTTTGGGGGAAGGTATTTACCTTCTGTCCCTGCAGAAGTGAAGCGTCGCTTAGCTCTGTTTAAACATTTTGCAGATGAGCTAAAGACGACCTGGGATTCCCCTCATTCAGCCAGGCTGGTGCTGCCAGGTTATGGATGAGTTAATGAATGTAGAGGGTATGAAGGAGGCAGGGCTCGTTTGCACACCGCCGATGGATGGAAAGCTGCCAAGTTACTTAGCTTCCGAATAATAAACAGTGCCGGTTCTCGGCGGATCAGCTGGACAAAGTGTAAAAGGCTCATGGTGTTACTCTGTACTCGGACAGAGGGATTTGGTCAACAGCGGAAAGGGAGCTGCATATATATGATCTAGAGTTACAGACTGTTTTGTTGGCGCTGAGGCGTTCCCTTCCCATGTTGGAGGGCCATGTGTTGGTAAGGTCCAACAGCATACACTACCATTCAAAAGTTTTGGGTCACTTAGAAATGTCCTTGTTTCTGAAAGAAAGTTGTTATTGTTATTGTCTCTTAAAATAACATCAAATTGATCAGAAATACAGTGTAGACAATGTTAATGTTGTAAATGACTATTGTAGGTGGAAACGGCTGATTTTTAATGGAAAATCTACATAGGCGTACAGAGGCCCATTATCAGCAACCATCACTCTTGTGTTCCAATGGCACGTTGTGTTAGCTAATCCAAGTTTATAATTTTAAAAGGCTAATTGATCATTAGAAAACCCTTTTGCAATTATGTTAGCACAGAATTAAACTGTTGTTCTGATTAAAAAAGCAACAAAACTGTGTGTTGTCGTCTGTTCTTCTCAATCTGTGCACTCTGCGGGGACCTGTGGTGGGTTTTGTGTCATTGGGTCTATTGTCCCAGGCGCACAGGAGAGTTTGGCACCCATGACCACAGATATGGGATCTGTGGGTTTGGCCCCTGAAAGGTTGAATTTGACGGCTATGAGTTTACCCTCAAACGTGATTACGACTACACAGTCGTCGCGTGCACCCTTTACAAGAGGGTTGTTCGTCAGTCTCTCATTCACAATTTGGTGTCAGGTTAAAGGAGTTTCTCCTTTTCAGAGGTCTTTGGTGAACATTTTGATGTCCTTGCAGGAGCTTTTTGAGTAGGGCCTTTCTTTTTCCACATTAAAGTTTTATATCAGTATACCCTTCTCATATGGAGTCTGTGCCAGGCGACTCCAAATGATGTTACATACTAATGCGACAGCTATTCTTCTTGGGGTCCACACAAAACATGAAACATGACATAATAAAGAACATTAATAGACAACAGCTAGAGAACAAAACTATTTTTTTAAAATGTAAAGACAAAGGCATACGTAGGGCTGTGGCGGTCACTAAATTTTGTCAGCCGGTTATTGTCAAGCAAATAACTGTTGGTACCTCAATTAACATAAACACATTTAGCATCTCCTGGCTTCCACACATAGCCTACAAGCCAGTGATGCAGACCTATGGAGTATCTACATTTTAAAAAGTATAATAAAGCCATGTAATATAGCCTACACCTTTACAATAAATCCATTATTTATTTTAGACAAGTCTAAAGTAACATGATATGAAGAAAATGCAGTCAATTTCAGAAGAACCAAATAGCATACCAACTGACCCTCATACCAACTGACCAACTTGCCCTCCAAATACACCTCTGCTGTATTCAACCAAGATCTCAGCTATCACTGCCTCATTGCCTGCATCCGTTATGGGTCTGCGGTCAAACGACCACCCCTCATCACCGTAAAACACTTCAGCGAGCAGGCCTATCTAATCAACCTGTCCCGGGTATCCTGGAAGAATATTGACCTCATCCCGTCAGTAAAGGATGCCTGGTTATTCTTTAAAAGTGCCTTCCTCACCATCTTAAATAAGCATGCCCCATTAAAAAAAAATAGAACCAGGAACAGATATAGCCCTTGGTTCACTCCAGACCTGACTGCCCTTGACCAACACAAAAACATCCTGTGGCGTTCTGCATTAGCATCGAATTGCCCACGTGATATGCAACTTTTCAGGGAAGTTAGGAACAAATATACACAGGCAGTTAGGAAAGCTAAGGCTAGCTTTTTCAAGCAGAAATTTGCATCCTGTAGCACAAACTTTAAAAAGTTATTGGACACTGTAAAGTCCATGGAGAATAAGAGCACCGCCTCCCAGCTGCCCATTGCAATGAGGCTATGAAACACTGTCACCACCGATAAATCCACTATAATTGAGAATTTCAAAAAGCATTTTTTTTACGGCTGGCCATGCTTTCCACCTGGCTACCCCTACCCCGATCAACAGCCCTCCACCCCCCACAGCAACTCGCCCAAGCCTCCCCACTTCTCCTTCACCCAAATCCAGATAGCTGATGTTCTAAAAGAGCCGCAAAATCTGGACCCCTACAAATCAGCCGGGCTAGACAATCTGGACGCTCTCTTTCTAAAATTATCTGCCGAAATTGCTGCAACCCCTATTACTAGCCTGTTCAACCTCTTTCATATCGTCTGAGATTCCCATAGATTGGAAAGCTGCCGTGGTCATCCCCTTCTTCAAAGTGGGAGACACTCTTGGCCCAAACTGCTACAGACCAATATCTATTCTACCCTGCCTTTCTAAGGTCTTCGAAAGCCAAGTTAACAAACAGATTACGACCATTTCGAATCCCACCGTACCTTCTCCGCTATGCAATCTGGTTTGAGAGCTGGTCATGGGTGCACCTCAGCCACGCTCAAGGTCCTAAACAATATCATAACCGCCATCGATAAGAGACATTACTGTGCAGCCGTATTCATCGACCTGGCTAAGGCTTTCGACTCTGTCAATCACCAGATTCTTATAGGCAGACGCAACAGCCTTGGTTTCTAAAATGATTGCCTCGCCTTCAGTGTGTCAAATCAGAGGGCCTGTTGTCCAGACCTCTGGCAGTCTCTATGGGGGTGCCACAGGGTTAAATTCTCGGGCCGACTCTCTTCTCTGTATACATCAATGATGTCGCTTTTGCTGCTGGTGATTCTTTGATCCACCTCTACGCAGACGACACCATTCTGTATACCTCTGGCCCGTCTTTGGACACTGTGCTAACTAACATCCAAACGAGCTTCATGGCCATACAACTCTCCTTCCGTG